>NC_080377.1:129615485-129926772 GCF_014773155.1 Arachis stenosperma
ATATATTGGTAAATATTCTTCAAGGAAAAAAAAAGTTAAAAGAATGATATATCAATACTATTTAGTTACTATTTTATTTAATTAATGAGTTCAAATAATATTTTATATATGATCTAAGAAGCACATTGAAGTATAACATTAAATAGGACTAAATTTTATTTGATTAGAGAATGGAGATGTGTAAATGTTTTAAAATGGTCCATCTAAGTAAATTATTGATTTATAGGCTCAAATTTTTTTGTAAGTTACAAAAATAATTTTTATATTTTTTATTTTATCTTTTCTTTTTTTCACAAGTTATGAATTTTTCTATTTAATTAAATGTTTTGCTTTTTGAAGATTTTGAAAATAACTTATTGATTTTTTTTAAAAAATTATTTTATTTTTTACAAGTTACGAAAACATATTATGCTATAATAAAAAATCAAATGTGACACCTCTTTTTGTAGTTTATCAAAATTATATGTCAACTTTTATTATATAAAAAAGTTTAAGGATAGATAAAATTTATTATTTTTGTCTTGTATTTTTAGTCTAACAATCTAATTTTAGCCTATACTTTTATACATTATTAATTAATAATTAATCAAAAGTAATAAATTATGTTAGTTTTTTAGTATTTTTTTAAATTATATGTATAAGTTATAATGTGTGATGTAAAATTTTAAAATTATATTTGATATTTTCTTGTTAGACAAACTTACCTTATAATTAATTTTTTGTTATTCAATTAAGAGAAATAATATATGTAATTTATTTTTGTTATATTGCATAATAAACTTAAGTGTATATATTTGTATATGTATACAAGTTTTTTCTATCATTAGAGCGCTTCTAACAATCATATACATGAAAATCTTGTGTAAAATAAATACTTTTTTTAATTTAAAAAAAGCATGATAAAAGAAAAAATGATATAATATAATTTTTTATTATGTATTGAAGTTATTTTAAACATTAACCTTCAAAAGAATTTTTTACACTCTTAGAAATTTACAAAAATAATATAAATATAATTTTAAATTTTTTTATTTTAGAACTTTTTAAAAATTATAACATAAAAAAAAATAGCTAACATATGTTGATGTTTAACTTATTTATTATAAAAAAAATTATAGAAAAAGACTTAAAATTTAAGTTATATAAAAAAAATTATTGTATATTTATTAAAATAAAAAAATTTCACACTTTCTATAATAATAACCTTATTATGTGTTTAATGTTCCATGCATATTAATTAATTAAACCTTAAAATAAAGAGTTTAAAAACAAGAACAAAGATATTTGTTGTAAAGTCAAAGACTCTGATTAAAAAAATTCATTGTTGTAATATAAAAAATCACTCAATGATTATTCATTCTTGAAATTTAATCAATATATAATCTTTGATGTTACCACTCCAACACTTTCTATCTTTTCCATTAATTAATTAATTACAGTGACATTTTGCGCAAAAACAATTGATATTTTGTTGCAAGTTTTCCGCATTTATCCTAACCCTAAATCTTAAGTGCATTTAACTATGCAAATTCTTGTTACGATGAATATTCCTCTCAGATTTCTAGATAAGATCGGCACGTAACCAGATAAGATCGGGACCATTCCTCCAAAAAATAAGAAACGTGCTTAAACAAAGCAGATCACCAAAACAGAAGACGATAACCAACCCATAAATTCGGACTGATCTACAGGAAACGGGCAAACCAACACCTATAAAGCCGAGCTAGTATTCTCGGCTTAATGCAGGTTCTATTCTTAGTCTTTGTATTTTTACTTAATACACTCACTTGAGATTATTATTGACTTGAGTGTCGGAGTATCTTTTGCAGGTATTTCCGCCACAGTGTTTGTTCCCGGCCGACGTATAGCTCTTCCTCTCTGCTGACAACTTGCTCAGAAGTGCTAAAACTCGGTCATCTCAATACACGGACGAATCAGGATGGATACAAGATTCCTTTTGCGATATCTTCCTCTAACATGTATGAAAAGCAAGGCTGTGAGAAAGACAGTATTGTTAGTATTTTATTTTAAAAGATTGAATGTCATGTCAGCATGTCCGCAAGAAGATACCACAAATTATCACGGGATAAACACGGATATGGTCTACAACATAGAAATATGGTAGTATTTGATTTGATCCATCAAAGAAATTGGAACAAATAAATGTTTGAGCATGTAAAACAAGGACAATATGCTTAATCGCTTTAGGTTTTAGCAGCTTAGTGAATTCTAGAATGCAACACTATAAATATCAAATAAAGAGATTTTGCCAAACTTCCATGAATGCTAATAAAAGTAGTCCACATCAACATGTGCATACCATTCAGCAGTAGCCTGCAACATTCCATCTGTTATTAGCCGAGGACCTGACAAAAATGATCCTAGACCGATTCTAAAATGGAAAGTTTACAATAAGAGACTAAATCAATATTTCCAATCATAAGAATGATCATGAAAATTTATAAGACACAAGAAAGCTGAAAGCATGTCCTACCCTAGGAACAGATACATGTTGTTGGCCTGATTTACATGACCCACTTTTCCATTACCTGCATAAAATTTTAGTCAGACGTTTCTTCACAGCTAAGGAAAAATGTAAAGTAGACAAGAAGCCTCAACTCAAAACCAATGAGAGTTAATTACCAAGATCTACATTTTCGAAAGGGCTTCCACTTCCAAATACAATATCTCCTCCGGCATGCTTAAAAGCATCAATAGCAGTCAGCTGTCCAGGTCACACCAACGACAATGTCAAAATTAAAAACAGTCATTACATTAAAGCCTTGTGCAGACAAACCATTCATGGTAGGGCTAGACATGGCAAAGATGGCAGGTTTTGTTGATAAAAAAATATTATTAATATAGTTCACTCATGGATAGGACATTGATATAAGTGGAATTGTACAAGATAATTACCTCATTGAAAATGCCACCAACCCCAGACAAACGAAGGAGAACATGTGGTCTAACCTTCTTCACCTAAACATCAATATGTTCAACAATCAATTTTGATGTATGAATATGACTATGCGTGAACCCTCAAGATCAGCATCACCATAGGTAGATGGTTAAGTAATCTTATACCAAAATAATTGTTTTCAATATCATAACATAACCCTTGACACAAGAGTTTTGCTCAATGAACCCTTTAAATTTACCACTTCAATTATACTAGCACCCTCAGTGAGCCCTTCTAGGTCTCTTGGGTTTTTAGCAAATGGAGCTGCAGCTGGATCTAGATTATTCCTATCAGTTGTGACAAGACCCTGCATACAAATAGCAAATGGCATTGTCATCAGGATTTAATGCAAATAAATACAAATACAAAACAGCAGCATCCAACACTTGATTGCACACATTTATTTATTTTATAATTCCAGCATTTTATATTAAGTCATATCAAGACAAACAATATGATGGAAAAAAAAGAGCACAAATAATATAGCATTACAAGAAGATCAATCAAAATCAGAATTGGGTATCTTCGTATAGTTATGATCGTAAACAGTTATAGTTTCAAGCATTACAACTTAAAGAACTGACAAAGCTAGTAAATATGTGAAAGCATGCATCTTTATCAATAAAAAAGAATTGACTTTTGGCAGCTGTTTCACTGCACCCTGCCATCTTTGAAACTGCCTGGATGGCCATTTTCAGAACACCAAGCCCTGCACTGCAAGCCAGGGAAGAAATGTTCTTGGCACAAAAGTAGCTAATCTATAATGAATGTGATGAAACAACAAAATGAAATCAGACACCCAATATTAAGGTTGATCATAATAAGTTCTGCAATTACCTCCCAGCTCCAACCACAACTATCCTTTGGTTTACAAAATCAGACAATGGCCGACCTTGGGCTCTTACAGATCCCAATATTCCAGCAAGAGCAACACCAGCAGTGCCCTGAAGGACATGAAGGAAAAATTAAGTTTCAGTAGCTACTTCAATAAAACAGTCCAGTAGATAACAACCTTCAAGATTTTCTTGATTAATAAAGTTTTAAATCATTTTCTCACCTGTAATCATCATTAAACATGCAAAACCTTTTATGATATCGTTCCAAAGTTTCAAAAGCCCACTTCATTTGGAAATCCTCAAACTGAAGAAATTATCACAACCATCTAATTATACAATTGATAACAGGTATGTGCCCAAAAGAATAAAAAGAAAGAAAGAAAGAAGAAACCTGCACAATGGCCTTAGGCCATCGAGCATGAACAGCTTCCATGAATTCATCCACAATTGATAGATACTCTTCACCTTCCAACCTTGGTTGTCGAAGTCCTAAATCTATCACATGAAAATGGCATAAGAACAGTCACCAATACCTTTAACAAGATCAACTAAGATTAATTCACATGCTAGCTTTTGATATGGTCTTAGCAGTTTCTAAATATAATTGCAAAGTAAGGATAAACTAATCAACAAATGAAAGCTTTAGACAAGAAAACAAAGATCTGGCGGGAAACATTTTACTCACAAAGACGATCTTCAAGTAGCTTTTGATTGCTGGTTCCAACATCTAGCATAACTGGAGGTATCTGCCACATTAAGAAATTTAACATATAACAACTTAGAAAAAGTTACTGGTTTTTACCTAGTAGATGATCTTAATGAAGTCAAAACGAACTTAAGATAGTCAAGCCCCTTTGTAAATGACACCTATCACAGAAGGTAATAAAACTGAAATAATTAAATAAAGTATATTAGTAGATTATATGTCCAAAGGTATCTTAGCATGGATAGTAATCCTATCCACTAGTATGCGTTGATAATAATTTTAGTCCCAAGCATGGGCCACCGTGAAACAAACTGAGCTAGAGAAAAGAGGTAGGAAGCAAATAGATAAACGGAGAAAAGAAAGCATACTCTTTGCGGGCTGATACCGGCAGCAGCAACATAAATGTCAAGTTTTCCCATTGGTATTCCAATGCCCTGAACTCCAAGGTCACCTAGGCCAAGGATTCGACTACCGTTTGTCAAGACAATCATAATCATATCTACCTGCAAAAGGTGTAAGATGAAAAAATGAAAAAAGTTATAGATCATCAAATGTACCAAGAAACATCAAGGAAAAGAGTTTTCCCTTTAATAAACAAAAGAAAAGGATGCTGCCATAAATAAGATTAATGCAATGCCTCGGGAGCTGGCCAGTTATAGATCATCGACATCATCTCTCCTTTATCTTTGGCTCTAAAATACATTCCACGTGGACGTCTAAATAACCCAGAATAATTTTGGCAAACTAATCCAACTGTAGGAGTATATATTATAGGGGCAAACTCTTTAATATTATCAATAAGCACCTGTAGCGAAATGGAAGAAATCAACATGATAATAATATACTCTCATGTTAAGAGGAAAACTTCATCGTCAACTCACTCTGCAGTACAATGTCTCGTTCCTGTCATGCAGTCTGTTCAAGATTCTCCATTTGGCTAGGGCAACAACTTTATCTGGTTGTCCATGAGTGTTCTTCTCCAAAGACCGGTATGAATTCACTAGAACAACATATTGCTATGAAATTATTACTGAACAAAAAGGGGAATTTACAAATAAGTAAAAGCGATAATGTAATTTTCAGCATAAAGGAAAAATGACTGAGAGTAAAGCATCCAAAATTATAAAGACATAAAATATGATACAGGTAGGCTTAAACTTACTGAACCGATCATATTGCTGCTCAAATGAAATGACACGAGGAGGAAGGAGTCCCCTAAGCCCCAATCGGTCCCGTTCAGTCAAAGGAAACCCAGTATCCTGCATTCAAGAATTTGGAAACGGAGTTGGAGAAAAACTTGAGTTTTAGATCCAAAACCGTGATGACATGATGTGAAAGGTTTCATGAACAATTTGACATGATCCCAAAGTTATGTAAAACATTCTATGAGAAGCTTACATTTTTATTCTAATGTCAAATTGTATGTGTAATACATGAATTCATGTTCAACATTTAACCAAACTTTAAAACACATAAACACCACTAACAAGTAAAAAGTAGATGACATTGATGATCAAGCAAATCACTTTTTCCTCTCTAGTGTGCAGACTATTTTGAATTGTTTTTGTTTTTTGTTTGTTTGGATTTGGTTAAATTTGGAGAAATAAACATTTTACTTTCAAAAATTTCTAGTGTGTGGCCTATTTTAAGCCAATCCAAACACAAGCCTCCACTTTCATATAACCACCATATTCAAATCCATTACAAGAGTAGTGTAATTCCATAAAACTACACGTCTGTAGTAACCTACATAGCATTTATTAATAAAAAAAAAAAAAGCTAATAATTCTCAGCCATTCAAGTCTTCAGAAAGAACAAACAACCACGAAAACTTCATCAAAATTTTGTGGAACAATTTCAACATGGATCATCAACCCAATTTCTTTTTTGAAAATATTGACTTTCAAGCGAACAGCAATTCACAACATTCAACAGAAGCTTTATAAACTATAAATAGACAAACTAAAGATAAAAATTGGTGGAACTAAACGGAAGTTATTTCCTTTCTGTAAATCTTAAACTAAAACTTTCCAGATTCCCAAACCAAAAAAATGTGAGAAAGTTGAAGAAAGAAAAATTGAAGTTTGAACAAAAAAAAAACAACCTTGTTGAACCAAGGATCGTGGAGGATATCAGCACCGCGCTTGTGAACAATGAAAGGGCCGGGAATCGCCGTCGAGAACGGCTGACTCGATCTGGCAACGGCGGTGGCGCCAAATCGTGCCAGGTTCCACATCGCTGTCGGAAAAGTTAACTCAGCTACTATACTTCTGAGCTGAACTTTAAGCTCTGTAAAGTTAAAAATGGTAGCAAGCGTCTAAATTTTCTCGGGAAAATTGATCTGCTACTACTGTGCGGTGTTTTGGTTTTACCGGTGAAAAAACATTTTTTCTGAGAAAATGGGAAATTAATTATAATTAATTAATTAATGAAAAAGGATGAGAAGTGTTGGAGTGGTAAGAACATCAAACTTAAGAACACTTTCTCCAAGAAGCAGCAAGTATATTCCTGTTAACTCCAACGTCATTCGGATTTGGGTATACGTTAACGGATTCTGGGTAGACGAGTTTGGAGTAGGTCTTTTTATGCAGTGTGTATTATTTTATGTGAGAACTCCTTAGAACTCCGAGAAATGAAATAGAAAATTTATCATGCCTTTAATTGAGACGATAGAACTCGGAATATCGAACTGTAAAAACAAGGAATACATTGACAAGGAAGTATATTAACTATTAAGGAAATTTATTAAAGAATTAAATATATAATGAATTAAAAGTTTTTAATATATTGAAATTTTAAGAGTTTGTTCTCTATGAAGAGAACTTTATTTTTAGTATTTTAAATTACTCTTAAGGAACTTTGTTTACATTTTCTTTTTCTTCTTTTAATAGCTTTACTGAAACAAGAATGAGAAGTTATCAAATATCAATCCTGCTGTGCGTGCCCTCTTTATATCAATTTTGATTGTTTGCAGTTTTGGTTTTGTTTTGCTATGTTTTATTATTTCACATACTAAAGACCTCATCGGCCATCACTAATCACAATAACAGCCTTGGATAAATGAGGGACCCTCTATATCACAATCTTCAGTCTTTGGATGCTTATTTACTATTTTGCTTGCATTGCTTCGCTACCAACACAAGAGAATACCACAAATGGGAATGCAACAAACACAACCTAAGTTAATGCATACCACTGCCTTAGACACACTCATAAATCGTGTAAAGATGCCAACAAAAAACACATCAACTTAGAACAGCAACTCAACCATAGAAAACGTTAATTCCAATCTTGTAAGAGAAACCATGGTTTGGAATTGCATTTCACCCCCCCCCCCCCCCCCCCCCCCCCCCCGGCGGTCTAGACCCATCACAGATATAGTCCTCAGATGTCAGAAGTCACAGTAATCAAAGCTCAAGCACCAATTAGATTTAACATGCCCCAAAGCAAAATAGAACTCCTAAATCTGAACATGACTTTGAAAACACAAGTTTTACAGTAGATCAGAAGGAAAATTAACTTACAACTAACACCTAATGGTGATACACAACATTTAAAAATTCCATCCTTCAGATGGCAGATACCCTTGGAACTTCCACTGGAAATTTGTGTATCTCATCCATCCAAGGGTTCTTCTCCTTAGCAGGGTTGATGGTCTTGAGAGCCTTCCATACTGCACTGTTGCACTTGAATCCTGAGCCAAATGCAATCTGCCATGTTCTATCTCCCTTCCTAATCCTTCCTTTGGCTTCTGTGTATGCCAGTTCATACCAAAGTGAACTGCTAGAGGTGTTTCCAAATCGATAAAGTGTCATCCTCGATGGCTCCATATGCCAAGGAGATAGCTGCAGGTTCTTCTCCAGTTCATCCAAAACAGCCCTACCTCCAGCATGGATGCAGAAATGTTCGAAAGCTAGCTTGAAATCAGGGATATAAGGTTTGATCTTCATCTTCAGGAGTTTCTTTCCAACTAATGTGGCAAAGAATAGAAGCTGTTCGGACATAGGAAGTACAAGAGGCCCCAATGTAGTGATATTGGTTTTTAACGCGTCCCCTGCAACTGCCATCAGATCCTTTGACAAAGTAACACCAATCTTGCCTGCTTCATCTTCTTCTTGGGTGACACAGCTGAAGCACTTATCATCAGCACCCTTGTTAGTGCGAACAGTGGTGACTAATCGGTATTTGGATCGTCTTCTGTCAGAGCTTTTGTTCGACAGCAGAACTGCAGCTCCTCCCATACGAAACAGACAATTAGAAACAAGCTTTGATCGATCGTTTCCAAAATACCAATTCAGTGTGATATTCTCCATGCTAATGATCAGTGCATAGGAATTAGGATGGGCCTGGAGAAGATCTTTTGCAAGATCAATTGAGATTAGCCCTGCACTGCATCCCATTCCACCTAAGTTGTAGCTTCTTATGTTCCCTCGAAGCTTGTAGTGATTGACAACCATTGCTGAAAGCGATGGAGTTGGGTTGAACAGGCTGCAATTCACAATTAGAATCCCAATGTCTTTAGGATTTACAGAGGTCTTAGCGAATAGCTCATCAATGGCTCCAAACATCACAGTCTCAGCTTCTTTTCTAGCTTCTTTCATCGTAGGATTGGGAGGAATGTTGAGAACAGCTTCCGGAAGGTAAGTGTTCTCTCCCAGGCCAGATCTCTCAAGGATCTTCTGCTGGAAGGCAAGATTTTCCTCAGTGAAGGTGCCAGCCAACCGAGAGTGCTCCATAAATACCCTCTTCGTGCATTTCCGGGATTCTTCAGGCTTGTAGCAGGCAAAATTGACAAGGTACACAGGTCGAGGGCGAGTCAAAAAGTAAAGGGTGGAGAAGAACACAAGGAGGGTCGAGCAAAGAATAACAGAAATCAAGTTGTATTGCAGATGCTGCCATAGATCATGGAGGTCTTGTAAGGAGAAAGTGGAGAGCTGTGCAGAAATCAGCACCACAAGTGGGGAAAGGAATAGGTACATTCCATGGGAGATGAGGTAATGGTAACCAAGCTTGACATACTTCAATCTAACGGATTTCTTGAAATCAGGAAGGTTCCTAGATGATGATGGCACCAAGGGTGCATCTGCTTTTGCATCAGCCATTTCACCCTGTCATAAAAGAGAAAAAAATGAATCCATTTTAGTTAGATAGCTTGCTAAAATGAAAAGAAAAAATGTTGACAAAACAAACAAACATCTTTTGAGCATAGAACATCTTTATAGTCCAGTCCTGGCAAAAGATCCCTTTACAAAGAATTCTACCAAAGCACATTACAAAAAAGCAAGTTTTTTGTTAAGGAAAAAAGCTTGCTTTCTCTAACTTGAGGCACAAAGCACTGAGAAAATCAAAATCAGATGTGAAGGTAAAAAATCTGCATATGTGAATCAGTGAGTGAAATTGAACTGAAGCGAAAGCACATTTTGTCCCCCTTTTCAGTAAGACCCATATGTGATCTGTATTCAAATCCATTTAGCTTATTCTATCTCTCTATACATGAAACCCAGGAAATCTCAGCTAGGAATTTGACATGAATCCATTTATTCACATGCAGATATGTGATTATGAATTTTTCAAAAATAAAAAGGAAAGACATTGAATCGAAGCAAGATTTCGGTTTGAGGAAGCCCACTCCAGATGAAGAATAACAAAAATAAATAAATATATATACATAACAAAAAAAAAACCACAGAAGCGAGAACAGCATAAAAGGCAAGCAATGGGGGGAGAGAGAAGCAAGAATTAAGTTAAAAGTAAAAAAAAAAAAAAAAAGTTAAGGGAATTAGCAGAGCATGGGAAATGAAAGAGAGGGCAGTTGCAAAAATTGTACCTTGGAATGCAACGCGAACAGAAAGATCACACAGGAATGAATGAACGAATGAATGAATGTCGAAGGAGAAGAGAGGAAGTGAGAAAAAAGAGGAATAGAAACAATAATAAATAAATAACAATAATAATGATATGATTTAAATGGTTACTTATAGTGCTTAGTGATACCCAGAAAGAAAGTAGGAATGACAGGTATTAGTTTCATAAATTCGGTTCCGTTTTAAATCAAAGGGTTAACGTGATTTCATTTTAAAGGTGAAACAATTGTAATAATAAATTAATTGTGTTAGAACAAGTTGTGGAAATGGCTTCTACAGTCTACACTGTACAGCTACAATTATTTTTTGGTATCTTGTACATATTTTGATTTTCACAATAAAATAATTTTTTTTCATATTAGTTTATAATGCGGATGTTAGAGACTAATATTTTTTTATAAAAAAGAAAAGTTGATAAGTATTAATTTAAATATAAGATAAATATTAAAAATATATATTAGTTCTAACATTTGTGGTTTATAATTTAAATATAAGTTATCATTCATATTAGTTATATTTTAATATTTTCTCTTTTTATTAATATTTTTATTTTTCAATTCATATTAGTTTACTTTAATATTTTCACTATTAATTTTTACTCTCTCGTTCCTCTTTTTTTAAAAAATAATTTCAAATAAATATAACAACAATTAAATAAATATACAAATTCACATTAATATTTGGTAAAAATTCAAGTGAAGTCGACTTCACGTGAAGTTGATAGTTGAGAGCCGTTAGAGAAAAATTTAGTCAAATTAATCAAATCATCTAACGACTCTCCACTATCAATTTCATGTGAAGTTTACCGCACCTGAATTTCTCCTTAATATTTTCTTCTGTTGTTTGTTTTCTCACACACAAAATATTAACGTAACATTGTTTCTAAAGTTTTTTCTTTTGTTGTTAAGTAAAAATACATATTCTTGTAACAAAAATAAATAAATAAACTGATATTAACTTAATTATAGTTGTGAAAAAGAGAAAATAAAAATAGTATAATATTAAACGGTTCTGGGATTAGTCAAAAAGAATTAATGAGAAAAATGAAAAGACAATCCAAATACATAGTTAGTTAAAGAATTAAGGCGTGAAGATTTCAGACTATACTAATAGAATAAGAATGAATGAGTAAAAAAATTAAGAATAAGGGAAAAAATAATTAATGAATTAAAATAAGGAAGCTTCTTTATAGCAACATGAAGAGCAGGCGGGCGCCCACTAAGTTGACCACCATATATTATCGCGTTGAATGCATTGGTCATAGTTGGCTTAGCCGTTCGGTTACTTCTTTCAAACCGTTAAGTTTTTCAAATTGAAGAGGTCATATGCAAATGCAGTTAGCCATTAATTAATATTATTATCATGTTAACAGAAATTTGTTGTTAATTGTTTATGATAAATTAACAAAATAATTTAAAAAGTTAACTATGTATTAGAATAATTTAGACGTACCTTATAAAATAATTGCCATGAAATAATTTTTTTTCTTCGTTTTCTCACTAATATTAACAAATAATATATCTGTATAATTACTAAAAAAATATTAATTAATTTTCAAAATTTGAAAACATTTAAATATCAAATTTTGACTTTTTTTTTTTTACCAAAGATAGGAGACTCGAATCCGCAACCTCTTAATTGAGTATAGGGAGACTATGTCATTTGAACTATTACTCATGGCATCAAATTTTGACTTTATTTAACCTTTTTTTTAAATGATATATTGTTACTCGAATATCTTAGAGGTGCTTGTTACGGTTGTTATTAGTAGTTACCTAAGTTAGCCCTAAAATCAATGTCCCTTTCTCTCTAAGTTGAAGAAAAAAAAGCAAAGGACAAAATGGGGAGAACAGTTATCTTGGAATTCGTACTTTTGTTTGGTATGAGGGATTCGTTGCGAAATTGCGTTTCGTAGTATTTGTGTTCTGTCTGGCATCAACAGTAACCGTCCGATCATCACAGGATGGGATTTTCTCCGTCGTTGGATTGGACTACAAAACAAAAACATGCATAGGACTTCGCACCTCATGTCCTCATGCTTCATGCATTGCATTCTCTCTTTTTACACCCAAGACATGTCACAACACACGCTTATTCTCATTTTTTACTTCTCCTATTTTAGAAGATAAACAATATTTCTATCTTTTCTGCACGAGAATAATATTCGAGATTATGATTAAATAAGAATGTTACGTTATTAATTAATGTGTATGTTATATTATTAGTTAATAGACTAATAAAATTATAAAATTATGAAATTGTCAAACCTTAATATTAAACACCTATATTAAAAATAGTAAAATTTAAATTGTTATTTCATAAGATGTAATTTAGAGGACAAAAAGAAATTAACAAGTAATTTTTTTCTCAATATATTATCACCTAAAATACTATTGATTTAAGCATCAGAATATTTTTCTCAATACATTATCACCTAGTTCTAACATTATCAGATTAAATCTCTAAATCTCATCGGTTAGTCACCTCAATAAAAGTACAAATATTATCATTTGTTTTAATTATTTTAGAATGTATACCTTTTTTACTTTAATTTTAAGATTGTATAGCAATAAGAGAAAAAAATGCAATTATATACTGTACATAAAAAGAAAAATGGTGTATTTTTTATTTTTCTCTCATAATTTTTTTATGAAAATAAGATACGTAACATTTGATTCGAATTAAAAAATTTACGATTTATTTTACTATGAGAATATTCATTACAAAATTTTATCTTTAATTTCTCTCCCAATTGTTCTCTTAGCTCCCTCGATTTTAATATTAACTGTGTTATTAGCGTACAAAAATTTTTTGCAAGCTAATCAATTAATTTTTTTTCATGATGTTCTCAAATTCGATAAGTTAATAATCAATTCTTTTGTAGATTAAAATTTTATTTAAAAATTTATTATTAAGTAATAAATTATTGCATATATAATACGAAATTTAAATAGACAAACCTAAATTGGTTAAGCCGACAAATATAAAAAATTTAGGTTTAGGGACCAAAAAAATTTATAACTAGTGTTTGAACTTCCAAGTTTATAGTTGTAACTAGGTCCATTATTAATGAACAGAAACTGTAAAAATTATCGATGAACATAGTCCATTATGAAATCGGGCAAAATTTGGCTGGTATAGTGGCAGGTCTTGCATGGAAGAATCGGTGCATCCTCCCACCACACCTCCAAGTGGTACTGTATCTTGCCACTTCGCTTCTTCATCCCTCATAATGGTGCCTCATCCTCATTGGTCTTAGCTCTACACTCCTCTATTTTTTTGTTGGGCTTTGGCTCGCCCAGCCCATCACAAAAAACATTAGACCAACAATTCAACACCCTGACCAACAAAAGGAAAAAGACGTACATCTACAATCATAAATTAATTAAAATATTCGTACAATATACCTAATTTATAATAATGTGTTTCTTTGTATCTCTATCGAATTAGTCATTCACAACCATACCCTTAGCTTGTTTGAATAAAGGGGATCCAGATTTAGTTAAGCCCCCATGTTAAATGGAAAAAACAGCTCCTTAGGTCTGTTCGAAAAAATTTAAAAATATTTTTTTAAAATTTTTAATTTATGAAAAATAGTAATATTAATGTTTAACATAATTTATAAAATTAAATTACAATTTTTTAAAAAATTATGTAAGAATTTATAAAAAAAATAAAAAATAACTTTTTTCATAATATTATTATTTTTTATTATATTTTTGTAAAATAAATAATTTTAAAATTAAAAATTTAAATATAAAATAATTTATTTATAAACTATTTTTAATATAATTATTTATTATTTAATTTATTTTATTAAAAATATTTAATTAAATTATTTATCGAAACTGCACCTTTAAAGTTTTGGGTCCACAGAATTAAGAAGCTCCAAATATGATTCTCATTACAAAGAGAGTACAGCACATGTGACAATGACATTAGGTAGCACTTGCGTTGTTGATATCCTGTTATTAATTAAGATGCTTCCCAGTTCTCATCACATGTAATAGTAATATATATAATTTTTTTTCATTTCTTTCTCACGTTGACCCCCCTATATTATTTTATTAAATTTGAGATTTATCCGCTTGCTTACGTATGTTATTTAATATTTGATTATGTTAAGTTAGTTGTTCTTTTTCGGAATTAACGGGGTAAATAGTGCAGCTGTAGTACAGCTTCAATAATGCGAACAAGTTTATGCAAATATAATGTGAATAATATAATCTATTAAAAATATAATTCATATGGTCTCTTTTTATTAGTTTAAATTTTTAGAATAAATATTTAACAACATAATATTAAAATTTATATTCGAAAAATTTAAAATTTAATTTTTTAGTGAACCAAAAAAAAATAGCATACGATATACGATAAATATATTATCCAGTATAACCAAAAGTTTAGCCCCCTCATTTATTTTATTATAAAAGTGAAAGTTATAGTTCCTGATTTCTTGCCGCTCCTCATTCCTCAATGTGAACCAAGCACTCATCCATCACGTTGGCATTATTATCTTATTTGAGAAGTTATAGTGGGAACTATGATGTACATGCACGTATAATACCAATCTTAAACGGAACTGCTTTTAATATTTGAAATGATATTTTTGGAAATGTTATATCCGAAATATTAGGTTGTTATAAAAAATAATTTATTTGTTTAACATTAAAATCTTTTATCATTTTTTAATATTACCAAAAAGATATTTCAAGCATATATAGTTAAAAATATATGTAATAATGATCAAAATGCCTCGGACAAACATATATATTCAGTTAATTAAAGTACATATGATGTGACTGAGGAATATATATTGATCGTTGTGTGTAATAATCTTTGTTCTTACGTCATGAAAATGTGTTATTCTAAATCTGTATGATAGAAATAAAATCTCATTTTAAATAATATATTACATTCTTATGTGAATATATAAGAAGTGTCTAAGAATAGTTGTTTAAAACCGTAAATAAACTACATTTTGGGAAATATATAGACTCATATTCCAAATTGAAGGTCTGCGTCGTAGTAGCGTGAGTAATCTGGGTATGACCTTTCTTAAGATGATCGGGTGATTGCTACTCGTTCCTTGATTAATTAGGATTTCATATGTTGGTCAAAATGAAAGATACAATCGTACATAGGCTCAATAAAATAATCAGAAAAAAAAGGAAAACATCACCAGTTATGGGGATGACTTATTTTCTTGTGACGAAGATTGATGAGTACACACGGCTGCGTTTGTTTATAGTAGGTGTCCATGGATCGGATCCGATCCGCATATCTGCGGTGTTTATCCGAATTCGATCCGAAAATTGTGGATATGAATCCGATCCGCAAGGCTTTTAGATTGAATATTCGCACACTAATCAAATCGGATTGCGGATTTTGTGTTAGTATCCGCATATCCGCGTATCCGCAAAATTAAAGAAATAAATAAGTAAAATATTTTTTTTATGTTTTATTTCAATTAATAATTATCATATATGTTATATTATTTTAATTTATTATTTAAGAAAAGTATTTTTAATATTATTTTAAGAATAAACATATTTAAAAGAATAGAAAAAATGAATTTTATTGATATTTTTTAATAAAAATAAGCTTTTAAAAATATTTTGTATGTTTTGCGGATATATCCGATATCCGATCCGATCCGATCCGCAAATGTGTGGGTCGGATCGGATCGGATCCAACCTTAAAAGCTGCGGATATTGGATCCGATGATTTTAATGTGGATCAGATCGAATTTTTGGCCATATCCGATCCGATCCGATCCGCGGACACCCCTAATTTATAGGACACCAGAAATATAGAGATATAAAATCGTGTTTAAAAGATGAAATATAGAGTTATGGACAGAAACAATATATTCAGAGACATTAAATTAGTGTATTTTATGTTCATTTTGACATAAAGAATACAGAAATACTAACAAATGACGTAACTTATTTTTATTTTTTCTTTTATTATTTTTATTAATTTTTCATAATTATATTTTTTATTATTATATTTTTCGTCTCAAAATTTTTGAATGGAAAAAAATGAAAATAAATTAAATTTTTATAATTTATTCTAATTTATTACCAAATAAATACAATAACACAAAATTTTGTGCATATCTTTGTCTTTTATGTTTTGTCTTGTCGTGTTCTCATAAAGCAGCCTAAAATATTATCGAATGATATAATTAGAGATAATATTCAATTTAGTCCCTCAACTTGCACGCAAACTTCAATTTAGTCCCTAAAATTTCAATTGTTTTTATTTAGTCCTCAAATTTTGTGAATGTAACTCATGTTAGTCCCTAGACTAATTTTTGACATACAAACATTAACGGAATGCTGACGTAGACAGCCAAATGTCACGTTAGAATCTGTAAAACAGCATCGTTTTTATTTTGGTACTCCAATAGTCTAAAAAATATCGTAAAAAATATTTATTGAAACTTTATTTCTTAAAACAAATATTTTGGCATCGTTTTGGACTATTTAAACATCAAAACTAAAATGACGTTGTTTTATAAATTTCAACATGATATTTGATTGTCTATGTCAATAATATTTTTGTACCAAAAATTATTCCGACTAATATAAATCATATTTATAAATTTTAAAAAATAAAAAAAATAATTAAAACTTCAGAAACTAAATTAAAATTTGTATACAAGTTTAAGAATAAAATTAAGTATTAACCCATTACCGCTAATTTTTGTCTTTGAAGTCGAGCCCATATGAATGACCTTATCGTTGTCTCCTTTTCAGTAATATTCCAGAAGGAAAATGAAAATAATTTCAGCCATTCCCATTTTCTGGGTTTATTTTTTTTGACTTTTTGGTCAGGTCCCATTTTCTGGGTTGAAAAGTCTCTATAATATATATGAAGCATAGGGAAAAGCCAGAATTTCTTTCTCTCTTTTTATTTTTTGGTCCATAAGCCCATAGCTATAACCATAGGTTGATCCCGGAATTTTTCTATTTTAAGAGGTGACATCTTGTCCAAAAAGAGATGAGGAGACATGGACTAGGCCCAAAATCTCGTTATTGCAAGGTCCCAAAATAAAAATTGAGTATAAAAAAGGAAAATGTACCGTGCATACATGTATTTGACGCATCTAACTATGAAAACAATAATCAAATTAAGTTGATATAATAATTAACTCATTCATCTGTTTAGATAAATATTCGTTCTCTCCGAGGTTCCGTTTGGTTCATGTATTTGATGAGACATAGACACAGAGACACAGACATTAAAGACATGAACATAAAATATTTGTGTCTATGTATTGTGTTTGGCAAAAATAAGAAACAAGACACATATTTAAAAAAGACTGAATTACCCTTCATTCAACCACAAGTTTTACCACCATTATAATACACCTATTATTCCAAACAATGCATGCCATCACCATTAAATTTTTATTTCTTCTAATACCATCTTAAATTATCATTTAAATATTAAATATATAATTGTTCTTGAAAAAAAATAGAAAATTAAAGTTCAGAATTTATCAAAGATTAATCAAAATTTAAATGAATAAAAAAAATTAAATGTACAAATTTTTTTTGAAAAAAATAGAAAAGTAAATTTAGTTGTAGAATCTAAAAGAGAAAGAGAAAAAAAAAGATTTGGGAAGATAAGAGGACAAATTTTAAAAACTCAATAAGAGTAAAAGAGTAAAAAATTAGTGTCTCACAAATTGTGTCTCAATGTCTCACCAAATTAGAGGTACACAAATTTAGTGTTTCCGTGTCTATCCGTGTCCTCCCGTGTTCTTCGAAAATCTGTATCTCACCAAACCAAACAGCAAATATGTGTCACTATATACCACTGTGTCTATGTCTCAATGTCTATGTCTCAGTAACCAAACGCTACCTCATTCCTTTTCATTTTACATACACTATAAGAACATCTCGTGTGTATGCATGTATGTGCTGCAAAAAGTACATTTTCATGAAATAATATGATTAAACAATAAAAGGCATTTTAGTATTTGATTAAACTTGATTTTTTGTTCAACTATATTATTTTAATTATAAATTTTGGTCCGCCACTTTATGGGAACACTCACCATGTAAACGGCGTTATATATTGAATCCTGTACGCCAAATAATATCAGGAAGACATATATATAGATAGATTCGATTTGTTGGCTTTATGAAGTGCCACCTAGGAACTTTATCTCCCGGGTATGACACACTCATCAAACCTAAGGCCACATTTCTCCACGTTCCTTACACGCACTTTTTACTTTCTATATGGTTGGTAATTTTGGTAAAAATAGTGTAATATCATTATTTATTAAATTATGATATTCAAAATTTGTTATTGACGTATTATGCTTTTAAAAAAATTCTTAAAAAATGAAAAGACAAAAAGATATTTCGGCATCAGCAAATTCACTTTTTAAAATTAAAAAATAAAAAATTAATTTGTTATCAACAAATTTATTTTTTAAAATTTATAATTTGTTCGGTAAATTCTATTTACTTTCATATTTTTAAAAATAATAAACAATTATCCATGTTTTAGGATTTGACCTCCCAAGGAATCACATAAAGATTTTTTTTCCTCCTTACACGTCCTTCCAAATTCATCCTCTACGAATGTTGTTAACCTTTAATTTAATTAATTGTAATTGAAAATCGGAGAGTTAGACACAAACAAGTTTCACGGGTTTACTAATTAGTAATTACTATCAATTACAAAGCCTTAGAGAGAATTATCACCGACCTTTTTCATTTTTGATTAAAATTTTTAGCATATCATCTTTTTCGGTTAATAAGCTTTCAACAAAAGTAATAGATGAGATTTTCTGATTTTGAAAAAACGAAAAGTATATTGAGAGAATGAAAATACTAACCAATGTAAATAAAAAATATGTTGGATATTCAATTCAATAGGTATACAAATGATTATATTGATTATTTTTAATTGAATGGTTATTTCTTTTGATTTGATTTATTTATATACAATTAATAATAGTTGAATGTTTAATTCACTAGATGTGTGGATAATTCCTAATGTTAGGATTTAGAATGTAATTTGAAAATGAAGTATTTTTTTACTTTACTGGATCAATTTTAAAGTTTATTATTTAAATTTTTATAAAAATAATTGTTTACCTAACAAAACCTAACAAAACCGTTGAAAGAATTATCACTAGTTTTTATATATAAAAAATCTAAAATTTTATTAAATTCTTCCCCCAGATTATGACTATTTTAACTATATTTCTTTATATTTGTGCAAAAGTGAACTAGTGTTAACTTAATTATTGTGTTAATTTTTATAATTTTATCAAAAAAATTTAATTATAACTCTATGAAATTTGTCATTAAATCTTTATATTAGATAAAAACTATTAATTAAGTCTTTTCTTAATTATTTTTTAAAAAATATAAATTTTTAAAATATTTATTTTTATATTTGATATAAAATAAATTATAAAATATTTTATAATTATTATATTTTTATGAAAAATAAGAGAGAATTTACTTACAAATTTTAAATTATAAAACTTTAATTAAAAATTTAATAAAATTATAGAAATTAACATAATTATTAAACCACTAATGATTTTACTATTGCGGAATGTGGTAGAATTTCCGCTAAAAGGAACGGAGTTAATTACCAATAACTCTGTATATATACCGACCTAGCTCCCTTTCATATACCTGAATTAACTAAGCCGTGTTGAGCTATTTTATAGTATTAAGAAGTGAGAAACGATGGTGTTGCAGGTTCTTCTCCAGGCCAATAATCTGCACGAGGAAGAAGTTGTTCCTTACCATCATCATGAATGGTCTACTTCCAACCCCGTAATAGTACTGCCTGAAGGAGATGATGACGACGACGACGATGACGATGATGGTGGCTACGATTACGCTCCTGCAGCTTAAACTATAACAGATCACATGCTATAGTGATGAAATGATTACTGACATAATCTTATGCTAATACTGTGTGTATGTACATATATATGTCAAACCCTAGCTAGTTGTTGTTTGTTTAGAAACATAGGGTATGTATATATATATATATATATATATATATATATATATATATATATATATATATATATATATATATATAAATATATAGTTTGCTGCCATAGTCAACAATCTTTAATATATAGAGAGTAGTGTGCTTGAATTGTGGAAAATAAACTTGTATTGTTGTGCTATAATGTAGCATATAAACTTGTTACAAATTAAATATAATATGCGACATACATACGTGCGTCTTTATAATTTTTTCTTAATTAATTATTTGTTGATAGCTCTGTTTGAAAGTTAACTGCTTGCGTTTCCGTCAAAATAAAACCGATAGAATTGAAACAATATGAAGTGAGGTAATCAAATTAAGTTTTGTTAATTTTTTCTTATAGACGTCTAACTACTACTGATGATGATGATGATGATGATGATGATGATGATGATGATGATGATGATGATGATGAGTGGAACGCATTATATATGTAGAATAATACAAAGTTTCTGACCTCATCAGCAAACACCAGTTATATATAAGTATAACTAGGGCACACTTGCATGCAAACTGTGGCCATATTTATTAACTAGTGTATATATTATTAGTTTCAATCATTTACCAAATATATTAAAAACTGATTCTCTATTTATTTATACTCTTAACTAGGAAAACAACAATTCTTTAGTTAATATTAATTAATATTTTTTTAAAATTTATTTATTCTTTTAAATTTTAAATCTTAAATCTTTAAACTTTAAAACTTAAATCCTAAGGCTAAATTATAAATTTTCAAAAAACATAAAGGTTAAAAGTAATTTTGTAATAAAAAAATGATAAATTAAAAATTTGTTTTCTATGTTTATTTTATATATAATATGTAGATGCTAAAATTGTAGTAGTGCAAGTTCATCAATAACTTCCTCCTTCTTTTATAGCAGTATATAATGTAATAATATTTTTTGATATTCTGTATTTACAAAAATTAAATATTTATGAAAACATTTTGAATATAATCAACAAAAATACATTATGTATATATAAAAAATTAATTATAAAATCAATCATTATATATCTATAAATAAATATATATTATTTAATTTATTTTATTATATATAAATTTTAATATATATTTTATATCAATAATTAATTTAGCAGATAATTGTTTAATGATATTACAAAGCGGAGAAATGTCTTGTCAATTATGTGTGTGTGACAGAGAGAGTAATTCACTTGTGCTTCTCACTTCTTCTATAATATGGAAAAAGTGCAAATTTTGTTGTCCCTCTCTTCTCTAATCTAAAAGTCAATTTAATGGTATTTTTATTTAATTTATAATATGGATTTATCTGTGATGCATTTTTAGAATATACGTAAAATATATATTAAATTTATAAATTAAATTTTTTTTATTAAAAATATAAAAATTTAAAATTTTAATATATTTATTTTATATTATTAAATAAAAATATTTAAAAAAATTTTATTAATAATAAAATTATTATGTATAATTTTAAAATATATGTCAATTAAATTCTATAACTATTAATTAAAAATAATGAACCTACAATGAAAGAGAAAAATATTTAGTATATATGAAATTAATAATTCAACAAAAAAAAAGTAAAAAGAAGAGGTATTTTCTAAATTATTTTTTATTAGTTTAATATTAATAATAATTAATTATAATAAGAGTACATAAAGAGTATATCATATTAATAACTCAAATACAATTCTTAAATTCTAATTCCTAAATATTTTTTTTATTTTCAATATAAATGGGTATAAACTTAAAAATGTGCTCGAAATTGATATTGAAATAAAAATTCTCCTGAAAAGTCACCTCCCACTGAAAGCAGCTCATCTTCATAGGTAAATAAAAAAATAGGAAGAATGGATTTCATTTGAAATCTCCTATATAAAGTTAAGGAAGAAGAGGATGATCCAGATAAAAAAAAAGTTGGAAGAAATAGTTTAAGCTGCTCGACATAGAGAAGTCCTAATCCGCCGAATTACTGGCATCTAATAATCTGTTTCCTGTTTTAATACAGAAAAATAATATCCTTTATTGCCGAGACCAAGAAATTGATTTATAATGCTACTCTATTTATTGGAATTAAGGAATAGGATTGCCCTCCAGTTTTGAGAAATATCCTTAGTCACAGCGACATTGATCTTTCGATGAAGCTCTTTCTACAAGTATCTCACCTAATTGGGAATTTATTCATATGATTCTACCGTTCTACGTTTCCTGCCTCGTATCCTCAAAGATTAAGGCTGACACAAAAGACTTGATGCCTTAATTTCTTATATTGTTATTATTTCTTATTTTATAGAGTTAGTTCCACTCATTATAGGATCCATGGCTTGAATGTTAAGTTTCTTAATTTTAAGGCTGCTTGAAAAAGGATATTTTGTGGTTAATTTTATGTATTTTTTATATACTCTTATTATGATTAATTATTATCAATATTAAACTAATAAAAAAATATTCTAGATAACAAGACGCAAAATACAATATTAATAACTAGAGACATAGTTGAACAAAAAATGTTGAAGAACACTAATTTTCATATAAAAATTACATAATATTATTTATATTAAAATAAAATTTATAAATATAATTTTTTTAAAATTTATTATTAATACAATAATAAATAAATACTTTTATAAATAAAAATTATAAAATATTTTATAATATATAATACTTTTCAAATCTTAAGTGATTTAAAATCTTTAATTATTGAATGAGAACCAAACTTTTTAACAATATAATCTAAATAACCAAATTATCCATGAGAAAATCATTTTTTATTTTATTTTTTAATCTTGTCTATTTATTATTTTCATTGTTAAAAATGATCATTTTGTAGTATCTATAAAAATTGAAAGAATTAATATCAGACGAATTAATTTATCAATCAAGTAATACACTTTTGATTTTTTATTTTTTTTCTCCTAAGTATATACACAATTCATGAATAGTTGGTAGATTCTTCATTTTTGAAAGTTGACAAGCACTAAGAATAAAATATTGAAACCGAAAAGGCAAATTAATCTTCTCTTGTTATTCAGTAGAATTCTTGGGATAATAACGATCAACAAGAGTAAAAATCTTAGTAAAGTCAAATTTTTTGTAAGCATCCTTAGACATGAGAGTAGAGCTCAGACTTAGTAAATCTATGCATTGCTTGATTATTAAATTTACTATTCAACTCCTGTAATTGCTTACCAATTATGACTAAAAATATCTCCATTCTAAAATAATGCTCAACTGTAATATGATCTGTTTGATGACGTGAGTGTCCATGCTTTACTACATAAGAAGCATTTAAATAAGGAATTAGAATATCATGTTGCTCACAAAATGATTTCACATTTTTCAATAATTCCTCCCATCTATCATCTCTCATATATTGGATAAGTATTTTGGTAAAATGAACTAATTGCACATCATTAACTCTATCTTGAGACTGTGTTGTAAAGCTTGACAAAGAACATGAGTTATTCCTATAATGTCTTTCATCAAATACAACATCAATACAAACTCAAATGAAATCCAAGAAAAATAAGTTGATCTATCAACAATAACTTTTTATAAAACAGTCAACGTTACATTATACATGTTTATCAAATTGCAAACAAAAGAGAAATGAGAATCTCATCAAGTATCACTTGCTCCTTTTAAAAAGGTGCAAATTTGATTTGTCACTTTATTAGTTTTGAATTCATCAATCTCTAATTAATGCGCAATTTTATCTGTCATTGCATTATGTAACTCATTATGTTGCTTACTAGAAGAATAAATAATGTTGACAATGAAAGTCAATTTTAAAAAAAAAATTGATGCATAGTAATAACTTTTTTAGATGCAGCAACTAATGCAAGTTGTAATCGACAAGTAAAACAATAGATATAAAAAATATAAGGACAATCTTTTAAAAATAATGCTTGTACTCTACTCTCCTCTCATGTTGTCGGCACATACCATCTCATATCCTTGACCATGAATGTGGCACCATTTTATATCCTTGATCACGAATATTAGAGATATCAAAACGATGTCAAGAAAAAATGCTTCCATCATTCTTGTTTCAGAGTTAATGATATATGTAGTATCTTTAACATGTACAAGATAAAAAAATAATTAAAAGAAAATCATATATATCAACAAATCTCAAAATAAGTATCATTTGTTCATTTTTGGATTTATCACGAGTTTCATCTACTACAATGCAAAATTTAAAATCTTCAATTTTTTCACAAATATACTTTCTCACTTTATCTAAAAGAATATGCAAGATTTGTTTTTGAATTTGATGTGAAATATACTTAACATTATATGAAGTATTTTCTAACATAGATTTTATAACCCTTTATCATTATAAAATACTATGTGTTCAGTTGCTCGCCGGGATGGATGGTCAGTTGGATAGTTAGGTGTGAGTAATGGTGGGATGTAAGAGATCTGGACCTAGGCACGAGCTGGTCGAGGGGAAGTGCGGCCACAATTGTCGGTAGGTCGGCGGGTGGGGCCACCTGTATGGATACTCTGATGTTAAAGTAAGCGTCCGTACAATGAGACGACTCATTAAGGTAAAAGGATGACGTATCTGGGGAGAGGTAGGTCCCCTCCCTTTATCTGTAGTCGTTGGGTGGGCCCTTTCGTTTGGACCCCTGTGTCTGGAAGCATCCACCAGCTGTCCATGCCCTCACTGAGGATGACCACACGAGAGGCGAGTTCGTTTGGGCGGGTCAGGGACTCGCCGAGTTCGGGAGTAGGTTGGGTGAACCTCCAGCCTTTATTGGGCTAGACCAGAATAGTGCCCATAATGCGGCAAGTTGCAAGAATTGCAGTTGGCGTATTAATCCTGGGTCGTTGTCTTCTCGTGGGGTTGCTCTCCTTTAATCACAAGTTTGGCTATCCGAGGAATGCTTCTAGTACCTTCCTCGTGCACGTAAGCTGCCCCTTGCCGTTGTTTGGAGGGGTCGCTTCGGCTGAGGACATTAAATGCTCTTTATGAGTGATTTGAAAGCAGAGGGAAATGTCTATTTTACCCTTGGCTTTTCACACTCCCCCCTCGACAGTTACCATCTTCTTAATCACATTTTCCTTTTATTTTTCACTCACCTCATAACTGCTACTCTCCTCTATTACCATTTCTTCTTCCTCCTCCTCCGTGATTTACTGCCTCTATCCCTGGATCACTCGTGGGTCTTTGCACCGTTGCAATTTTTCATTTCATCCTTCCCTGTTTCACTTACTGGTAATTGGGCCTTTTTCGTGCTTACTTTGCTCATTTTGATGCTTCCTTTGTTGTTATTATTGCATTTTATAACTGTTTGCTTGGACTGAACTACTGTCTGTTAGCTAGCTCATAGGGGGTGCCATAAGTGTTTCTTTTCTGGATTTTAGGCTTGAAAATAGTGTGGTATGGTGTAGGACAGTAATAACGTAAAACTTAGTTTAGTTTTGGCTTTTGTCGAGCTTCCGACTTCCCGTTTTGACTTAAGTGGTGCCCCTACTATAGGTATAGCGCAACATCATCCCGTAAATCATTACGCCTGGGTTACTTTTGATGTTACGAACAAGTCCTCCAGGGTGAGCAAAGAGGATTTACATGAGTTTTGGAATTTGGGAGCACTGTGTAGGGGTGGTCTTGAGGAAGCCAACTACGACGTCTTCATACCGGGTGCCTGGGAGCGTATTTGCCAATATAATCTATCGTCTCCCTGGGTTTTCGATTGGCTATGGGTATGCAAGCCCATATTTACTACAGTGGGCATTCGAGTTCCATTCTCCCCCTTCATCATGGCTCTCCTAAGCTGGTGCGATGTTCCACCTTCACAACTCCATCCTAACAGCTGGGCTGCCATCCGATGCTTCGATATGGTATCTGAGTATTTGGAACTCTTGGCTTTTGTCGAGGTCTTCCTCTATTTCTTTCTTCTTACCAACCCTCCCGAGAAGGTAAACATAAAAAAGGTTATCTTTCTTTTCGAGTCACGCAGAACCAACGAATCTTTGGTCTGTTCGAGGATTCGTTCCACGGTTTCAAGGAAACGTTCTTCAAAGTACGTCCGGCTCGAGGCCGTCAACCCTTTTGGCTTACTCTTGAGGGGGAAAAGCACATACCGACCTACTGGAGCTTTGGGGCCGGCCCCAATTACTTGATTAAGATTACTTATGATGGGTTAGGACGGCAGAATCAACAAATCGCTGACATCTTGTTAACCATTTTTTGTTCTAAGAACCTCAACCCTCATCTTCTGATGGGTGACCGAGCAGCCGTTCATGATTGTATGGGTAAGACCCTATCGTTTACTATTATTTTTCCATTTTCTCAGTTTATGCATTGTTGTACCGCCCCCTGATTTCATAACTTATTTTTTTATGCATCTGTATTTTGCCGTAATTTTCTTTCCCTTAATCCCCTTCTCCTTGTTCTATTTCAGTTGGGATGGCGGCGGGGCACACTTATCTTACTTGTTTAATGACTCATCTTTTCTCAAAGAATAATAGTGAAAACGACAGCTCAGCAACCCCTACCATCGAACCCAAGGTTCCCCCGACCGGTGAGGGTGAAGCTTAATTGCATCCTCCGACCCAGACACCTCCCGTGAACCTTGCCACTGACGAAGCTGATCAGGGTAATGGGGTTGATATTGAGCCTGAGGAAGAGGTGATCGTCATCCTCAAACCCAAGAAGAGAAAAACTGATTCCAATTCGGGACAAGTTCTCACGGTGATGGAGAAAAATTTCGACGCAGGGTTCTTCATTGACTCCCAACTTTTGCTGAGCACTGAGGAATTCTTCCAGTATGAGGACCTGGCCGCTCAAGCGAGGTGGATGTACTTGGAAACCCGACTTGCCGAGGAGGAGAAGAAGGTGAAGGAGGCAAGTGAGGAGATCAACCGCCTCATAGAATATGACCTCTCCCTCTCCAAACAGTTTAATGAAGCTTATGGCCGGGCCACCACAGCAAAGAGTAAAGTAAAGGAGCTGGAGGAAAAGCTTGCGAGGTTCGTGAAGTTGGCGGACTCCACTCACCAAGAGGCCTTCAGCATGAAGAAGAAGAACAAGGAGATTCTCAAAGACGCCCGGGATGCCATTGTCGCTACCGAGGAGGCGATCAAGGCTCATGTCTCTCTCCTTGCTTACGACTTCGACACTTTCGCTGTTGGTGCCTTTAAAATGGTTCAAGATGAAAAAATTGTTGATATCCCGAGGAAGTGATGTGTTTTAGAACTTGTAATGTTTTTTGAACACTTTTCATTATTGGGCCGATGTGATGCCCCTTGTGTTTCTAAAGTTGTTACTTTGCCGTTGTTGGGCCGATGTGATGCCCTTTTGGACTGTCGTTTTAATGATTTTGAATCTTATAATTAGAATATTTGCATTATTTTGATCGCTTTACCGCTATATTGCTTCTTCGTTTGACCGTTAGGCCATAATTTAATGGATATCTGTATATGTTGCATCAGGGTTCCCGGGGTGACCAGTCCCGGGAAGCCAACTTTGTGACTTGGCAACAATGAATAAGTCAAAAATAAATTTCAAACATCAACACGTAATCGCTTTCCAACAATGGACTTCGTAAAACCCCTTGCCACTGTTCCGTTCTGATGGCAAGGGGAAAGAGTACCCCTTCTTTAACAATATATAATGATACAAGTAAATTGGTAAAACAAAGTAAATGAAGGTTAATGAAAATATAGATATTAAACGAGCTTTAGAGAAAAGGAAGATAACTGGTTAGACGGGAGGTCATCAAATCTTTAGGAGTGAAATCTCCTAAGGTTCATTACATTCTAAGTCCTTGGGATCTTCTTTTCGTCTAACTGCTCCAATTTGTAGGTGCCATTTCCGTGCACTTCTTTTACCCTATAGGGTCCTTCCAAATTAGGGGAGAGCTTCCCTTCCTCCAGGGTCGGCGGACCGATATTGTTGTGTCGTAGCACCAAGTTGCCTTCTTCAAACCTCCTATTTTGGACACTGCGGTTGTAGTGCAATGCTAACTTTGCTTCAATGCCGCTTCTGACAAGTGGACCATCTCCTTGGTCTCATCTATCAGGTCCTTCTTAGTCACTTTGTCACTTCTATTGAGGAGTAACATTGAGCTCAGTTCTCTTATTTCCATGGGAATCATCGTATCCACACTATCAGTAAGCTGGAAAGGCGTCTCTCCGGTAGAAGATTGTGGTGTTGTGCTGTAGGACCACAAGATCGAGGCTAACTCGTCTACCTAGGAGACCTTCCTCTAATCCAGTCGCCTTTTTAACCCACTCAGGATGACCTTGTTCGCCGCCTCAGCTTGTCCATTGCACTGGGTGTGTTCCACAGAAGAGAACTTTTGTTTGATTCCAAGGCCTGACAGGAACTTCCCAAATTTCTTGTCAGAAAACTGTGTTCCGTTATCCGACATCACGACCTCTGGAATCCGAACCTCGCAATCACTTGTCACTAAAGGAATTTTCGACAATTCACGGATGATATTCTTGCCAACAGTTCAACCTCCACCCATTTAGTGTAATAATCAATGGCTACATTTAGATACTTGGCCTGCCTTGGGGCCATTGGGAAGGGACCCAGCAAGTCAACTCCCATTGGAAGAAAGGTCGTAGGGATAGAACGGAGCTGAGCTCTTCTACCGGTGTGTTGTGGAAGTTTGCATTTTCTTGGCATTTCCTACATTTCTTAACGAACTCGCTCGCAAACATTAGCAATCATGGAAGGCCCATAATAACTAGCTCTGACGAGCTTCCGAGCTAAGGATTTTTCCCCCAATGTGGTATCCGTATCATCCTTCATGTACTTCTCTCAGGACATACTCCATTTGATCGGGCCGCAAGCACTACAGCAAGGGTTGGTTGAGCCATCTCTTGTATAGCTGCCCTTGTACCACTGTATACTTGGCAGCCTCTCTTCTCACAACCTTGGCTTCTTTCTTGTTTTCTGGCAACTCCTCTTCCTCGAGAAAATATTGGATCAGGCTGATCCAAGAAAGAGGTTCCTCTTGACCCTGTGTCAAGCAATGGGTCACCGATGACTAGGGATGTTCAAAACCGATCCGGACTGAACAAAACCGATCAATCGAACAAAAAAACTGAGAACCGAATAAACCGAAAAAACCAAAAAATTCATATTTTGCTGTTTTTTATGCGGTTCGGTTCGGTTTTCGGTTCTGACACTAAAAACCCTAATCGAACTAAACCGAACCAGTAACAAAAGAAATCCTAAAAAACCCTTCAGTTAACCCAACCCATTAGGCAGCCCATTACCCCACGGCCCACCTTCCCACCCCCATCAGAAAACCTAGCTTCCCCATTACCCCAACCCCTCGTCCCCACATAGCTAAAACTCTCAAAGAAATCCCATTACCCTAACCCTTCCAGCAGCTCCTCCCAGCCCCTCCCAGCCCCGCCGAACAGTGTCTCCCAGCCACTCCTAGCAGCCCCTCTCAGCCCCTAACTCTTCTTGCCCCTTTGCCTCCAATCTTCTCAACTCTCAGCGCCTTTTGCTCTCCCTCTCCCTTCTTTGTCCTCCCTCTGCTCCGCGCCTCCACCATTGCTGTCGGCCTGCCTCTGGACAACACCAAGAATGGAGCCTAAGTCAGGTTGGTTCTTCTACTTCCTCCCCATCGGTGGCTGCAAGCAGTGGTTTCAATTTTCCCTTTCTCCTTTATCTTTGTTCTGTTGTTGCTTTCTAAACTCATTGCATCTTTCATTTATTTTTTCGTGGTTCTTTTTTTTTTCAATAAAATTTGGCATTGGTTGATCCAGGTTTAACTGTCTAATTTTGAGAATTTGTTGCATAGCGTATAGCCTTACTGTTTCCTTTCTAACTTCGATGTTTAGTTTGCTTTTGATTCTTTTCTTGTTGATGTTTGCATATGATTTCTTATAACTGTAAGATAATTTTGGTGATTTTTGGTTAATATCTATTTATTTGTTTTAGGGTTGGTCCAATGGAGGATAGCCAGAAAATTGAAGAGCAAGTGCAGGAAGAAGTGATTTCAGACAATGGAACTGAAAAGAAGCAGGAAACTCGTGATGAGATGCTTTCGCAGTACAGGTGATGTTTTAGGCTTGTCATTTTAGTGAATCTATTTGGTTCTGCATGTTCATGTAGTATGATCTATTTGTCATGGAATCTATTGTATTTAATAGAAATTGTTGTAGTTCATTTCTGTTGCTAAGCAAGAGAGAAGAGTTTATGGTGAATTCGTGGTGTTTAGACAACACTGTAGCTTCAATAACCTAGTTAATGATATAAGGGACAATATATATAAGAAGAGCATCCAGGATAAAGTTTCAGTAGATTAACATGTTGAACTTGAAAGTAATAATGGAATACAAATTTCACTTGTAAAGTATTCATTCTGTTGATCAAATGTATTCCAGATGGGCTTCCTAATTACTGATTAGAAGTAATATCAATGTATCTTGTAATTGGTATGTGTCGGCTTTCCCTCACAATGTAGATATAGGCATATTGTCTCCTAGTAAATGTATGGGCAAGGTTGTTTCTTTTTCAAAACCTTAGCAAATTTCTTGACACTCAAATGAAAGGTTTCTATAACTATAATTAAGGCATGATTCATGGATTTCAGAGTTCATTGCGATTGGTGGCTGCTGTTATTTTTTATTTTTAACTTGTTTTTGATTCAATGATTTATTGTTATTCTGTTTTTTATTTTGATTCACTGTTAGTGTTGATATTTAATGTTGTATCTGTGATCTTTTTGCAGTTTGATCATAGTATGAGGGATAACATTAGTGAAATTGAAGGTGGAATTGGTGGATATGTAATATTGTAATCATTTTTTCATTAATGTAGCTTTTTAATTATAAATATTATTTGTTATGATTGTTTCTTGTTTTATAGAAGTTGCATCTACTCTTGATCCTAAAGTTTTTTTTATGTTTTATACGATTCTTCCTCTTTTAATTTTGTATCACTATATGCTCATATTGTTCATTATTTTTGTTTGAATTAATTAAAAAAATCGAACAAACCGAACCCAACCAAATTGATTATAATTGGTTTGGTTTGGTTTGGATGATCTTGATAAAAAAATCGAACCAAATCGAATCACAATTTTAATAAATGATCGGATCGGATGGCTTTTTCTTAAATAACGAACCAAACCGCATTGCAAACACCCCCTACCGATGACTTCTTTACTAAGCCTTGGATGAAAGATCGATTTCCCATTTCAGGCTTGGTGCTTACCAATTTTGTCAAAAGGGCTACTCTAGCATTTCTCTCTCTGGGTACATGTTGGACCACTACCTCCTTAAAATCCTTGCACAACTATTTGGTTCTTTCCTGATATTTTTGCAATAACAGGTCCCGAGCTTGGTATGTCCCATTCACTTGGGCTGTCACGACCTGAGAGTCGCTGTTAACTTCAAACTTTGCCACCCCGACCTCCTTGGCTAGAATCAAGCTGCCGATTATAGCTTCATATTCAGTTTGGTTGTTTGAAACCAGAAACTCGAATTTTATGGACTGCTTGTAGGTTTTTGGGCTTTCTAAAATGATCCTGGCTCCTCTGAATGCTGGTTGGAAGCTCCGTCTACATTGAGCTTCCACCGTGTGCTCAAGACTTCAAGAGCATCTCCGGTCACTTCAACTAAGAAATCAACCATCGCTTGCGCTTTGATAACGTGATGGGGTTCGTACTGGATATCATACTAAGACAGTTCTATCGCCCAAATCATCATTTATCTTGCCGGGTCAGGCTTTTGCAAGATTTGTCAGATTTCCTGGTCGGTTCGTAGGATGATCGGATGCCCTTGAAAGTATTGCCTTAACCTTCGAGAGTTGGAATGGCAAAACTCCACGAGACGCGGGGATCCCTCCGGGGACTACTCCAAATGGGGATCTGATTTTGGGAAATTTTTCCCGCAGAGATGGGGCGGAGGACACAATTCCACCGAGGCAGGCGTGGGGACCCGAGCAGGGATCCCCACCCCGTCCCCGTTAATCCCCGAAATTTATAAGTTTATTGAATTGCCCTTAATAGTTGAATTAACCTAATCCTCATTTGCATAACCCTTTTTCAATTCAGATATTCCTAACATTGTCCATACTCCATATCCATCCAACCTCTCTACAGCCACCCCCTCGCTACTCTCTCTTCTCGCTGCATTATCATGCCTTACTGTGCCATCATCCTCACTGTGTCGTGCTCTTTATTTGCGGTGTTCCTTTTCGTAATTCTGCCGTCGTGTCAATTTTCTACAGTTTGTGTGTTTTATGATGATTTCAGGTATTTTCTGGCTAAAATTGAAGAGCTTTGGCAAAGTCTGATTCAGAGACAGAGAAAGGACTGCAGATGTTGTCAAGATCTGACCTCTATGCACTTGGAGGAGTATTTCTGGAGCTACAAAAGTCCAAATGGCGTGCTCTCAACGGCTATGGAAAGCTAACATCCAGGACTTTCCAGAAATATATAATAGTTTATACTTTGCTTTGGAAATAAAGACCCAAAACTGGCGTTCAACGTCAGCCACCAGCCCCAGTCCTAGCGTCCAACGCCCAAAAGGGAGTAGCTAACGTGCAACGCTCATCCATGAGTCCAATGCTGGCGTTGGATGCCCAAAAGGGAGCATTATCTCGTGGCTTCACTTAAGCTCAGTCCAAAAACTCACCAAGTGGGCCTGGAAAGTGAATTTTCACACTACAAGACTAGGTTATGTTATTTTCTGTAATCTTTAGTTAGCAGATTAGTATATATAGGAGAAAATCACCCATGTTTAGGATCTTCTACCTCACCTTATGCCATATTTTCGAATTACATTATTTTTTTGTATAGTATGAGTCACTAACCTCCTAAGGTTAAGGTTAGGAGCTCTGCCGATTCTTATGAATTAATAATATCACTATTTTTTGTCAATCTATGCTTGATTCTATTCTAAGATGTATCTTCGTTCTTCATCCTAACGAATTGGGAGTGTAACTTTACCATCATCTCTATTCACATGGGTTCTTGTGAGTCCTTGACTGGATAGTATTGAACCACAAGCTTGATTATACATCTTTTAGACGGCTAATCCACGGATTCGTTGGGGACTTCTCAAGACATCAGTTCAGCCGAGGCACGGGGCGATTAGGGCTTTTGTGGTATAGGCTAGAACCCAAGGAGTAGCGTTCTCTGATCCAGAAGATTCGACCTTGTCTGTGGCATTTTGAGTAGGATCACAAAGGGAATGGACTGCTAGAGCTTTACCCCGTTCAGATTGGATGACCGCTGACCCGACATTTGATTTGAAGCAGAGAAGATTAATGACCGCTGACCCGACGTCAATCATTTACAGCCTGCCAGATAATGAATCAATCAGAAGTTAGAGTAGATGGTGAGAAAAGTTGATCTAGAAGGAAGAAGCATCTCCAAAGCCTCAACCGTCCTCATACCATTAATTTCATACCTATCTAGTAACGTTTTATTTATTTATCTATTTTATGCATTTTTTCGTGACAACTATATTTTCTATCCGCCTGACTAAGATCTTTAAGGTAACCACTGCTTGCTCAAATCAACAATCTCTGTGGGATTGACCCTCACTCACCTGAGGTATTACTTGGACGACCCGGTATACTTGCTGGTCTATTTGTGCGAAACGTGCGGAGTCAGTTTTGGCACCAACCAACTGTCCAGACACTCACTGGGGATGACTTCACGAGAGACGAGTTAGTTCGAACGGGTCGGTGACCCGCTGAGTTCGGGAGTAGGTCAAGTGGACCTCCTGCCCTTATTGAGCTGGGCCAGAATACTATGAGTTTTATTATTTCAAAAAATTTATCCCAATTCCTTAATTCCAAATCCATTGAGCTTTGGCTTATTGATATTGAGGTTAGAGAAAATATAACAATTTGTATATCGAGTAATGCACTTATGCCACATTGAATGAGTGAAATATAATATATAAAGTGACATTTTATATGCGAAAATACTAGATAATAAAAAAAAACTAAGCGAAAAATATTTAGAAAAATTAACATACTAGGACGGTAAAGAAAGAAGGTCAAGAAAATAAAGAAGAGAATCAAGAATCACTAAAGATTATAGAACGTATAACAAGTAAACAGAAGAGAGTTTGATTAGTTAGTGTTCTATTTCAATAACAAAAAGTAGTTAGTCTTTTAGCTATATATATATATATATATATATATATATATATATATATATATATATATATATATATATATATATAAGGTTTATGGTGTAGTCAATGGATATAATTCATTCCTATCAATTCTAGTCATAAAATATTACTTAATCACTTCTTCTCTGCACTCATATCTCAGCAAGCCTAATATCTTGTTGCAGAATTCATCTTAGTTCTTTGCTGCATTAATCTAATCAACTCATATTAGGTAAACTTCACATGGTATCAAGAGCAAAAGGGTAACACCATGGCTATGATCCTCAATTCCGCTGCATCATCTTTCAAATACTACCTTTCAGTCATCACAGACAAATTTGATGCAAATAATTTCATCCCATGGCACCATTTAGCCACCATTACAATTGAATCTCAAAATCTTGAAGATCATTTTCACAAGGATAAAGTTCCTCAACAATTCACTGATCCTACTGATGTTTCTAACAAGGAGAGATTGAATCTGAAGATTATAAAGAATGGAAGTTGCAAGATCTTTTTCTACAAACATGGCTTCTTGCTTCTATCAATACCAATTTCAAAAACAAAGTGGTAAAATGCAAAATCTTCTATGATATGTGGGAGAACCTTCAAGAAGTCTTTACAACATCATCAAGGACACGAATTCACAGTGTAAAATCTCAATTGAGATCTATCAAATATGAAAAATCAGCAAAAGATTACATTGGTAAAATTCACACTCTTGTTGATTCATTAATTGCAATTGATAGTCATTATCCGGATGATGATCATATTCAAACAATCCTTGATGGATTAACTGAGGAGTACCAAGGATTCATTTCATCTGTCATGTCTAAGATGGGAAAAATCATTATCATAGAGACAGAATAATTTCTCATTGCTTATGAAGAAATGTTTCAAAGATTCAAGAAACCGTAACACTTGATTCCATTAGCTAATCTGTCACAAGCATCAAGTTCTTTTGCTTCTAATTTCCAAAGAGGCATGAATACAAGAAGAGATTGAGAAGGAAGGTTCTCTTAGAGAGGAGGAAGATTCAACTCCAATAATACAAGGCTCTTTTGTCGAATATGCAATAGACCAGGTCATGCTGCTTGGAATTGTTATTTTAGATTTGACCAAAATTATGAATCTCCAACTGTTATCTCTTCCATCCAATCTACAAATCTTCCTCCACCTCCACCCTCATTCCATCAACCTAGACCTTATCTTGATGCAACAACTTTGTTGAATGAATCACCATGGTATGCTGATTTAGGAGTTTCTCATCACATCACTGCTGATCCCTCAAATCTTTTACAAGTTTCAAAAACTCAAACAGGTTCAGACCAACTTTATATAGGTAATGGACAAGGTATAGCCATCTCTAAATCAGATTCATCTCTGTTACATGACTCTAAAACTAATCTCACGTATAAATTGAATAATCTTTTGATAGTTCCTTAAATTTCACAGAATATTCTCAGTGTTTCTAAATTTGCAGTTGACAATTCAATTTTCTTTGAGTTTTGGCCTAATCACTACCTTGTTCATGATCAAGTTACCAAGAATTTTCTTCTACAAGGAATAACTAAAAATGGCATATATGTGTTTCCTCATTTGTTTGTTCTATGGCCAAAATGCACAAATTTCTATTTGATGACTCTAACTCTATTTACTTAACACCTTTAGAATTGGTATATATAGATAATTAGGGACCATCCCCATCTATTTCCAGAAATGGATACAAGTATTACATATGTTTTGTTGATACTTGCACTAAGTATACATGTATTTCCTTGTTTATTAATAAATATGAGAGTCTTATTACATTTCAAAACTACAAAAAACTACTTGAAAATCAAACTGGATGTACAACAAAATCTATACAAATTGATCATAGTTATGAGTTTTTATCAAATGCTTTTAGATCTTTTCTCTTAGATTGTGGCATTTCACATAGACTAGCTTGTCCTTACACATACTAACAGCAGGGTAATGTTGAAAGAAAACACAAGCATATCACATAAATTGAATTATCTCTTTTGGCCATAGCTGGTTTACCTTTAAAGTTTTGGGAAGATGCCTTTATTATTACTGTACATCTTATTAACAGATTACCAACTCCTCTCTTGAACAATTCTTCACCATTTGAGATTTTGCATCATAAAGAACCAGATTATACTACTCTCAAGGTATTTGGTTGTGCTTGTTATCCATACCTCCAACCATATAACAAGCATAAATTGGATTATAGATCTCAATTATGTTTATTTTTGGGTATATTCAACATAGAGGGTATAAGTGTTTATCTTCGAATGGTAGATTATATAGGTGTTAGGCATGTTCTCTTTGATGAAAGAAAATTTTCATATTCTATCATGTTCCTTACAATCAGAATACTTCTCAAACAAAGGCTACTAAACATGATTTTGTGTAGGTCATAAATATTCCTTTTTAACACTAGTTCTATTGATCACCTCCATATTACACAACCTCAACTCCCATCTTCTGATATTATTGGTGCACGTGTACGCAAAACTTACACTATTTCGTACAGCAGCAGTACCAGCAAGTGCACTGGGTCGTCCAATTAATACCTGAGCGAATCAAGGTCGATCCTGCGAGGATTATGGTTTGAAGCAAGCTATGGTTACCTTGCAGGTCTTAGTCAGGTGGAATCAGAAGGTTTCTGTTGGATAAACTTTGAATAATTATATGTCATATGTAGAGTCGTAAGAGTAATGTGCGAAAGGGGTAAAACCAATTGGATTAAATGATAGGAATAGAGTTGAGAGTTGGAGTTGTTTTGTCTTTCTAAATTAACTCTGGTACTACTGCTCCCCTTGCTTGTGAGTGATTTCTTCAATGGCAAGCTGTATGTGATTGGCACTGGTTTGAGCAGTTGCCAATACTCCTCCAGATTTGAACCCCAGGTTTAGTGTGAATCCATCTCTGCTTGAGGGAGAAGCGTGTACAGTTCATTCTCCTTTATGATCTTACTCAAAATGCCACAGACAAGGTCAAATCTTTCGGATCAGAGAATGCTGCATTATAGGGTTCTAGCCTCTACCACAAAAACTCTAATCTCCCCGAAAATTGGCTGAACTGATATCTCGAGAAGTCTCCAATGAAGTCGTGGATTAGCCGTTTGAGAGATGTATATTCAAGATGTTGGTCGTCCTTGTCTGGTGAAAGACGCATTCTGACCCAAGTAGACGCTGGTGTTTGTCAGGCACGTTCGTCTTAATGTGATGAACAGAGCTAATTGGTTAGATAATCCTATTCACCATGATGAAGTACGAATATATATTTTAGAATTAATCAAACACGGATCGAAGAGAAACAGTAGTACTTTTATTAATTCATAGGACTCAACAGGGCTCCTCCTCCCCTCAATTCAGGAGGTTTAGAAACTCATGCTGAAGTAAAAACACAAAGTGAAAACGAAAATAGGGATGAATAGTATGCGTAGATGTCTAATGATCATGTAAAATACACTTTAAATACTAAACAAATGACTAGTAAGGGTAAAATAGTCTATTTAGTGCTAAAATCCACTTCTGGGACCCACTTGGTGAGTGTTTCGGCTGAGCTTTGATGAGATCCACGTGCTATGAGGTCTCTTGGGTGTGGAACTCCAGCTAGGGGGTCCTCTTTCGGCGTTTGTACATTGATCTCTGCTCTTTGGGCGCTGTACGCCTAGAAAGGGGTAGGAAGCTGGCGTTGGACGCCAGTTTTGGGCCTTCTAATCCGAAGCAAAGATAAACTATTATATATTGCTGGAAAGCTTCAGAAGTCAGATTTCCATAGCCGTTGAGAGCGCTCCATTTGGACTTCTGTAGCTCCAGAAAAGCTCTTTTGAATGCAGGTTGGTCAGATCCGGACAGTATCTGCAGTGCTTTCTCTGTCTTTGAATCTGACTTCTGTTCCAGCTCCTCAATTTCAGCCAAAAAATATCTGAAATTTTACAAAAACACAAAAACTCATAGTAGAATCCAAAAATGTGATTTTAACATTAAAACCTAATAAAACTCAATAAAAACTAAACAAAAACTACTAAAAACTATATGAAAATGATGTCAAAAAGTGTGTAAAATATCCGCTCATCAATTATCCTCATCCACACACATGACACAAGCCTCATTCTTAACATTAACACCTATAGTACACACTACGTCAGAAACAATACCTATCAATTCTTCAAAATAGCAGCATATTACTCAAAATCTCCCTTATGGCCATATTCCTATTTCCAACATAGAAATTTAACTACTACCAATGTCACTACCTTCCTAAATTATACCAACTCAACCTCTCCACTCCCACCCCTCCCCTCCTCCAACTAATACTCATAAAATAATTACTAGATCTAAATCAATTAAACCTATAAAATCTAGACTAACTGTGATTACTAATGTTGATGATGATCCTGAATTTCTATATCATATACCTAAGAATGCTACTGAAGCTGTCAAGCATCTCCACTGGACTCATGCTATGGAACAAGAATACAAGGCTCTTTAAAGATATCAAACTTGGACTCTCACAAGTCCACCACCTAATTCCACTATAATAGAAAGTAAGTGGGTGTTTGCACTAAAAAAGAACCCTCAAGGACAAATAATTAGATATAAGGCCAGATTGGTGGCAAAGGAATTTTTCCAAAGGGAAGATTTTGATTTTAATCAAATATTTAGTCATGTAGTTGAGCCACAAACTATTCAGATTGTTATCACTTTAGCTCTTAATAAGGGTTGGCAATTGATACAATTTGATTTTGATAATGCATTTCTTAATGGTATTTTATATGAAATAGTTTTTATGGAACAGCCACAGGGGTTTATTCAACAAGATTCCACACATGTTTGCAAGCTTAACAAAGCTATATATGGTCTTAAACAGACACCCAAGACCTGGTTTCTAACTTTAGCTTTTACTCTCTCTTTTTGGATTTAAAAATACTAAATCAGATCCATCTCTTTTCATTAGAAAAACTGCTACTTCTATTACTCTTCTTCTAGCATATGTAGATGATATTTTATTCACAGAAGATAATTCACATAAATTGCAGACTTTGATTCAATAGCTCAATACAATTTTTTCTCATAAAGATTTAGGAAAATTTAACTATTTTCTTGGACTAGAAGCTACATACCAAGGTGACAATTAGATTTTTCTTCATCAAAGGAAGTATATCAAGGATTTGTTAGATAAAATAAAGATGTCAACATCGAATACCGTACCAACTCCGATGGTTACATCTACAAAATTACATATTAATGATTCAGAACAGTTTGATGACCCAAAATTGTATAGGTCTATTGCGGGAGCTCTTCAATATCTTACTCTGACCAAACCAGATATCACCTATTCAGTACACAAAGTCTGTCAATTTATGCATTCTTCAACTGTTAATCAATAGAAAGTAATCAAGAGAATTTTGAGATACATTAAAGGTACAATGGGTTAGGGGTTGTTATTTTCTAAAAACACTGGCTTGAGGTTACTTTCCTTTTCAGATGCAGATTAGGGAGCTGATGTTGATGATAGAAAGTCTATCACAGGGTGTTGTGTCTATTTTGGATCAAATCTTATAGCTTGAAAAAGTAATAAACAACAAGCAACCTCAAGGGCTAACATGGAAGCAGAATATAGAGCCCTGGCAGCAGCTCAAGCTGAATTAATATGGGTGCAGAATTTACTTTTTGAGCTAAATGTGACATTGAAGACCTCACAAGTCATCTATCATGATAATCAAGAAGCTTGTCTCCTTGTAGCTAATCCAATTCTGCACAACAAGTCTAAGTATTTTGAACTTGATCTATACTTTGTTAAGGATCATGTCAGTAGAGGCAAATTGTTTGTAACTAATATTTCAACTCAAGAACAAGTTGCTGATATACTTACGAAACCTCTTACATTGCCTCTTTTTCTGAAGTTTAAGCACAAACTTCGAGTTTACTAAGTTTTCCCTTCAATTTAAGGGGGAATGTAAAGAGAGAATATCAAGAAAATAAAGAAGAGAATCAAGAATCAGTAAAAATTATGGAACGTACAACAAGAAAATAGGAGAGAGTTTCATTAGTTAGTGTTCTGTATTAAAATATTATTAGAGTTGTTAGTAGTTAGGAGTTAAGTCAGTAATAGCTAGTAGTTAGTAGATGGATATTTATGAGATTAGTTGAAAGTATCTTTATAAATAGCATGACTTTTGCATCATGTAAAACATAACTTCAATACAACAACTTCATATAATATTATCTTCTTTTATTCCACTCTTCTCCCAGAAATTCAACATGGTATCAGAGTCATGGTATCCTCCTTGAAGAGAATAAGCCATTAGTTTTCCACTGAAAAATTACCATACTTTTTCTTTAAACCCAAATAATCAGTCTCCATTGTCTTCTTCCTCTCTAATGGCAGAATCATCTTCTAACGTAGCACAAAATCCCACTAGCCCTTTCTATATTCATTCTAGTGAAAATCTAACCTTTGTTACCGACTCTGTTCCTTCTCTAATAGCTGGTGTTATCTTGGTTATATCATTCCCTCTCTCTTTCTATTACCCAAAATTATGGTCATTGAGACCTACGCTTTCACGCGCCTCTCAAAGTTTGTTGTCATCATCACTTTTTCTTCTTTTCTCTTCTCTTTTTCTTTTTTTTTTCTTTCTCCTTCTTCTTCGGTAAAAAAAGCACCTCCTGTATGTACATTTTCTTCCTCTTTTTATCTATCTGTTCAATCCATTGTCAATCATTGCTGCATTCCGACGTCTCCGATCCTTTCTTCTCTTTTTTTGCTTCCCTGGTTGTCTCACTCTCAAACACAGAACGAGAGAAGTAGCCTTGTTTCTTCCTCTCTTTATCTATCTGTTCAAAACACTGCCAGTCATCGCGGCATCCTCGACGTCTCCTCCCCATTTTTTTTTTAGTTCAACAGGTCAAAAATCAATGGCATCCGCACCAAACGTCACCACATCACACGCATCATTTCTTCTGCGTCACTGCGCCGCACGCATCTTCTTCCTCTGCATTACCGCATCGCACGCATCATCTCTTCTGCGTCACTCCACGTCGCTCACAGAAGCCATGTTCCTCCCTTCTGTCATGACCAAATTGCGGCTCACGCCGCACCACTCTTTTCCTTTGTCTTCTCTGCGTCTTGCGCGCGCCATACGCCTCTTCCTTTGCGTTACTGCGCCACACCCCTCTTTGCTAACCATCTCATCGAAACTTATCTAAATTGGGGATTATTGATATGTTCCATCCACTAACTTGCGGGGGCATATTAAAATATTATTAGAATTGTTAGTAGCTGGGAGTTAAATCAGTAATAATTAATAGTTAGTAGATAAATATTTATGAGGTTAATTGAAAGTATCTTTATAAATAGCATGACTTTTGTATCAAGTAAAACATAACTTCAATACAACAACTTCATATAATATTATCTTCTTTTATTCCGCTGTTCTCCTAAAAATTTAACATTCTGTTTTAATAACAAAAAGTAGTTAGTCTTATAACTATATATACAGAAGATCTATGGTATAGTCAATGGATATAATTTACTCCTATCAATTCTAGTCATAAAACATTACTCAATCACTTCTTACTTTTCTACACTTATATCTCAGGTCTCAGCAAGCCTAATATCTTATCGCAGAATTTATCTTAATTTTTTTGTTGCATCAATCTAATTAACTCATTGGGTAAACTTCACAGGGATAATATTTTTAGTGAAAAAATGGAGTTAGTTTGTGTCAAATTCAAAGATTTGGTCACCTAAAAATTTTCAACTGATTTCTATATGTTTATAGAATATATTTAATGAATAGTTTATAAATATTTATAATTAATTTTTTGTTTTTTAAATAATTTTTAAGCATTAAATGAAAATGAATATAATGAATACATAAATTAGAATTAGCTAATAAGTATCTTAAAGGAACTCGTTAACTAGATAAAATTAGTGATTTTTTAAATCCTAAATGCATTTAACATATAAAAATGTATTTAAAAATTTAAATTTTTAATATGTTTTTATCACAAATATTACAACCTAAACATTTTTTCTTACATTTGTCTTTTTTTTTTCTAACATTTTCTTATTATAGCAATTGTTAACCAAACCATTTCAATAATTAAACTAGTACGATGCATGTAAGTAGTTCTAAATATGGGAACTTCAAAACAAAATTATTTTCTAACTATTAAAAATAAATAAAATAAGTTGGCTAAATGACTGAATTGAATTACTAATAATCTAACAATGCAAGACAATAATTTCTATTTTCTCTTTCTTTTTCATTTCCAAACTAACTGTTTCCTTTTAATTTTTAATTCATTAAAAATTTAGCACATATATATCGACAAAGTGTGTTTGGATATATCAATTCTTTTTAAACGCGAAAAAAATAATTTGATAAAAAAAAGTGATATAATTCATATGAGCAATACTAGGAACCAAAAGGGTATTAGCAAAAAATCAGCCAAAATGTTTTTGGTGAATTCAAAATTTCTACGAATTAATATATATGAATGTTTCTTCTACTAAGTATCAGAATGTTTCTTTTTCATACTAAATGGATGTTCTTTTATATATTTTTCGAATTTTTTTGTATTGCAAATGTGAATGCCTCTATTTCTTTAAAAATTTTATATATTTTTTAACTTTTATAGATATTTAATTATTTTTGCTAAAATATAATTAGATATTTCTTTTGTTAAGTATTAGGATGTCTTGTTCATATTAAATGAATATTTTTTTTTATATTTTTGTTTAAATGCTTGTAACATCCACGAGAAATTTTGTTTATAACCTGGTTGGTGACATTTAAGTCTAAGATTACAAAGGAAGAGAAGTTTGTTGTCCCTAACAAATCATCTACATAGGATGATGATGGTATTTATGTGGTAACAGAAATCAATTAGTGAGAAGGTGGATCTGGATTGAACTTGACAGATTCCCTCTATATGAACTCATTGACATCCTCTTCAGTGCATGTTGGATGCTCAAAGTCAAAACTGAATGGCCTCAGACAAACCGGCTCATCATTGATGGCCTCCGTCGTCTCCTTAGATAGCACAATCGGCCTCAGGCTTATGCCGGAGCTTAGATAGCACAATCGGCCTCAGGCTTATGCCGGAGCTACTCGGTCTCGACGCGCCTGTTCCTGTAGCTGTTGACGCCGGCTCCGAGGGGGAAGTCACGTGCGCTGACGCGCGGAAACTCCGAGACTCGAACCCGAGTCTGAACATAAGGTTCACAAGCTCCCGATCTAGTAAAGACAGTTCCGACTAGAAGCGAAAGCGATCGGAGGAGTGGGTTGCGATGGGGAGGCGGAAAGGACCTGACAGTAAGAGAGAGATCTGTGTGTGTGATGGTTAGAGGTGGATAGATTAATATGAGAGAGAAAAGGAAGGTTTTTATAGATTTTAATTATTAATATAAATTAATGTAGTTTTGTTTAGTTTTTTGGCTGGTAACTTTTGGTTCTATATACTTTTTCAATTCATATATATACATAAATATATTACAGTTTTGATTGGTGACTTTAGGTCAGCAGGTATGTACATATTAACCACCTCGATCTTTCGATAACCGATAAGTTGGACCTTTGAGTCTTGGAAGCCCTTCTATCTTATATCCATCTCTACGATGATTCCAAAAGCCTAAACATTCGGTGCCACACAAGAAAGATCTAAAAGCTAAAAAAAAAAAGTAGTGTTGTTTTCCCGGAGAAAAATAAATAATTTATTTAAATTGTTAATTTCTTTTATTTGGTAATAAATAACAAGGAGCATCCAACAAATAATGTATGATGTTAAGTAATTAAACTATATGAGTATGCTAATTCTTCTTACTCTGTAGATGAAGGTGTAAGCAAAAGTTTTCGAAAAAAGAAAAAGCGTGGAAGCAAGGATAATTTACCTACATGCGTTCATTGTTAGCTATATAAAGCAAGTGGTTAATAAATTCCAACACTACTATACATATGCTTTAACGAACGATCAAAGTAATGATGTTAATAAAAAGTGAATAATGATAAAGATTCCATTCTACTTGATATACAAGCCAAACATTATTAATTACATTAAGTGCCAATGCAAATCTAGTAGCATTATACATATCTAATAACTAAGCTTATACTTTCACTTTAAGTGGCCCAACCTTACACTGATGAAGAATTGTGTGTGTGTGTGTTATGTTGGCACGCTCCAACAACATTAACAACCTGGCTTCTATGTGTCCCAATCAAACGTGTATGATGAGTTGTATGAATTGGTCTACGTGGATGCAGAAACCAAGCACCATGCATCATTGGAATTAGGGAGATGCTCAGGTCCGAACCCTAAATCCACATGCCTGGCTCGTGGCTTGCTAGTGACCAAAACGATTGAGTCCTTCCACTTTCTATCTCCTTTAATTTATATAGAGAATAGAGTGGTCTCTCTCTTCCCATCAATTCAAACTCAACACATACACCACGCTAACCTCTTACAGAGAGATATAATAATATAGTAACACATACACTTGTATTATTTCTTGTTCATCAACTACTTACTCTAGAAATGTGTTCCACTTCCAAGGTTAATGTTGCCCCTTGCTGCAACAAGCTTGAAAACAATGATCATGACGGTGGTTATGCTGCAGCAACTACTAATTGGTTTCGACAAGGGGATAATAATGAATATGATCATTCAAGTTTCATGGAAGGTGATGATGACGATGATGGCTATGACTACGCTCCTGCTGCCTAATATGTCAAAATTTTCGATTATAGTGATTCTAACAAAATCCATCTCTTCTACTCTAATTAGTTCTTTGGTGACTCTTTATGCTGATGTAGGCATATCAACCATCAGTTAGTCAGGAGAGCTTTTGTTGTGAAGAGAATGATCAACAATTAATTAATTAAGTATATGCATATGTATGTTAATCACCAATTAATGTACTAGAATTGATTAATTGATATCATCCACAGTGACGTAACTGCTTCACTTTGTATTAAAATGCAACTAATTAACATGATGTCACAAACTATTTTACTTGATGAGCCTTTGCTTGTTTCTCCTGAATTAAATACAACCATAGATGTTTTCGTCCTAACTAATAATGCAAGTTGTTGACTTTGGAGAACCAAAGTAATGCTAAGGAATAGTAAATATTATCATTTTTTATTAATATTTGGCCATTAATAATTTATATTTATATTTATAAAATTTTACACACAAAAAATATATAATTTATATCTATATTTATCAAAATTTATACACCTAAATCAATACAGTTTGTACTCATATTTTTTAAAATTTATATATATAAATTAATAAAATTTATTTATTAAAAATAATTTAATATTTATACTAGTCAAATGATAAAAATTGCTAAAATTTGCTGCCTTTAGAAATTTCTTTTTTTTTATTTAAAAGCTTACAAATCAGAGAACGCAACACAATGCAAATACACATCTATAGAAAGTTTTAGAGATTCCATTATTTTATTTAAGAAAACTAAATATTTAGATATTATGATAAAGAAATTTAAAAAAATAAACTAACAATATCTAGTAAAATAATATCTAAAAGTATCTAAGACAATATTTAAAAAGTATTATCTAATTAAAAATTAAATAAATAATAATGATCTATCTAGTTATTTTAAGTTGGTTTGTATTGCACCAATTCGTAAAACTTACATATAAACCATCATAGAGTTTATTATATCAAGCTAAGAGAGATACATCAAGTTTTAAAATGCAAACTCTCATAAAGATATAGTAAAAATGTATTTATAATTTTTTCTTAATCTATCAATAATGTAATTATTAATTTTTTCTATCATTTATTTAAATTATTTTTTCAGTAAAACTATCTCTTTTACTCTACTTGTTATAAAATTCAAGTTCAAACTATACTAAACTAACTCCAAACTACTATTTCATAAAACTAATAGCGATACCATAATTATATTTATTTGATCTATTGGGTTTGAAAAAAAAATTTTAACCTATCAACTATACATATATATGTGCACTATAGTACGATTCACTCAAACAAATTCATAACTATGGCTATCTAAATTATAAAATATTTTGGTTCTATATTATTGTCTAAAGGACAATTATACGAATTGGCATTGATAGTTGAAAATTTTTCTATACAAGTACAAGATTAGTTAATGGGAGCTTGTCCACGAATGATTCACCATTTCAGATAATCAAGCAATCTTTTTCATTGCAAAAAAGAAGAAATTAAAAGAAGCTTAATAAAAAAAATTATATTACTCTATGTTTTTTAACTCCAACAAATTAAGACCAAGACAATTTTCTCAAAGTTAAAAAGAATATCATTAGCTAAAGAAGTATAGAAAACAGAGTAAAAATTCAAAGATAACAAAAAGGTAAGAATAATTTTCCTCCAATTTCTAAGAAATCAACATGCAAATATAAAAATGAAAGATTTTGAGAAAATAAAAAATAACTATACAAGATTAATAAGCTTAGTAATTAAAATAAAAACTTATAAAAATTATTTGTCAGATAAAAAGGGTAGTAAAGAAAAGAATAATGGTAGGTAATAATTTTTTTAATTAACATTAGCCAATTTTTTTAAAATTATTTTGTTTATTTTAAATTTTAGATCTCAAATCATAAACACTTAATCTTACACCCTAAATTATAAAGCCTTAAGATCCTGACTAATCCTGACTAACTAAAAATTGGTTCTCTATATTTTTTTTTAAAGAAAGTACTAATTAATTTGCATCCAAATTTGATACTAAAATTAAGGATTTATCAAATAAAGCTAACATTAATAGATTTAATAAACTCATTACATGCTTTTGAACAAAAATTGATAAATCAAGACTATGAAAATTCTTTAGAATATGCTTTCAGTCTAAACCAAGTATAAAGTCTCAAAATCCAAATAACAAATAAAAAAAATTCTCGAAGACAAGAAACTTCTAGAAAAATAAAAAAAGAACTGAAGATGGGAAATATATCCTCCATATGACATATACAAGAAAATCGACTTCTTGGAGAAGAATTGTTGGTATCGTGAAAATTTTATAATGCTGTAATTGCAAAAGATTCAAACAAATTGAAAAAGACTGCAGGATAAAAATCAATTATAATATTTTGTTAGTTCCTAAACTTGTTCATAATATACTTAGTTTTGGTCAAATAATGAAGAAAGGCTACGCAATACATGCACTTAGCTTTGAAGGAGATTCACAAATCATACATGATAGGAAAATTAAAACTCTTATGGCAATAGTAAAGACGAAGACTATAAATTTTTACTAAAATGGATTGATGTCATAGAAATTGCATTAAAAATACATGAAGATAATTTATAATTGTGGCAATGAAGATTTGATCATTTTTATATTTATGAATTAAAGCTACTATGTCAAAAACAGCTGATGAGATATTTACCAAGTATATTATAGAGATTAATCAATCTTGTAAAAGTTTTTTACTTAACAAGTAATATTGTCAATCTTTTTCTTCGAAAAAAACTTTGCAAGTCAATGAGATGTTTAAATTAGTTCTCACTTATATTTGTGATTTTTATGAGATACTATGCATGCCTACGTTTATTTTCAAGACACTGATAGGGATATAAAGATATAAAATTGTGTTTGACATATGGGACATGAATAGAGATATTATGTCCAAAAATACTGAATTAGCTAGTGTATTTTATGTCTATTTAAACAGGAAGAACACAGGACACTAATAATGGATACAACTTATTTTTTATTTTTTTATTATTTTTATTAATTTTTTATAATTATATTTTTTCTCAAATTTTTTAAATAAAAAAATAAGAATAAATTAAATTTTCATAATTTGTTTTAGTTTATCACCAAATAGAATACAAGAACACAGCTTATTATTCAATAACAAGAAGTAATTCTTTTTTTTACTGATAATTATACCAAAATGACATGAAAGATCAGAAATTTTTGACATGTTCAAAAAGTTACGTTCAACTAATATGTGGAGAAATAAAGTAATCGTGTGCATCAAGGTATACATTGTAACTATAGAGAATCTGAATATAATTTCAAATAATTTAGTTAATTCTATAAAAAAAAAAAAAAAGAGCATAGAACATCAATGTAAAATTAGATATATACTCCTTAGTAAAATGGAGTATCTAAAAGAAAAATAGAATTGTGATAAAAATGATTAACGATCTATATTCTACTTGATACACAAGCCAGACAGTTATTGATTAAATTAAATTAGGGGCCAACGCAAATCTAGTAGCATTATACATATCTAATAAGCTTACACTTTCACTTTAAGTAGCCCAACCTTGCACTGATGAAGAAGAATTGTGTGTGTGCTTTATTGACACGCACACTCCTGCAACATCAACAATCAAACGTGTATATGCTGAGTTGTATGAATTGGTCTACGTGGATGCAGAAACCAAGCACCATGCATCATTGGAATTAGGGAGATGCACATGTCCCAAACCTAAATCCACAAGCTTGGCTCGTGGCTAGTGACCAAATTAAAGGGGTCCTCCCACTTTCTATCTGCTCTATATAGAGTGGTCTCTCTCCAAACCAATTCAAACTCAACACAACAATCCAAACACATACACCACTAGCCTCTTACACAGATATAATAGTGCACCAATTTAGTAACATACATACACTTGCATTGTTCGTTCAACTACTTACTCTAGAAAAATGTGTTGCACTTGCAAGGTTAATGTTGCCCCTTGCTGCAACAAGCTTGAAAACGATGATCGTGATGGTGGCTATGCTCCTGCAACTACTAATTGCTTTCGACAAGAGGAGAATAATGAATATGATCATTCAAGTTTCATGGAAGGTGACGATGACGATGATGGCTATGACTACGCTCCTGCTGCCTAATATACTAAAGCGAAAAGTTCAAGGGCCAGCACAATTTAGTGTATTTGGCCAGCACTTATAGTTATCAGTCTAATTTTTTTAGTTTAATAATTTAACAACATATTTTTAATTTACATTTTCAAATATTACTAGCTAATATTAGCCCTTTATAACTCCTCTCAACTAAAATTTTCGGTTTTAGTATTCTAACAAAATCCATCTTAGTTTGTACTTTGGTGCCTCTTAATTATGCTGATGTAGGCATATCAACCATATGAGTTAGTGAGGAGAGCTTTTATTGTGAAGAAAATGATCACAATTAATTAATTAAGCATATGCATATATATGTATGTTAATCACCAATTAATGACTAATTGTTGATTAAAATGCAACTAACAAGATGTCACAAACTAGTTTACTTGATTAGTCTTTGCTTGTTTCTCCTGAATTAAATACAATCTTAAATGCTGTCGTCCTAACTAATAATTAATGCAAGAAGTTGCTTCAGGAGAAACTGAAACTTCCACACATTTTTAAATTTAAAAGCCTACAAATAAGAGAATGCAACACAATGCAAAAATTAATTAAAATAAGAGTTTATCTATTTTAGATTTTAAGAGCACATATTAAGTTTATAAAATAATTTTTTTATTAAAAATATAAAAAATTTAAGTTTTTGATGTATTTATTTTATATTTAATAAAATATTTAAAACTTTATACTAATAAAAAATTTATCATGTATTTTTAGGATACGTATTAACTAAATCCTTAAAATAATGATTTAGTTACTCTAAATTTGTTGTATTATACCAATTTGATGCAAAGCTTATAAATAGGTCATTCTAGAGTTAACTGTATTAAAAGAGATACATGAAGTCCCAAAATATAAACTTTCTTAAACATATAATAAAAAGTCTTTATATTTTTTTTAATCTTAACTTATTAATAATATAGCTATTAATTTTTTTTTATCATTCATCTATAAAATTTAAGTTCATAATACACTAAACCAACTTTAAACTGTCATATAATTAATAGTGGTATTAAAACTATATTTGATCATTTGCTAGACGTAAAAATTTCTTTCTAACTCACTAAAAATTTTTCTATAATCATGACTATTTCAATTATAAAAATTTTCATTCTCATATTATCAAAAGACAATTATGCAAATTGTCATTGTCAGGTAAAAACTTTTCTATATAAGTATAAGATTTATGAAAAATTGTCCATAAAATACTCGCCAGTCTAAAAAATTAAGCAACACATTTCGTTGCTAAAAGAAGGAATTAAAAAAAGATCAGTAATAAAAAAATTATATAATTTTGTATTTTTTCCAATAAATCGTGACGAAGACTATTTTCTCAATGATAATAGGAATATTATTAGCTAACGAATTATTGCAAAACATGAAGTAAGAGTTTAGAGATGAAAATAAAAGTCTATGGAAAGAATTTGTCAAATAAAAAGACAGTAGAGAAAATAATAATTAGTTTGTGATCTAAATTTGATCTTAAAATGTCTATAATTCAAGACACTAATAATACATCAAATAAAATTAACACTAACAGAATTAATAAACTCATTATACGCTCTTGAACAAAGACAGACAAGTTGACAAGATAAAAAAATTTTAAAAAATACATTTCAATCTAAACTCAATATAAAGACTTAGAATTTAAATAAAAGACGATGAGAAAAAAGACAAAAAAAATTATTAGGCCAAAATTTTTAGAAAAAAATAAAAATAAAACTAAAAATAAAAAATAATATTCTTCATGTGGCATATGTAAAAAAATCAACCACCTAAAGAAGCTAAGGACTGTTGGCATTGTGAAAAAACTACAATATTGTAATTACAAAAGAATCGACCATATTGAAAAGGACTATAGGAAGAACGATTATTATGCAAATTTCTTTGAGAAAAATAAGGGAGAAGAGTGTCTTTTTTATGCATAGTCATAAAAAGAGTGCAAGAAAAAAGATGACATATGATATCTTGATAATGGATATAGTAATCACATGTTATGTTAGGTGGTCAAGTCCTATTTAATAATATTAATAAATATGTTTGATCTAACATTAAATTTGGAGACCAAACCATCACGAATGATAAATTAAAGTATAATGACAGTCAAAATCAAGATAAAAACAAATAATACCCATGATCTTCTGTTAGTTCTTAACATTATTGCTTAGATTTTACTTAGTATATATTGATCAAATGATGGAGAAAGATTATGCATACACTTTGAAGGAGATTCATGTACCATACATGATAGAAAAACTAAAATTCTATTTCTCCCATTAATAGAGATGAAGAATATACATGTCATTAAAATAGAATTATGTCATAGAAACTACATTAAAAATATATGAAGATAATTCTTAACTATCAAATTAAAGATTTTACCATTTTTACTTTCATGAATTAATAAAGCTATTATGCCAAAAGCATTTAATGAGAGATTTGTCTAGCATTATAGAAATTAGCCAATCTTGGGAAGAGTTTTTACCAGGCAAATAACATACTCAATTATTTCTTTTTGAAAGAGCTTAACGAGTTAAAGAGATGTTTGAATTAATTTTTCGTTGACATTTATGGTCTATTGAAGACACTATCACTTAATAATAACAAATACTTCGTTCTTTTCATTGATATAATTATACTGAAATAATGCTGATATATTTTCTATGTAAAAGATTATAAATTTTTGACATCTTCAAAAAATTCAAGCAGTATGTGGAGAAATAAAATAATCGTGTAGTATTAATTAAGGTATATTTTATATAGCAACATAAAAACTAAATACATTGCCAAAAAATTTAACAAATTTGGTAAGGAATGGATGTAGAATATCAACTCATAATTAAATAGAGGTAAATATCAATTTAATATCTAAAAGATTCACATAAAATAATATTTAACAGATGTTATCAATAAAATAGTTTTTGAACAATTTTTAAATTTGACAAAAATGACTATGCATCATTTAACTTTGTTTTCATTGACAAAAAACGTTGAATTGGCAAAAAAATTGATAAAATTCTTAATTTATCTTTACATGGTTCTACTATCACTCTTTCTCTTTCCCTCCCTTTTATTTGTATTCCTTCTTCTTCTTCTTTACATATAAAAATGGAGGATCATTATCATCAACCCCACAATATTACTATCAACAGGTCAAACTCATTCATATTTTGGGAGAAAGATTAATACTTTAACAACTAAATGATAATCAAAATTTATAAACGAACTAATTTTTTTATCCATAATCACTCACAAAATTTTCGAGAACAGGAAGGTGGAAAAGAAGAAAAACGAAAGCCGCAACAACATAACCATAAAGAAAAATAGAAACAACATGATCAAATATAATAAAAATAAAACACATTAAAGCAACAATCAAAGAGAAGAAGAAAAACAAAAATAGTGCCGTAGACAAGAAGAACACCACTACTAGGGGTGCACATGGGTCGGGTGAAGCCGGGTTTGATAGGACCCAGACCCGACCCGAAATATACACCGGGTCTATTTATTAGACCCGAACCCGACCCTAGATCCGATGAAACCAATACACTTTCGGGCCACAATTATACCGGGTGAAAATCGGGTGAAAATCGGGCCGTTAACATTACATTATGTTGATACCTTCTTGTAAGCTAGCATGTAAAAATATCCAAATTTTCAAGACTCCAACCATTATTTAACATGGTAAAATTTACTTAGAAAAATATAATAAGAACCAACCATTCTTTAAAATTAAAGCATAACCACAATCAATACTAAAGCAAAACCACAATCAATACTAATATTGTCTAATAATATCAAATATTTAAATCAATACAAATAACACAATATTATGCATTAGTCTAAAGTCTTATGTATTCTAAACATAAAACATTAACTTATAGTCTTATAATGACTAATAACACAAAATATTAAAGTTTACAATACTTAAATTACACATAAGAATAGTCATGATCCATCACTAATAACACAAAATATTAATTGTGTATGATGACCGGGCCACCGGGCGGACTTCGGGTGACCCGAGCTATGGCCCGGACCCGACCCGAAATAATGACCGGGTCTATTTTTGAGACCCTTACCGAGCATTAAACCCGATGAAATCACACCAAATTAGCCTCTAAAGTGTTTGGGACCGGGCCGGGCCTTCGAGCCGGGCCGGGTCTGTGCACCCCTAACCACTACCACCACCACAAGAAAGACCAGAAAAAAAAAACATAAATACCAAATTCCAATCTCAGAGAACGTGCTACGACAGAAACAAAGAAAACCCCAAAAAGAAGCACGGAGTTACAACCCTTCCATGGCACTGCTCGAAACCTCGCCATCTGTGATGTCCACATCTACTTCTGAGTATCACGATGACGATAGAAAATTCTTCAAGGATCCCTCCTGCTTCGTCCTTCGCAACGAATCGAGTTTCACCGTATAAAGGTTCGATTTGCTGGCGAAGCCTCTGAAAAATTTTACAAAAAATTATTTAACCAAGAGTTTGAATTCGAAATGTAGCCAGAACTAGCTAGAACCTTTGTCTTTTTTATTTCTTGTATATAAAAAATTATTCTTATTATTGTTGATAAAGAACAAGATGATGATAATGATAAAGTTGTGTGATGAGAAATTAGAGTAATGACAGAATTGAGATAGGGTGAGAAGTTGGTGATAGTGAGAGTTAGGGGTGAGAGAGGATGGGATTAGAGTTTGCGACTAAAGGGTAAATTAGGAATTTTATCAAATTTTTTTGGCAAAACAGCGCTTTCATTCAATGAAAGCAGAGTTAAACAATGAAGGTCACTTTTGTCAAATTTAAAAATTGTTTAAGGACTATTTTGTTGATAACATCTGTTAAGTATTATTTTATCAGTGTCTGAATTTTTCGAATTTTGAATTAATATTTATCTCTAGCTAAATATATTCCTGAGTAAAATGAAAAAAAATTATGATGAAAAATTAAAAATAACATGCTCAATTTTTAATTTATGTTTTTTTACATAAAGACATCTTTATATGAATAATTATCGACTAATAATCTTAATGAGAATTATACGTGAATAGCAATAGAGAAAGTATGAGAGTAACATTTTTTTCAAAACAATGTAAATAATAGGTTAAAAAAAGAAAATTAATTTTAATTTTAAAAATTAAATTTTAAATAATTCAATATAATTTTTATTTTAGATGGTTAATGAAGCTAAAATACATCCTGTTATTTATGTTGTTTGTATCTGTTACGGCCTGATCCAAACTACTCGTGGGTCGACCCGACCGCCCACAGATGACCCGACTCGAATGGTCGAGAACATATGACTAATTCCGTGACTCGGACACGCGTCCTTGACAACTCTCTGCTGTAGCTGCGCGAGGAAGCTTCGAGGAAGGTGGGCCTGTCCTTGTATGGCCCACCTCTGACATGGTATAAATGGGGAGGGATCTACCCCTCCCCCAAGGTATATCACATATTGCTTTTCCCCTCTTCGCCTGCACATTCGACTGACTTGAGCGTCAGAGTGTCATTGCAGGTGACACTCCTCTCCTCATCGAGAGCTCGGAACGTCGGTTCCTCCCTTTTTCTACCATCGCGATCCATCTCCAGGCCGCGCCTCACCTGTCCGTACGTGGATCACTCCGAACCATCCGGTACCCGACCTACCGAACCGAACAGTATCTTTAATTGTTTACCCAGAGAGATTAATAACAATAAAGATTCCATCTTCTACTCGATACACAAGCCAAACGTTATAAATTAAATTAAGGGCCAATGCAAATCTAGCAGTATTATAGGCATCTAATAATAAGCATACACTTTCACTTTAAGTGGCCCAACCTTGCAGTGATGAAGAATTGTGTGTGTGTGTTTTGTTGGCACGCTCCAACAACATTAACAACCTGGCTTCTATGTGTCCCAATCAAACGTGTATGATGAGTTGTATGAATTGGTCTACGTGGACGCAGAAACCAAGCACCGTGCATCACTGGAATTAGAGAGATGCTCAGGTCCGAACCCAAAATCCACATGCCTGGCTCGTGGCTTGCTAGTTGCTAGTGGCCAAAACGATCGAGTCCTTCCACTTTCTATCTCCATTATATAGATAACAGAGTGGTCTCTCTCTTGCCACCAATTCAAACTCAACAACAACAACACAAAACACATAATATATAGTAACACATACATACACTTGTATTATTTCTTGTTCAACTACTTACTCTAGAAAAATGTCCTCCACTTCCAAGGTTAATGTTGCCCCTTGCTGCAACATGCTTGAAAACGGTGATCGTGATGGTGGCTATGCTCCAGCAACTACTAGTTGGTTTCGACAAGGGGATAATAATGGAGATGATCATTCAAGTTTCATGGAAGGTGATGACGACGATGATGGCTATGACTATGCTCCTGCTGCCTAATATGCTAAAATGTTCGGTTTTAGTAATGATTCTAACAAAATCCACCTCTTCTTCTCTAATTCTTAGTTTGTACTTTGTACTTTGGTGACTCTTTATGCTGATGTAGGCATATCAACCATGATTAGTGAGGAGAGTTTTTGTTGTGAAGAAAATGAGCTACAATTAATTAAGCATATATACATATGTCTGTTAATCACCAATTGATGTACTAGTTGTTGATTAATTTATATCATCCACTTTGACTTAATCCTCATATTGGGAACGGTGACGTCATTGCTTCACTTTGTATTAAAATGCAACTAACATAGTGTTACCAACTAGTTTATGAGTTGATCAGCCTTTGGTTGTTGCTCCTGAATTAAATACAGCCATAAATGTCATCGTCCTAACTATAATAACGAAAGAAGTTGATTTTGGAGAACCTTAAACGTCCCCACATTTTTAAATTTAAAAGGCTACAGATCAAAGAATGCAACAGAGTGCCCAAATACAAATTGACATACATTTGTTCGATCATAGGCTTTTATATACCGACTTGGAGTCATATATAATTTAAAAATATTATTTGTACACTAAAATTAATTATTAAAATTAGTTATTATATATTTATATATAAATATATGTATTATTTAATTTATTTTAGTATGTATTTTATGTTAGTGAATAATTTTAATAGTTAATTTTAATATACAACTAGTATGATTATAATTAAATAAGTTGACTATGATAAACTCTGAATCTAACGACAATATTATCAAGCTTTGACTTTTGACAGGTGATTTAGTTTAGGCTAAGTACCTTTGCTTTTATTGCCGGAAAAAAATAATTAGTAAAATCTAACTTAACAGTTGCATAGATAAAAAAAAATAATAATACTCTGTGTTCAAATGATTTCACTAAGACTAAGTTAATTTTAAATTTGAATATCTGCATCACAAATGATACGTATTCAATAACACATTACGTAAATTAGATTATTAATGTTATCTATTTTTGTTTGATGTTTAGTTAGTTTTAAGGAACGAAATGAATCATTAAAAGTTATAATTTTGTTTTTATAATCAAATTTGTCAACGTTTAAATTTTAGTAAAAATTTATGTGTAATTAATAATTAAAAAATATTAGATAATAATTTAATTAAATGTGTTAAATTATATAACAATTCTCAACGCACTACAATCTTTTACCTAAAATCTTTCATACTCAGTTTTGGCAGTTTCCTCAAAACAATAAAGAGACGCACTACAATACAGATATAAATTTACACAGATTCCCATGGAGTTGCTTTCTTTGCAACACGTGTGTTTTGGCTTTATGTTGGAGGAACAGCTTGCCAGGGGTGCTGGCGCAGGAAGTTGGTGGCTTGGCTAGGCATTTTTTTTTTTTGGGGTCAAATACCCTTACAAACACATGAACACTCCTTTCTTTTTCTAATGGGTTTCATATATCAACTTCCTAGACATGGCTTGGCTAGCATAAGCAAGGGAAATTATTATTTTTGGACCCGTCTCTACAAATGGGTTGATAGATTCTTTGTGATTGGGTTTTCTTTCTTAACTTGGGTGGGAAAAAAAAAGACACAAAGAAAGGGTTATGGGCGGGTTGAATTACGTGTTCAGGAAGGGTTTTTGAATTTAGTCCAAGATAAAAAAAACTGAAAATAGTGAAACAAAAATTTTCTTACCTTTTCATAGTATAATCTAAAATTTAAAGAAAAGTATTTGTTGATTATTCCAATTCGCAACAAAAACTAGAAAGTAGAAACAGACAAAATACAAGTCCAAAAAAAAAAAAAAAGAAACAGATAAAATACTACATATTTAACATTTGAAGCAAATAAACATGTTAAACAAGGCTTGGACTTATGCTATGTTGTGTGATCATATATAATTTTAAATATTTTTTCCCTGTCAAGATTTTTATTTTTTTTTCAATTATTTTTTATTAATTTCGCCTATGTTACACTTGCGGTACATAGTCGGTCCCAAGCCCGGATAAAGGAGGAGGGTTGTGTTAGGTCTTCGGCAACCAACATAAAAATATAGCCGAACCCCCATGACATGAATCAAAGACATTATTGCGCTAAAGCTAGGTCGTTGCCCGGAAGCAACGCGCCGTATGGCTCGAGTACGGTGTCGAAGCAAGAGCCGCTGCATCGGTGCCCGGATGTAGTGTTAAATGAGCAAGGGTTCTCGCGTTTTCGTGAACGGACGAGGGTAAATAAGCTAGTTCACAAAGAAAAAAGTAAAGGTCGAAGCGACAGAAGGTTGATATTTGGGACATGGAACATAGGCACTCTAACAGGAAAGTCCATAGAGGTGGTGGACACCATGACAAGGAGGAAGATTAACATTATGTGCCTACAAAAAACGAAATGGGTTGGTGCAAAGGCTAGGGAGTTGGATACTTCTGGTTTCAAACTTTGGTATACAGGAAAGGTGAAGAATAGGAATGGGGTCGGAATAATTGTGGATAAGCAGTGGAAGAAGGACGTAGTGGATGTCAAGAGGGTGGGAGATCGGATCATTTCTATCAAACTTGTGGTGGAGGGAGGTGCTTTCCATGTGATTAGCACCTATGCACGTCAAGTGGGTTCGGACGAACAACACAAGATAAGGTTTTGGGAGGATCTAGAGAGTTTGGTTCAAGGCATACCTTTGGGAGATAAGATTTTTTTAGGAGGAGATTTAAATGGCCATGTTGGGAGAGAAGTGACTGGATATGGGAGTATTCACGGAGGCCATGGTTTCGGGGTGATCAATGCCGAGGGTAAAACTATTTTGGACTTTTTCTCAACTTTTGATCTTCTCATCGCAAATACATGTTTTAAAAAGAGAGACGAACATCTTATAACCTATAAGAGTGGCATGACAAGCTCTCAAATCGACTTCTTCTTGTTGAGGAGAGTCGACCGGAAATTTTGCATTAACTGTAAAATTATCCCGGGAGAGAGTTTGACAACACAACATAGGGTGCTCGTCATGGATTTTCGCGTTGAGCAAAAGTTGAGGAAAAGACATCATACGAAGAACCTAAGGACGAGGTGGTGGCGGATGAAAGGTGAGGAACAAAGAAGCTTCCTAAGACGGGTAGGAGAAGAGGCGGAAGAATGTGGGATGGCAGAGTTATTAGGACAGCAAAAGAAAGTTTGGTGAATCTAAAGGAATAGGACCAAGAGACAAGGAGTCCTGGTGGTGGAAGGAGTATACAAGAAAGATAAAGATAAAAAGGGAATGCTTTAAAGAGTGGTCTTTATGCCGCAATGCAGATAACTGGGAAAAATATAAGGCGGCTAAGAAAGAGACAAAAGTGGCTGTAAGTGAAGCAAGGACAAGAGCATATGAGGGTCTCTACCAGTCTTTGGGCACGAAGGAAGGAGAAAAATGTATATATAGGATCGCAAAGAGTCGGGAAAGAAGAACGAGAGATTTGGATCAGGTTAAGTGCATAAAGGATAAGGATGGAGAGGTGTTGGCTCAAGAGGAGAAGATTAATGAAAGGTGGAAGAGCTACTTCTACGAGTTATTTAATGAGGAACAGAAGACTCTTCCGAGCCTTGGTCGATTATGCACAAGGGAAGAAGATCAAAACTTTGACTACTATCGAAGAATTCGAGACTTCGAGGTAAAATAGGCTCTAAAGCAGATGAAAAATGGCAGGGCAGTAGGACCTGATAATATCTCGATTGAGGTTTGGAAGGGTCTTGGAGGAAAAGGCATCAACTGGTTAACCAAGCTTTTTAATGAGATTTTAAGGTCAAAGAAGATGCCTGATGAGTGGAGAAAGAGTACCTTGGTACCTATCTACAAGAATAAGGGGGATATACAAAGTTGCGGAAACTATAGAGGGATTAAGCTTATGAGTCATACTATGAAGTTATGGGAAAGGGTGATAGAGTAACAGAGAACCAATTTGGATTTATGCCAGGCAGATCTACCACTGAAGCGATATACCTATTAAGAAGGATGATGGAGAGGTATCGTAGTAATAAAAGGGATCTACACATGGTGTTTATTGATTTGGAAAAAGCGTATGATAGGGTACCAAGGGAGGTCTTATGGAAGGTTTTAGAAAAGAGGAGAGTAAGGATCGCATATATTCGGGCAATTAAAGACATGTATGATGGGGCCACAACTAGTGTGAAGACTCAAGGTGGTGTGACAGAGAAATTCCCTATTGGTATAGGATTACACCAGGGATCATCCTTAAGTCCATACCTTTTCACATTAGTTTTGGAAGTACTCACAGAGCACATCCAAGAGCCTGTGCCATGATGCATGCTTTTTGCCGATGATATCGTCCTTATGGGAGAGTCAAGGGAAGACCTAAATAAGAAGTTGGAGTTATGGAGAGAAGCTCTAGAAGTGTATGGTCTGCGCATAAGCCGTAACAAGACGGAATATATGGAATGTAAGTTCAGTCTGAGAAGGGAAAACTCCAATATAGAGGTGAAGATTGGAGAAAACATCCTACGAAAAGTTAAAAGTTTTAAGTATCTTGGGTGCATCATACAGGATAATGGAGAGATTGAACAGGATGTAAATCATAGGATCCAAGCAGGTTGGTCAAAATGGCGGAGTGCATCTGGTTTTATATACGACAAAAAAGTGCCTTTAAAACTTAAAGGTAAATTCTATAGCACCGCTATAAGACCGGCTATGCTGTATGGTACAGAGTGTTGGGCGGCTAAAGGGGAGCACGAACATAAGTTGAGTGTGGCAGAGATGAAGATGTTGAGATGGATGAGTGGTCATACGCGATTGGATAAAATAAGGAACGAAGATATAAGGGAGAGAGTTGGAGTAGCACCCATTGTGGAAAAGATGGTTGAATCGCGTCTCAGGTGGTTTGGACATGTGGGAAGAAGACCGATAGAACATCCAGTCAGGAGGGTGGATGAGATGGAAGATGGACAAAGAGCGAAAGGCAGAGGAAGACCTAAGAAGACCATCCGTGAGGTGGTCAAACGAGATCTACATGTAAACGGTCTCTCTGTAGACATAATACATGACAGAGCACAATGGCGTCGTTTGATTCATGTAGCCGACCCCACTTAGTGGGACAAGGCTTTGTTGTTGTTTGTTGTTTGTTTGTTTGTATTATACTTTTATTAAAAACGTAAAAAAACGTCACTTCATTTTAAGCAAGTAACATGTTTTTAGAAAAGTCAAATTCAAAAAGATTTTGATGAAAAGAAAATAATGGTTCTCTATTGAAAGATATCTAAATAATATATTTTTTTACAAGAATTAAATAATATTTATTTTAGTTCATTTTAATTAAAATACAATTTAATAATCATTATAATGATATATATAAGCTAGTGATAATTATTTGATTGATTTAAAAAAATAATATAAAATATATGTTTATTTTATTATCATCTTTTCTTTAATAAATTATTTATTAAAAATGTTTTTTTAAATTTTCTATCTAAATACAAAATTACTTTTTATAGTAAAAAGTATTAAAAAAACTAAGGATAAAACTAATTACACACTTTCAAATTACTAATAACACAATATTAATGTTATTTTAGCAAAATATTTTTAATTTTGTTTGTTTATTTGAAAAATAATTATTTTTCGCATACAAGTCATTTTTTCATACAAGTCTTTACAAATCTTTTAAATCTAATTCACCTTACCCGCCAACTAATGTAACCAATTTTTCAATCAACACGTGAATATATAACTGCCTTTTTCGAACGAATTTCCTTTCTTTTTTCGAATTTTTTCACCGTTTTCGATCTTCCATTTCTGCGTTTTTATCCCTTCGTTCTCTGCGTCTCTTTTTTCCTTTTTCACGATTTTGTTTTCACCGTTTTCGATATTCTATCTTTGCATTTCTCTTCCTTCATTCTCTGCGTTCTCTTTCTTCCTTTTTCACGATTTTGTTTGCTCTCTACGTTGTTAAAATCAAGCTCTGAAATCAGTTTTTGAAATCACGATTTCTTGTTGTCGAAGATAATGAATGCTTCAAGTTTAGATTGTCAATTCAACCAGATCGAAGTGGATTATTGTTTTGAATCCAATGAAGATGCTGAGGTGTAGATCGATTCTAGTTAATGTTTCCGTTAGTAGTTTATGATTCTATAGGTGAATACTGTTATTTTTATTTGTGAAAAATGATGTTCATCATTGATGGTTTGAGTTGAATGTAATGTAAGAGTTCTGATGAATTTATTACATTTCTCATTTTGGTATATATCAATACTATTTTGGCGTACTGTGGAAACTTTTTGGTGTATGTCAGAACTATTTATAGCTTCAGACGAGGATGAATTGTATTATTGTTTTGAATCAAATCAAGTAGTGAGGTGCGGTTTGAATCAAGATAATATAGTTTGTTAGTAGTTTATGATTCTATAGTTGAATCATTTATGTTATGTTTGATGAGGACTTCTGAATCTGATTTTTATTATTTTTTATGATGAACTTTGGTGTATGCTAGCTTTTACTATGGTGTATTGTGGACTATTTTTGGTATTTTTTCAGTTTTCATGCGATGTTGATGAGCAGTTTGTTCCAAAGATTGGGATGACTTTTAACATGCTTGAAGATGCTGCAAAATTTTACAAAGATTATTCAAAAGTTGCAGGATTTTCTACAAGAATTCAGAGTACAAACAAGAAGGAAAATGAAATAAAGAATCAATTGATTACATATAGCAGAGAGGGGAAATAAAAATCGAAAATATCTCCAACCGAGAGGACAAATCCCTCAGTTGGATTAAATTGTCCTGCAAGAATTTATATAAATGACTTCGAAGGTTGTGTTACATCATTCACATCCTTGCTGTGCAAATCAAGCAGATATGCTTAAACAGCACGGGAAACTAAGCATGTCGGTACGACGTACAATAGAGAATAATGAGGAAGCTGGATTCAGACCAAGCAAAATATACCAATCATTTGTCACAGCAGCATGGCATCATAGTGAGTTAAGTTTTATTGAAAAAGATGTGAGAAATTACATCATGAGAGAAGTGCGGAATGTTTTTGAACCAAAGGATGCAAAAGAATTTGGCAAATACTTATTAGAGTAAAGTATCGTTTTTGTCGCCAACATTTGGGGTAAATCCCAAAGTTGTCCATAACGTTTCAATTGTCCTATTTAAGTCCTTAATATTTTAAAATTGACTCAATGTTGCCCTGCCGTTAGGGATCCGTTGACAGAATTGATGACAGGATAAAATTTAGATGATTTTGAAACGTTAGGGACTTAAATAGGACGAAAATGTTGGTGATAAAAACGATACATAGAAATAAATTTTAATTTTATCTTTCTATAATATCAATTTTTTACTGTACATAGTATTCAATTATTTTTTAATCACATCTAAATAAATTACACTTAATCATATTACTTTTATTCTAAATAAATTTATTTTTTTATAATTTTAAACTTAAAGTAATATAATTTTTTTTATAAATAAATAAATTTTACACTTTCATTCTAAATAGAAAATATTTTATTTAAATTGTAAAAAAAATGATAAATAAATATAATTGATGCATTCACGGTTGATTTTGTGTCTCTAGAGCTTGTACTTGTTCTCCAGATTATCGAAATTGTTCTTGTACTGCTGTCATGTAGGACATTCCGTTAATTATTTAACATTGACCTCATGGCGGGACTATATTGAAACTAAACGAAACTTTTTTGGATTGAAAGGACTCTTTAAACCTTAAGAACCAAAATAGGATTATGCCTCATCGTAGGAGACCAATTTAGTACTTTACCCTTTTAATAAACTATAGTTTTACAAAGATAAATTGAGTTGGTCTAGGATATATCTGCTTACATTATATTTGGTGCAGCATGGTTCTTGCTTGCCATTTTTACTGTAAGCAATAAAAAATAAGGTTAATAGATAACAACATCACCAGTTACAGTCGAATTCGCTTGATACATACCGAAATACAAGTCATATACACCTCTATTATTTTGTTGACTACATGACATAATATGAGTTCAAAATGATATTCAAGTCAACCAACACATACATAAAATGACACAAGAAGTACAATGACAATATTTTATTTCTAGTTACACCAGGAATAGGACAACAGTTACAGTCGAATTCGCTTGATATACATCGGAATGCCAGCCACATACACCTCTAGTATTTTTTAGATTAAATGACATAATATGAGTTCAAAATGAATTTAAGTCAACCAAACATGCATAAAATGACACTAGAAGCACAAGGACAATATTCTGTTTCTAATTACACTAGGGATAGGACAATAGTACTAGTTATACTTGAATTCACTTGATATACACCTAAATACCAATCATATACACCTATATTATTTTTTAAATTACATGACATAATATGAGTTCAAAATGATATTCAAGTCAACCAAACATGCATAAAATGATACAAGAAGTACAAGGAAATATTTAAGAACAACAGCACCAGTTACTGTCGAATATGCATAAAATGACACAAGAAGTACAAGGACCATAGTTATCAGAACCGAACCGATGATCGAACCGGTAAGGTTACTGGGTCACTGGGTCACTGGTTCAACCGGTGGGTCACTGGTTGAACCGGTCAACCCGGTATATATATTTATTTTATTATATTATTATTATAGGTAAAAACTCACATACAGTTGTTTTTATGTGAAGTTGATATTTAAAAACCGTTAGATGATTTGACAAGTTTGACTAAATATCATCTAAGAAATTTTAACTATCAACTTCATATGAAGACAACTCTGCATGTGAGTCTTTACCTATTATTATATATTAAAAATATTTAATAAAAAATAATATTAATAGATATCATATAATCATGAAAAGAAAAAATAAATTATGATTAATAAATTTTGTTTGTTTATATTTTTAATTTGTATATATTTAATAAAATATATAGTTAAATAAAATATAATTAATTTAAAAATGAGTGGCTTTAAAATTAAAATAAATTGAATATAAATAAAATAAAAACTTGATATATGTATTATAATATGTATATAAAATTAACAAGAATTCTGTCAGCTTGGTGGTATAAACTTCCTCCTAACATCCTTAAGTGGAGGAGTTCGAACCTTGTGCTAGACATTTTGGAAAATTTTCCAAAAATTCACAAGGCTTGACACTTGGCAGCACTGGAGACATATGGAACCGGTTCGGTTCGGTCCGGTTTTCACCGAATTTGACCGGTTTTTACCGGTTCATATCGGATTTGACCGGGTCAATGTCTTAAGCGGTTCGAAAGCTGGACCGGACCGGTATTAGGTCTAGTTCACCGGTTGAACCGGCCGATCCGGTCCGATTTTGATAACTATGACAAGGACAATATTTAAGAACAACAACACCAGTTACAGTCGAATTTACTTGAAATATAGTGAAAATTTCTATTTATAAAAACTTAGTTCCAAACATGCAAATATGCACAAAAACACATGAAAATATATGTTAAACTATACGCGAAACAGTACGTAAAACGGTTATCACCAATTGAACATAATGACAAGAACACATAATAAATAGAAATACGACTATATAGTATTTTGCGTTCGAAATGAGAAAGAGAAAAGTGAAAAAATTGGATGATTAGTGAAACAGTACCTTAAATATTCTTTCTTCTTTTGTTTCTATGTTTTTTTATGGAGATTTTGAAGTTTTCTTGTTGATTTCTTTGAGTTTTTGCTATAATTTTAACAGTTTCTTGAGAGATTTAAAGCGTCGTTTGAATTTTCAGGGTTGAGATTTTGATCGAGAAAGAAAAAGAAACGTCTTTCATAATCTGAATATGCTATTAAAATAGTTGAGTGAACGCATATTTACATACACACTAATGTAAGAGTTGTTTTTGTTGAGATTGACCCAATTTATATAACTTGTAAATAAAAAATGCTTGCATGTAGCTTGTTTTGAAAAATTCTCCAATCTCTGTTCATTGATTATAATAATAAATATATACATATTTTAATGATTGTGTTACTAATTTTAAAAAAATATTCTTATTTTGATTGAGTAATAAATTGTGTATAAAATATTTTTAAAATAAAAACGTTTTTACAATTTGTACTCGTTTTTAAAATCATTAAATCATATAAGTAATTACTAAAAAAATAATTTATGTTGGCCGTTTAAATGAAATATATAATTATAATGATAATTGTGATTTAAAATTTTTTCCTATTCATCAGTAATTATCATATAACATTTCTTTAAATGAGCATTATTTCGCTAGTGAAAATTCTATGTGCTTTAAAAGTTAAATTAACATTTTTTATTGTTCACAAACTCATAAGTTTGATAACCTTTTTAACTTACTTGTGTGATTAGGAAAAAAAAATTAAAATACAATTCAATTCGCTTATAATATTTTTTAGCCGTATAAGGGAGCTGAAAACTGTTGGGAATAATACACCATTTTTCCTTGAAAAAATACCTTTTACAGAGAAATAAAATAGACACAATCACAACACAAGAATTTAACGTGGAACTCCAATTACTGGAGAAAAAACTACGGCCGTTGCCAAATGACAACTAGAGAATATCACTATGTGAAAATTGTTACAACACATAGACTTCTTTCTCTCTAACACCGGCTCCCCAGTACACCCATACTCTCAAAACAAATATTTAACTACATCTCACAATACTCTCTAATTAAAAGGTATAGAGGAAAAGAAAAGTCAGATACAAGTTTTAAGTGTTTCCGACTGATGCAAAAAATATGGAGAACTTAGCCTCATATTTATAGCCTAGGCCACCCACTCCATTTGCTATCCTAAGCAATGTGGAACTAATTCAACCAAATCCTAACAATCTCCACCTTGATTGAAATAGTCACACATCTTCAGCTTCCATAGTCAACACCGACAATTCTTTGCTGCCATTGTCTATACCGACAATCATAGTTCAGAGAACTATCATACTCCACCATGAAAGTATACTCACTTGGAATTAGACCACTTCAAGCATTTCACCTTGGTACAGATCGAAACCTTGCTGAAAATTCATGGTGCAACTTTCAAATTGGCTTTTCCTAAATGTTCTTCAGTCATCGACATAACTCCGCCACACACCTTGCATCTCAACGCCAACCAATGTCCGTGTGCAATTGTGGACCCGATTGCCACAACTTATCCTTATCCATGGCAATACGGTAATACCATGAGGATACTTCTTGTCTTCTACGCCTTGTGCAAACCTGATTGTATCAACACATCCTTGACTTGTATTTGCCACAAGCCAAAATTGATTCTTCCATCAAATTTTTCTATTTCAAGCTTCACAGCACTTGAATATACTGACATTGTTGCAAACATATACTGGAATAGTATAACTCAAATGTAGACCGTGCACTAGGAAGGTCCCCAGGAAAGAGAGGTGTGTCACAATGGACACACTTAAATACCAGGTCTTTCTTTAGCCAGAACCTTTCCAAACTGCACTCTCACAGTGTCACACTGCCTTCCAGCAACAACAACAACAGCAACCAAAGATCAACCTCAAGCTACAGGATAAATTTTTTTTCTGATGTGGAAGGTCAGACTAGGCTGCAACCACAGAGTATACTAAGAATAAATCCCACCGAACCGGAGCTTTGATACCACTTGTTGGGAATAATACACCATTTTTTCTTGATAAAATACCTTTCACAGAGAAATAAAATAGACACAATCACCACACAAGAATTTAACGTGGAAACTCCAATTACTGGAGAAAAAACCACGGCCGTTGCCAAATGACAACCAGAGAATATCACTATATGAAAATTATTACAACACATAGACTTCTTTCTCTCTAACACCAGCACCCCAGTACACCCATACTCTCAAAGCAAATATTTAACTATATCTCACAACACTCTCTAATCAAAAGGTATAGAGGAAAAGAAAAGTCAGATACAAACTTTAAGTGTTTCCGACTGGTGCAAAAAATATGGACAACTTAGCCTCATATTTATAGCCTAGGCTACCCACTCCATTTGCTATCCTAAGCAATGTGGGACTAATTCAACCAAATCCTAACAAAAACTTGTATCATATTTGATTTATTTCAACTTAAAACTTGTATCATATTTGATTTATTTCAACTCCTGTCTTTATTTCTTATTTAATTGTGTGATATTTGATTTATTTCATTTTTCTTGTTTTAATATTGCAAAAACTTATTAAAATTGTTCATCCTTATCAATTCACCCCTTCTTAAATATTTTGCACTTATTGAGTATTAGATTTTAGATTTATTTCATTTTTTTTAACTTTTATACCTAACATTTATATGATTAATAAAAAATTTCAAATAAAAAATTAGATATTTAATTTTATTTAACTTTTTCTTAATTACTTTGAACTTTTTATCAATTATAGGAAAAATTATTCTCCACATCCAAACAATTTTAGCATCCAAATTTATCCAAGTAATTTAGAGTCACGCGCTTCTTTTTTTCGTCTTCCTTCTTCTTTTTTTTCTTCTTTTTTTTTTATTATTTTTCACTTTCGTTATTGTCGTCACCACCACCGTCTCCTCCTCCTCTTCCTCCTATTTTTTCTTCTTTTCTCATTTTTTGTTCATGATTCAATTTTTATTTGTATGCTTGTTTTTTAATTGAATTTGTGTGCAATCATTAACTAATTTCGGTTCATCCTAGATTTAAATAAGGTGCACTTGATTTGTACTTGTTTTAAAACGAATTTATATTTTGAATTTAATTTTTGGTTCATTTATGAGTGAATTATTTTGTTATAATTCTTCTTGTTTCACTATCTTAAGATGAATAAAATCAAGAAAAATCAAACAAAAAAGAAGAAACAATAAGAAAAAATTCCTCAAAACTTCTCATCATGTTTTTCTTTTTCTTGTTTTGTTCATTTAAACAAACAAAGAAGAAGAAGCACATAATGCTGCAAAATCACTTGATGGATTTGGATGTGTTTTTTTGTTCATAATTCAATTTTGTTTGTGTTTATTTTCGAATTAAGTTTGTGTGTCGCAATCATTAAGTAATTTCGATTTATTCTAGATTTAAATAAGGTGCATTTGGTTTAGGCTTGTTTTGAAATGAGTTTACATTATGAATTTAATTTTAGATTTATTTTAAATATAATTTTGGTTCATTTTAAATATAATTTCGGTTTATTTCTGAGTGAATTATTTTATTATGATTCTTCTTGTTTCACTATCTTAAGAGAAATAAAACCAAGAAAAAAAAGAAGAAAAATCAAACAAAAAAGAAGAAAAAATTTCTCAAAATTTCTCATCATGTTCTTCTTTTCTTGTCTTATTCATCTAATCAAATAAAGAAGAAGAAACACATAATGCTGCAAAGTCACTTTATGGATTTGGATGTATTTTTGTTCATGATTTAATTTTGTTTGTGTGTTTGTTTTCGAATTAAGTTTGTGTGTCGCAATCATTAAGTAATTTCAATTCATTCTAAATTTAAATAAGGTACATTTAGTCTGTACTTATTTTGAAACGAATTTATATTCTGAATTTAATTTTCGATTAATTTTGAATATAATTTCGGTTCATTCTAAATATAATTTTTGTTTCATTTATATTCTGCACAATTCAAAACTCTTCCTCCTCACCTTTTATTGCTTCTTCACTAGGGAGAGGAAGAAAAGAAAAAAAATACAGCAACATCAACAACAAAAGAATGACGATAAGGAGAAAACACGTGAAGAAGAAGGAACGCAAAAAAAGAAAGAGGAGAATAGTAGGATGAAGAACACGAAGAAGGCGAAGAAGAAAACGCTCTGTGCGTAAATGTACGTGAGAAAAAGAAGAAGAATGAGCTAGCGTGAGAAGAAGAAGAATATGCGCGTGTAATCATACTCTTTTAATGATAGTGATTTTTGTCGGTGTCGGACCTACTTGAATGAATTTGAATAAAAAATACTTAGATGTGTAAGAACTTTATTATAGAAAATATCATTCACAATGTACTATATTAGCTATAATTTTCAACTATAAATATTTTTCACCTTCAATAATGATTAATACTAAAGTAATAACAATTTAACTATTTAAAAATAAAATCATAATTCATTATTCTAAAATAAAGTCAAATTATCCCAAAAAAATTTATTATCTTTATAATAAATATTTAACTAGTAATTAAATGCTAAATAAATAAAATTATGTATTCAAATACTACTTAAAATATTAATTTTGTGTTTTCATAGGTAGATATATATTATAATTTTAATTTTTTATTATTATTATTTACATAAATTTCCTTTATTGTAAATTTTATTTTTATTACAATAACATAAATTTAATATTTGTTAGGTGTAACAAAAAAGATGTGTCATGCATATTTTACTGAAAAGTATTAAAATTAAATTTTTTAATTTTAAGAATAAAAATTAATATTTTTCGATAATCTTTCAAGTAAAACAACATTTTTTTAAGGAAAAAATTCTTCGAATTAACTACATAATATACAAGGTCAAGATAACTTGATTTTAGTCACTTTTTTATTTTTAATATTGGGGGAGAAGTGGTGTATTACAACGATATGGGACTTCATGGTGCATAACCAGAGTGTGACGGCCAGATCGATGAAATCGGACGGTCCGTTTTGAGGAGCTGTAATCGGATGGTCCGATTTTAGGCTGGGAAGGTACGCAAATCGGACCGTCCGATTTGCGCCCCCAGCCACGTGTCGCGCATGCACGTTGGTCCATCAAAGATGATCAAATCCCAACCACCCGAGCTCCCTTAAGCCAGTTTCACTTTCCCTTTCCCTTTCCCATTTCACTTTCACTTTGTTCCAATTCTCTTCTCCCATATACCCCACCCCCAAGCCACGGTAGTTCACTCCATTGTTAAAGGTTTGAGCTGGAAAAAATTGGACCACACAGAAAGTATGCCTAAAAGAAGAAAAGTAAAAGATGTGAATCGTCCAGAACTCCATATTGCTAATTATCTTGATCATCCTAATTATGTAAGTTTTTAATCCAAAATTTTTTATTTTAATTAAAATAATAATTATAATGTTAGAGATTAGTAATAGTTTATTGTAATGATAATGTTAGGAATTAGTGGAGTAATAATATTTAGGTATTTGAGTTCAATTAAAATAATATTAGAGATTATTGGGTATTAATATTATTCAGATATTACATTATAATAATAAATTAATTATTGTTATTAATAGAATAATTGCAATAATAATATTGTTAATAATAATACGGTTATTATAAAATTTTGGATGTATGATAAATAAATAGAATAAGTAATATTAATATTAATTGTTATAACGCTTATTGTAATAATAATAATTATTACTGCTAGTAGCGTTTAATTTAACTATCAGTAGAATAGAATACATTATATGTAGTGCTAATGTGCTGTACGTGTGAATATAAATAAGTTAAGTAGTTTTAATTGTTAGTAATAAATAATTTTTTTGTAGTTACTTAATATTGTATTAGTAGTCGTTCGTAAATAAATATTATGAATTAAAAATTGTTGAATTAATTATTTATGTTATAAGTTTAATATAAATAATTAATGAAGGGTTACTGATTGATTTATTATTGTATGTTTGCTTGCTCTTAGAATAGAATAAAATAGAGTAGTTAGTTATTTGAGTATTAGTAGATAATATAATAGTTATTTGTATAAAGTAAGTATTGTATTGTATTGTTATTATTAATATATTTATTGATTCTTATGTGTGGCTGATTATTTGATAATGAAAATTCGATTCTTTTAAGTTTAATTTGTTAATTTATTAATATTATTGTTTTTGTTTAGGGATCTAGAATGTTGCAATGTGACCACTACATGCCGCCGGATCGGTACAATCTAATAGCGGAGGGATTTTTACGAGACACTGGCTTTTATTATGTTTCACAGATTGGAGTTGTCCAATGTCAGGCGGCATTGGTTAATGCTCTGATTGAGAGATAGCGCCCCGAGACTCATAGCTTCCATTTTTCGGTTGGTGAGTGTGCTGTGACACTGGAGGATGTGGCATTAATTTATGGTCTTCCGACGAATGGTTTGCCAGTTACGGGACCGACACTGAGTAGTTATGAGGCGTTAGAGGCTGAATGCTTGGATCAGTTTAGTGTTGCACCTAGGCAGGCAGACTGTAGGGGAAGTTTCATCAAGTTGACGTGGTTTCGAGCATTGAAGGATCGGTTAGTGTTGGTTGATGATATCCAGATTCAGAGGTACGTGAAGTGCCACATAATGTTATTGTTTGGAACCGTTATGTTTGGAGATAAGTTTGGAGCAGGGGTGCACTGGAAGTTTCTCCCATTACTCCGTAACTTTGCCGGGATAATACAGTTCAGTTGGGGTTCGGCATGCCTGGCACACCTGTACAGAGCTTTGTGTAGGGCAACTCGTGTTGACTGTAAGGAGATTGATGGTCCGCTGACACTCTTGCTTGCCTGGGCTTGGATCCGCCTACCATTCCTTGCGCCAATTCCTAGCAATCCTCGAATCTTTCTGATTGCAAACAGGTAAACTTAATTACTAAACACTTTATAATAATGTATCTTAAATTTAGTTGATAAATGTATATTAACGAATTGCATGATGTTAGGTGGCATAACTGGAAACGTGTGAATTGGCCTTACAGATTGAGGAAACTTGAGCACCTTAGGGGAAACCTGGATGCTCTGCAAGAAGGACAGGTCTGTTGTAATAAATACGTAGTTTGATTATTTGAGTTGTATATTGATTATTTGAGTAATCCTCGGTTACTTGCATAATGTGTGCATTTTGATTATTTGAGTTGTATATTGATTATTTGAGTTGATTAGTTGACTTGGTTATTCGTTTAGCTGTATTATTATTCTGTGTGTAATCCTATGATTACTTGCATAATGTGTGCAGTTTGTTTGGGAGCCTTATGCAATTGGAAGGACCGATCCGGAAGTGATTCCTGCTGACATCCGTCAGCATTCTGCTATTTGGAGTGCCACAGTTCCACTTATATCTTTTGAATGTGTTGAGTGGCATGCATCTGATAGACTGAGGAGGCAGTTTGGCTTGACTCAGGGTATTCCTGATCAGGAGCGAGACCTAGGTGAAGCACACGGCGAAGTTCTGACAGGTCCGAAGAATCAAGATTGGTCTGGAACCCACTCATCCTGGGTTATGCAGTGGACGAACCGGTATAGTCTAGTTCTTGTTGATGACACGGTGCCCTCACAACATCAGGCAGATATCTACTTGCATTGGTACCGAGGTGCATTTGGTGACCACTTGCAGCTGTCACAGATGGAACCGCAAGATAATCAGCCTGGTGATCCTATGCATAACCAGGAGAACCAAGACCCACAATCACCGCAACCACCATTGCCACCGCAACCACCATTGCCACCGCAACCACCACCGCCCCCCTCACAAACACAGGCAGAACAAGAGCCTGACCAGTTCACTCCATACATTTCTGCCACGCATTCTGCGGATTACCTGACTCCACCAGTATATCAGCAGTACTGGAGTGTCCCGCACCAAGAATCTAGTGATACAATATATAAAATACTCAAAGTCATACAATATATAAAATACTCAAAGTCATACACTAAATCGAGTAACCGCTAAGGCCGGAGCTCTATTGCGTTGTATCACCCGGATTAGTTGGACCACCACGTTGACGACATCTACTACGGCTGTGGCCCTCGGCCCCGCATTGCTTACATCGCCTAGGACCACGCAACATCCGAGTGTCCATCTCATTCAAGAACCGGGACATCCTTGGCCGACCTTTGGATACCCGTCTTAGGAATGGATTACCTACGAATCGAGGTCCATGATAAACTGGCCATGTTGTCGGATTCCCGAGTGGCCTAAACCTAACCCTGTACACTCGTCGAATCTGGTCCATCTTGTAGACATCATGTACATACAGTTGCCAATCAAGACGTTGGTTTGCACAACAAGCAAACACATGTCGACACGGAAGCCGGTCAACTTGGAACTCACCACAGTCACACCTTTGTTGACGGAGGTCCACTGTATACTGCACACCATACTGGGTGCATTTAGCATAGAATGTCGTCGGTTCTGACTCATGCACCCGATAATCCACACATCTGCGGATTGTATAATCTTTCATCACCTTAATTACTGCCTCCCTAGAACTGAATTCCATCCCCACAGTAAATTCACCATCCGGCATAAGGGGGAGCTCTGCTGCAATAACATCACAAATTTTAGAGTAGTCAGAACTAATAATGTAAGAAACTAATAAGCACAGAACAATGGAAAACGTACTTTTCAAAACCGAACCGGTTATCGAACCGGCTGGTCCGGTCCAACCGACCGGTCCGGTCGAACCGTCAACTCATACACTAATACCCTTCTTATTTGGACCGGCCGATCCGGTCTAGATGGCCGGTCCAGTCAAATCGGTCATTTTGGTCGACCAACCTGGTCCGGTTGAACCGGCCGGTCCGGTCGAACCGTCAACTCCCGTCCTAATGCCCTGCTTATTTGGACCGACCGGTCCGGTATAGATGGCCGGTCCAGTCAAATCGGTCATTTTCGTATACCAAATTGGTCCGGTTGAACCGGCCAGTCTGGTCTGGTCGAACCGGCCGGTCCGGTCTGGGCGAACAGGCCGGTCCGATCGAACCAACGGACCCTGTCCAAGTGTCTGCCACGGTAGTACCGGCCGAGCCAGTTTGATTCAATCACCAATTTGACTATATTAAACGATAAACAATTACTAATTACATGCTATATTTTGCCTATTTACCCTTGTCTTAAGTATTTGTCCTAAACAAATAACACATGCACAAATCATACTATCACAAATCTTAACTTAAATTAACGGCGCACCTGCATTTAAATATTGAGGATACTCCGGTGCATGCATGGCATCCAAATCCAACGACCGCATGAAACTCGGCTCCACAAACGGCTGCTGATTTGCTAGTGCATTTGCCACGTCCGCTACATCTGCCAACATAGCCTCGTCATCTTGATCTTCGTTTCCACCCGGATCAACGACCTCGTAGTTACTTTCGAAGTCTTCTTCACTATCACTGTTGTAATCTTCCAATTCAATATCTCGGTCCGCTGCAGATTGCTCGAACTCGATATACAATTCGATAAACGTCATTCGCGACCGACTTTCAAGATACACTGAAAACATTTCTTGCATGCTCGCCTCGTCGGTCACGTATTTCGTTTAAATTGCACGAACCCACCAAAGACAGATATAGGATATCTGTACAGAATACACGACACTCTCCTAGATATTTCAAAATCCATCTTCTCACATATGATCCCTTTTAATTCTTCAAATGACAGTGTGAATGGAATAACAATATCTAACGGATTATCACACACAAATTTCACTCCTTCTGATGTTTGTAATAAAATATGGCCATCATAATATACTTTTAACCTTACTCTATCATCCATGATAATAGAGAAGAAGAGATCTACAAATAGAGAAGAAAAGATCTGCAAAGAGGAGATGTAGAGAGTTGTAGCAACGAAGAAGAAGAATGAAATGAGCTGCTTAAATTCGGTGGGTGCATCTATATATATAACCACACCCAAATCGGACCATCCGACCGGATGTATGCCCATTCGAATTTTTAAGAACAAAAAAATCGGACGGTCCGATTACCAGAAAGCCCGCCCAAAAAATTTTCCTTACCCAAAATCGGTAGGTCCGATTTGGTGATAAAAAATTTTGAAAATAGGCCCTCAAATCGGTTGGTCCGATTTCCTTGGGCAAAAAAAATCAACACTCATCCGCATGCTACAAATCGTATGGTCCTACTTCCATGCATGCACCATCAGCGCCCACAAATCGGACGGTCCGATTTGTGACCCTCACCCCTGCAAAAAATCGGACCGTCCGATTTCTCTCCGTCAGCTGACCGCCGTCACAGACTTGTTAAACACCACTAACCTCCATAAACGGGCGTTACACCACACCGTACATCATATCCGAAAAAATTAGCCGATTTTAGTACCAGAAGTTCAATTCAATGTTTTTCATGGACTTACAGTAGCATTTTTTATTCTTGGCTATATTCAAATTTTATTATTATTATCCCACCATTTCCATGAAAAAGGAAATAAAAAAACTGATTCTCATTGTACACATTTATCAAGAAACGTCCAAGCTCATTATTCATTGTCAAGCTCTCTTTCCGGACCTCTCTGTTACACTTCATACCACGTGTCATTATATTAGTGATAAATATTTATATATATTTATATATCTCATATCTGTATAGATTTAGTTTTTTATTGTATAATTCTCTAACAATAAATATAATAATATTAAGAAGATAAAAAAAACTAAAATTTATTTTATTTAATATTTTCAATAAATTATAACTATTTTTTATTAATTTTTTTTTACTTACTAAATATTTGTGCAATAAATATGAGATGAAAGTGAGACCCAAAATTATTGTCCTTTTTCCCCATGAGTGGCAGTAATCTGACTGGCTGCTCAGCTGGGCGCCCAATTTTACTATTTCAACCCTGACACGGTCTTCGTTTCCTTCCCTCCATTTCTTTCTTGGTCTTCAAGATCTCCCACTGCTCCTCAATGTGTCCTCAATGTGTCGGTGATCTAAATCATAAACCCCAACCCCAATCCCAGCCCTCTTTCTCACTCCGCCGCCAATGTCTTCCATTCGAATCGACGCATCGAAGCAGCACTACACCACCACCTTCCTCGTGGTCGGTTACGCACTCTGCTCCAGTCTCCTCGCCATCATCAACAAGTACGCCATCACCCAATTCAACTACCCCGGCCTCTTAACCGCACTCCAGTACCTCACTTCCGCCCTCGGCGTCTATCTTCTCGGCAAATTAGGGTTCCTCCACCACGACCCCTTCACTCTTGACACCGCCAAGCGCTTCTTCCCCGCTGCACTCGTCTTCTTCCTCGCCATCTTCACCAACACCAACCTCCTCCGCCACGCCAATGTCGACACCTTCATCGTCTTCCGATCTCTCACCCCTCTCCTCGTCGCCCTTGCCGACACCGTCTTCCGCCACCAGCCTTGCCCCTCCAAGCTCACATTTTTCTCCCTCGTCGTTATCCTTGCCGGCGCCGTCGGGTATGTCTCCACTGATTCCGCTTTCACCCTCACTGCTTATTCTTGGGCTTTTGCTTATCTTGTCACAATCACCACTGAGATGGTTTACATCAAGCACATGGTCATGAATCTAGGGTTGAACACTTGGGGTTTTGTTTTGTACAACAATTTGTTGTCTCTCATGATTGCGCCCTTGTTCTGGTTCCTTACCGGTGAGAATTTTGAGGTTTTCGATGCTCTGAGATCCGGTTCCGGGAGCTTGTTTGATCCCAGTGCTCTTGCTGCTGTTGGGCTATCCTGTGTGTTTGGATTGGCGATTAGTTTCTTTGGCTTTGCGGCAAGGAAGGCCGTTTCCGCCACGGCGTTTACTGTCACTGGCGTTGTGAACAAGTTTCTCACTGTGGCTATCAATGTGCTCATTTGGGACAAGCACGCCAGCCCCTTCGGATTGCTTTGTTTGCTATTCACCATTGTTGGTGGAGTTCTTTATCAGCAGTCAGTTACAGGGCCTGCCCCGGTGCAGCGTGATACAATGGTGGATGTTGAGAAGAATCCTGGTGATTATGATGATGATGGTCATGATTTGGAAGCTGAGAGACTATTAAAGGGTAAACTTGCTTCATGAGTAATGTTTTGTTTGTAGCATTTCAGTGATTTGGTGATTATGGTGTATTATTATTGCTGTATTGTCTCAACAGCCTTGACAAATTTTTTTATGGAATATGAGGTATCTTTCTCAGAAGGTTATGAAATTGTGGTGTTGCTTATTGCTTCTTTCTTTGCAAGGCTTTGATTTATTGTTCTGGGTTTTCCAGTATGTGGTTGCTTTTGATTAATCATCAGATCAGTGTTCTTATGACAGAACTATTCCTCTGTCTTTAGTATTAACCGCGTTCATGATGGATTACTTGTAGCTTGGTTACTTTGGCAAGTGCTTTAAAATTGAGCCATCTCTTTACTATTCTTAAGCGAATCTTCAGGGGCATTGCGAAACCAAAATGCTTCTGAGCATTTATGAACTGAATACCAAAAAGCAAGCTTAACTAGCCAAGGTTTTAGTGCTCCTCATGTAGTTCTAGTCACAGCTCTGTCTTTTGTTAGGATAGTCCTCTACATATGTACTACAAACTGGTACCATTCTTGAGTTGAAAAGTTTGCATCCATAGCCCTTCATAATTAATAATGCTGCATTGTGAACTCATTTTTATACCATTCTTTGATGGTATATAGAGTTTAATATATCTGAATACTGGGGACCTGATTAGATTGAATTCAACAGTTATTACTTATTAGTGTCCTAAAACCACCGATGAAATTATTCTTATTGTCAGGAAGTCAAATACTTGGAAGCAGAGAAGGTTCTGCACTGTTTTGATTTTGAGTTCTTTGGTTTAACCAAAGAGCGTCCTGTTTTCCAAGACTTCTAGAGGTCATTGTAACCAAATGCTGGACATGTGTATTATTTGCTCTTGCTAAGTCACTGCCCTAAAATAGCCCTGAACGGTTATTTTACCTTCTTTGTGATATTTACCAATGGAGTATGGATGTCTGCAATCAATTATAGATCCTAACTCTCTAACAGTGGGTTTTTTTTCCCCAGAAGCCTACCAAATTTAACTTTACCGACAGGTATTTTTATTTCTTGAAAGGGATTTCCCTGAATGCCTTAGGAATTCGCTTAAATATCTTGTGAACTTGTGAAGAAGGATGTGGTGGTGGTGGGAACACCTTCTGTTGAAATGTTACCCAAAATTGTTATGATGTTTGATGAAAAAGATAGAATCTGTTTGCTCTATCTGTGTACTGGTGTGATGCGGGAATGCTACCATGAGGTCCTTACAAAATGTAAAGGTTTTGTCAAACGATCAAGGGTGCGGCTTCAAGTTATTTCAACACTGCTATCTATTATTATTATTCATATTTAGTGCAGGGCAAGATTGTATCTGTCTTGGCACTTCAAAATGCTGAAGATGGAGATAACTTATTCATATTGTTCTATAATGACAATTACTTATCAGTTATCATTATCGTAATCATTCTCTCTCAGATAGAAATAGCAATTTTTGTTTTTCCCTTCTAACTTCATGCCTCGGCTGATGCACTTGTAGCTGAACTGAATGTTAAGGATAGTACGACGAGAGAACAAGAAGATCTTGAAGTTGTGCGATCGAAAACTTAGACTACCATTAAGAAGGACACATGTTTACAATGGCTACAGAACTTGGTTAGAACTTAGAAGTTAGAAGGATGAAGATATCAAAGGAAAAGAATAGTAAGGACTAAGGATAATTAAGAGATCTGATGAGTTTCAGTCTCCCTTATTTATTGGTTTAAAACAAGTGTAATAATTGTGGCATGCACGGAGATTATTTTATAATCAATATTATTATATACTTTAGAATAAAAGTATACATAGATTAGTTAATTTGTTCAACAAAAAAGAAACATTAATATATTCACAAAATAAATTTGGACAACGTTTAACAACTCAAATAATCATAATAGTTGTGATTATATCATAGTAATATGACTTAATAAAGATAAATTGTTAGCTTTTTAGCAATATAATAGGGTAAAAAACCTTAATAAGCCAAGTCAACAATCATGTAACGTAAATACGCCAAAGCGAAAATCGTTTCAGCAATAAGCCAAATCATATTTTTATATAATTCGAACCATGCTGGTTCGAATTCTATTTCTACATAATTCGAAACAGCTTGGTTCGAATTATACACAAATACACGCATACACATAATTCGAACAAGCTTGGTTCGAATTACACACAGTAATTCATTGTATAATTCGAATTATGCTGTTCATTTTTAATAGTTCATGAATATTTTTTAATAAATTTTTTTAAATTATAGTACAAAAAATATTTTATCCTATGCAAAACAATTTAAAAAAAATTGCTTAAAAAATGTTAGGAGTACTATAAAAATTTGTAATGTTATAATAACTTAGGTAAATACATGCATGTACTCAAATTTTAAATAAAATACTCTACATAGTCAATAATAATTTAGAAATGAAAGAAAATATTTTATTCCATACAAAATAATTAAAAAATATATTTTATTTTATACAAAATAATTTTAAAAAATGGCTTAAAAGATGTTATGAGTACTATAAAAGTTTGTAATATTCTAGTGATTTAGGTAAATACATGATAAAAATATTTTTTCTTTAATTTCTAAATTATTAGTGACTATGTGGAGTATTTCTTTAATGTCCTAAGTCATTAGGACATTACAAATTTTTATAGTACTTCTAACATCTTTTAAGCCATTTTTTAAATTATTTTGCATAGAATAAAATATTTTTTTTTGTGGTATAATTTAAATAAATTTATTAAAAAATATTCATGAGCTATCAATAATGGGCAGAAGAGTATTGTATAGAATTCGAATTGCTCACCATATCATTTGAATCAGAGTAATTCGAACTTCCCTATGCGTAATTCGAATCATGTAATATCTCACCATATAATTTAAATAATTTTATTAAAAAATTATCATGAATATTTTTTAATAAATTTATTTAAATTATATCATAAAAAAATATTTTATTCTATGCAAAATAATTTAAAAAATGGCTTAAAAGATGTTAGAAGTACTATAAAAATTTGTAATGTCCTAATGACTTAGGACATTAAAGAAATACTCCACATAGTCACTAATAATTTAGAAATTAAAGAAAAAATATTTTTATCATGTATTTACCTAAATCACTAGAATATTACAAACTTTTATAGTACTCATACATCTTTTAAGCCATTTTTTAAAATTATTTTGTATAGAATAAAATATATTTTTTAATTATTTTGTATGGAATAAAATATTTTCTTTCATTTCTAAATTATTATTGACTATGTAGAGTATTTTATTTAAAATCTGAGTACATGCATGTATTTACCTAAGTTATTATAACATTACAAATTTTTATAGTACTCCTAACATTTTTTAAGCAATTTTTTTTAAATTGTTTTGCATAGGATAAAATATTTTTTGTACTATAATTTAAAAAAATTTATTAAAAAATATTCATGAACTATTAAAAATGGACAGAAAAGTATTGTATGGAATTCGAATTGATAGCTCATTAATATTTTAAAGAAGTCTCGTAATTAAATATTTTGTTAGCTTTTTTTAACGTATGAAATAAAAATATATATTTTTTTAATTTTTAAATTATTAATTTTTTTAATAAATTTTTTTAAATAAATTATTAATTTTTTAACAGCATAATTCGAATTATACCATGAATTACTGTGTGTAATTCGAACCAAGCTGGTTCGAATTAGTGTGTGCGTGTGTTTGTGTGTAATTCGAACCAAGCTAGTTCGAATTATGTGTATGCATGTGTTTATGTATAATTCGAACCAAGCTGGTTCGAATTATGTAGAAATGAAATTCGAACCAGCATGGTTCGAATTATATAAAAATATGATTTGGCTTATTGCTGAAACGATTTTCACTTTGGCGTATTTACGTTACATGATTCTTAATTTGGCTTATTAAGATTTTTTATCCAATATAATATGTTAGTTTTACGAAGGGTTAAGTACAATTTTGATTTTTAAGGTATAGATCGAAAATATTTTTTGTCTTTAACTTTTTTTTTTTGCATATAAAATTGTCTTAAGATTTAACTTGGTTTTAAAATTGTTCATACCTTAGAAACTAAAATTGTATGAACATGGCGGCAGGAGTGGAGATAGAGATCGTTGACAATTTTTTCTTTTTCTTTCCTTTTTTATTCTTCTTCTTTTCTTTTCTATTTATACGAGCAGAAACACTCTCTTTCTCTTATTTTTTCTTTTTTTTTTTATTTTATAAATTTTTTTGTTATGAATAATTTGATATAAAATTTTAATATTTAAGTAAAAAAAACAATTTTAAAATTTAACTTTAAATTTTAGAAACAATTTTATATATATAAAAAATTAAAAACAAATCTTAGAGACCAAAATGACCCTTATTTCTATAAACTACCTCTATGTTCTCACTCATTGGAATAACCCGTGCGATCTATGTAGAATAATTAAATGATATATTATATATATGATCATATTTTTGCAACAATATTTTAATAATTTAAATCAATAAAAAATTCAATTAATGATCACCAAAATTGACTTAACGTTGCGTTTAAAAAAAAAAAGAAAGGAATAAATGATATTAGCATATAGTATATACTCGTGTCTAGCGCAGGGTAAACACATGAAAACATATGAAGTTTTTTTTTTTTTTTTAAATGAAGGTACATATAGTAATTACTACTATAAATATTTTATAAAGATATAATTAAATTCAAAGATTAATTGTTTTTACTGTTAAAATGATTAAAAGTAATTAATAATCATTTTACCTGCCTTTAAAATAGAACATTTATTCATCGGTAGAAATACATAGTTTAAAATTAAATTAAAATATTTACAATATAATTTTATCTTTTTAAATATTTCTATGTAAATAATATAAGTAGTTGAATTTATAGACAATATTCTTATGTTAAAATCGATATGAATAAATATAATTTAATATAAAATAAATTTTGTTCTTGGAACTTTTTTTGTCATGACAAAATAGATTATTATAAAAAACTGCCTTTGTTAAAAATTACCATGAAAATATTTCATTTGTTGATATTATATTCATCCTTAAAATCAAAATGATATGATGAACATACTTATCTATTAAAACTTTACATTATCTAAATTTATAGTCTTATATCATTACAAAAACTATTAGATAAATTAATATTCTTTTATAACATAACTAGAATATCATTTTTAAGTATTTGTTTTTGTTAAGACAAACTGTAACAACTTATATTATTCAATAATTCTGAATCAAAAAAATCTAATTAACTCTCTATATTTTATTTATCCATATAAATTGAATATAAACTAAAATATATTCAATAATTTAACCATATGTATCACGGGAATCAATAATAGTTATTATTCATACCCTGGTCCAATGATAAGGCCCAGGTCCCAACAAAAGGCCCAATCCAAAAGGATTGAGCCTCACCTTATACCGACCTTCTCCCTACGAAGTCAGTTCTTACCACGACTAACCCTAAAGAAGTCGGGGACGAAGATTAGCTGGCAGATAATCACTCATTCAAATGAGTAACTGCCCCTAAAATCTCTCTACCCACTTCCAGGAGCCATATCTCAACCTCCCTAAGATAAAGGGGGCGGTTATCCACCTCAAAAGGCGGAACTACTTCAGCGGTGGTTATGGGTTCACCCCTATAAATACACTGACACCTCTTAGGTATCTCAGAAGCCCAATACTCTCTAGACCTGTTTTACTCCTTTGCTGACTTTGGCATCGGAGTGTCTTTGCAGGTACCACCCCCCATTCTCCCTTACACAAGTCGGACGGGGGTCTCGGAGCGCAAACCCATTTGGACGTTTCATCGTTCAGACGATTGGGCCAGCCAAACTTGTCCAACCCATTAATCTCTGGTTACCCATCGTAACATTGGCGCCGTTGTCGGGGACCCGAGAGATCAACCAGTAATGGTGGACATGTCACAGGAAGATGGTCATGTGGCATCAGATTCTGAACAAGAGAATCTAGATACCGGAAATAATGACGCAGACCTAACCCTTCACCAGGGAACCAATGACCAACATAGGGAAGGCACCTCTGGATTTAAAAATCCGAAGATGAACTCCTCCGAGGGGCGTGAATCAGAAAAGGATGGGCCACCCCATACAACCGAACTAATAAGGCTATTCCATGGCCACCAAGGTCACTTGGAACAACTGGAACAGGAGCGGGAGCGACAAAGAGAAATAGAAAAGCACTTAAGAGAGGAGATGGAACGACAAAAAGAGCTAGAAGAAAAACTCTTAAAGTTAGAATCCTCCTTCAAAAGTCAGAACTCCCATGGTGACCGAGAAGAGTCGCCCCCATGAGGGGAGGACCCCTTTAGTGAGGACATAATGAGGGCAAAAGTTCCAAGAAACTTTAAAAGCCCCGACATGGATCTCTATGATGGAACCACAGATCCAAAGCATCATTTAAGCAATTTTAAAAGTCGGATGTATCTGGCTGACGCTTCTGATGCAACACGCTGCAAAACTTTCCCGACCACCTTATCGAAAGCAGCGATGAAGTGGTTTGATAGCCTCCCTCCAAGGTCGGTTACCAGCTTTGAAGACCTCTCGAGAAAATTCCTAATGCGGTTCTCCATTCAGAAAGACAAGGTAAAGCATGCACCGAGCCTCCTGGGAATAAAATAGGAGGTCGGAGAACCTCTACGGGATTATATGGAAAGATTCAACAAAGCATGCTTAGAGATTCAAGACCTGCCCACCGAGGCAGTCATTATGGGGCTGGTAAATGGGCTTAGAGAAGGACCCTTCTCACAGTCCATATCAAAAAGACACCTCACCTCCTTGAGTGATGTACAAGAAAGAGCTGAGAAGTACATCAACATGGAGGAAAACGCCAGACTAAGAGAGTCAAGCTGGCAACCTGGACACCTCCCCTCGATAAAAGATAGAGAGAGGGATCCAAAGAAGAAAGAAGACCTCGGTCTCGACAGACCCAGGAAAGATCACTCTTATACTCCTCTAAAGGTTTCCATAGTGGACGTATACAGAGAAATCTGCAATACTGAAAGGCTGCCGCCTCCCAGACCCATCCAGAATAAAAAAGGGGGGAGTCGCAGCGACTACTGCGAGTACCATAAAATATATGGTCACTCAATAAACGACTGTTACGACCTCAAAAATGTAATAGAAAAGCTGGCCAGAGAAGGCCGACTTGATAGATATCTCATGGAGAGGTCGAACAATCATGGAAAGAGAAAGCGAGATGATACAGACAGAAGAGACCCACCACCGCAGACTCCGGAGAGACATATACACATGATCTCAGGCGGATTTGCGGGAGGGGGCTCACCAAGTCTTCTCGCAAAAGACATCTTAGGCGAATCTACCAGGTCGGAAGTGAATCGCCCGACCTTCCTACCATCTCATTCACAAAGGAAGATGGGCAAGGAGTAATCCCTGGACATGATGATCCGGTGGTGATAATTATGATCCTAGCCAACTCCCATCTCCACAGAACTCTGGTGGATCAAGAAAGTTCAGCAGACATCCTTTTCAAGCCTGCGTTTGATAAACTAGGGCTCGACGAAAGGGAGCTGAGAGCCTACCCCAACACCTTGTACGGGCTAGGTGATGCGCTAATAAAACCACTGGATTTCCTGCCCCTTCACACTACTTTTGGAAAAGGGGAAAAATCCAAAACTCTGAATATAGACTTCATAGTCATCGACGTGGGGTCAGCGTATAATGCCCTAATCGGCAGAGCTACCCTAAATCGACTAGGAGCAGTGGTATCTACCCCCCATCTTTGCATGAAATTCCCGACATCAGTGGGGATAGCAACGGTGCGTGGGGATCAGAAATTGGCAAGAAAATGCTACAATGAAAGCCTGAACCTAAGGGGAAAAGGCAAGGAAGTCAACACCATAGAACTCGGGGGAGCAAGGGCCAAAGAAGAGTTGCGGCTACAGCCAGGGGAAAAAACCGAGGAAATACAGATCGACAAAGAAGAAGGAAAGAATACCAACATAGGAGCCAGCCTAGGGAAAACCCTGAAGCAAGGGTTGACTAAGCTCTTAAGAGACAATTTCGACCTCTTCGCCTGGAAAGCCTCTGACATGCCTGGGATAGACCCCAAACTAATGTCCCACAAGCTCTCGGTATACCCAGAATCCCGACCTGTACAACAGAAAAAGCGCAAGCTTGGCCCTGAACGAGCTCTAGCGGTGGAAGAACAAGTACATGCACTCCTAGAAGCCGGCTTCATCAGAGAAGTCAAATATCCAACATGGCTAGCAAATGTAGTCCTAGTCAAGAAGCAAAATGGCAAATGGAGAATGTGTGTCGATTACACCGACTTAAATAAAGCATGTCCTGAGGACCCTTATCCACTTCCAAGTATTGATGCCCTAGTAGACTCCAGCTCGGGATATCAATACTTGTCGTTCTTGGATGCCTATTCGGGATATAATCAAATCCCGATGTATGAACCGGACCAGGAGAAGACATCGTTCATCACACCCAGAGCAAATTTTTGTTATGTGGTCATGCCATTTGAATTAAAAAATGCAGGGGCCATATATCAAAGACTGATGAACAAAGTGTTCGCTTCCCACCTGGGGAGCTCAATGGAAGTCTACGTAGATGACATGCTAGTGAAAACCAAGGAAGAAGTCGATCTCTTGTCAGACCTCTCACAAGTCTTCGACACCATAAGGCTACACGGGATGAGGTTAAATCCCGCAAAGTGTACCTTTGCAGTAGAGGCCAGAAAATTTCTAGGGTTCATGCTAACACAAAGAGGGATCGAAGCAAATTCCGACAAGTGTAAGGCTATCCTTGAAATGAAGAGCCCGACTTGCTTAAGAGAGGTCCAACAATTGAATGGCCGACTAGCAGCCCTCTCCAGGTTCTTGGCAGGATTAGCACTCAAATCCCTCCCACTGTTTTCTTTATTAAAAAAAAGATGCCAGTTCGAATGGACTCCAGAATGCGAAGGAGCGTTCCAAGAGTTTAAAAAGTTCTTGAGCCAACCACCAATCTTGACCCGACCTCTAAGTGGGGAAGATCTCATCCTATATCTGTCAGTAGCAGATAAAGCTGTTGCATCAGTCGTGATAAGGGAGAACGAGGTCGGACAGCATCCAGTTTACTTCATCAGCAAAGTTCTACAGGGCCCTGAACTAAGGTACCACAAACTAGAGAAGTTTGCCTACTCCTTAGTAATAGTCTCACGAAGGCTACGACTTTATTTCCAAGCGCATACCATAAGAGTCCGAACGAACCAACCCATGAAGCAAATCCTCCAGAAGACGGATGTTGCAGGGAGAATGGTTCAATGGGCAATAGAGCTCTCCGAATTTGACTTAAAGTACGAAACTCGGACAGCAATCAAGGCCCAATGCCTCACCGACTTCATAGCAGAATACGCGGGAGATCAAGAGGAAAAACCAACTACATGGAAACTTTATGTAGACGGATCCTCAAACAAGACAGGAAGCGGCGCAGGCATAATACTAGTCGACGAAAGGGGAACCCAAATAGAGGTGTCCCTCAAATTTGAATTCCCAGCTTCAAATAATCAAGCAGAGTATGAAGCTCTGATTGCAGGGTTGAAACTGGCAGAAGAGGTCGGTGCAACGAAAGTGATGATATACAGCGACTCTCAAGTGGTGACCTCCCAGATAAATGGAGAGTATCAGGCCAAAGACCCAAACATGAAGAGATACTTGGAAAAAACTCTGGAACACTTAGGGCACTTCGCGGAAATCGAAGTTAAGCATATAACTCGGGATCTCAATAGCAGAGCAGATGCCCTCTCCAAGTTAGCAAGCACCAAACCAGGAGGGAATAATAGAAGCCTGATCCAGGAAACTCTCCAAGAATCCTCTGTAGTAAAAGAAGAGGACAAACGAGATGTCCTTGAGATAACTGGGCTAAACCTCGGATGGATGAATCCTTTGGTCGAATACCTAAAATTCGACATTCTCCCTGTTCATACCCTGGGTCGAGCTATCCGACCTGGGATGATCGACGACAAAGCGACTGACCTCTTCAGGTCAAGCGGACCGACTTCTTCATAAAGAACTCGGCCGAGTCAACAAAGAGAGCCCAATAAAAGGCCCGGGTAGAGGAACACGACTCAAATCCTAAGGCAGCCCAAGCCTATAGAGACAAAGGCGGTTCCGTTGAAGATACGCTGACCTCAACTCGAAGATAAAAGATAAGATAAAGATAACTAACTTATCTTATCCAAAAGGTCACATCTCACCATTATAAATACACTGGAGCACCCAGGTATAACGCATACTCTGATTCTACTCAATACCTGCTTAATACCCTTGCTAACTTAAGCATCGGAGTCCCTTGCAGGTACCCCCCACCCTCCGGGACAAAGGAATCAGCACCACCACCAAGTCCAACAAGTCGGACACAACAGTTCCGGCCGTCTCCCACCAGCCGGACACGTTAGCACCGACCAGTACAGAAGATCTCGTCCGAGATCGACCTCCAGTTTCAGGTAACCCTCGGAACACTCCCCCAAAGAGGAAAAAGAGGCTAAGAAAATCCGGAGGAAAGCACAATACTACACTCTGGTGAAAAATATTCTTTATAAAAGGGGAATATCGACACCATTGTTGAAGTGCATACCGACCTCAAGGACCACGGAAGTACTAGAAGAGGTTCATAATGGGATCTGCGGAAACCATCTCGGAGCCAGGTCACTAGCCAGAAAAGTAATTCGAGCTGGATTCTACTGGCCAACTTTGGAGAAAATGCCACAGAATTTGTGAAAAAGTGCCAACCATGCCAGATGCATGCAAATTTCCACGTGGCTCCCCCTGAGGAGCTCATCAGCATAACTTCTCCATGGCCCTTTGCAAAATGGGGAATGGATTTGTTAGGTCCTTTTTCCCAGGCGCCAGAACAAGTCAAATACTTGATCGTGGGAATAGACTACTTCACAAAGTGGATAGAAGCAGAGCCATTGGCCACCATCTCAGCCCAAAGAAGTCGGAGGTTCCTCTACAAAAATATCATCACAAGGTTTGGAATACCCTATTCCATTACTACAGACAACGGAACCCAGTTCACCAACTCTACCTTCAAAAGCCTAGTGGCCAGCATGAAAATCAAACACCAGTTCACCTTGGTGGAGCATCCACAAGCCAATGGACAAGCCGAGGCAGCCAACAAAGTCATACTGGCCGGGCTGAAGAAAAGACTACAAGAAGCAAAGGGAGCTTGGACAGAAGAACTCCCACAAGTGTTATGGGCTTATCGAACGACGCCACAATCTGCCACTGGCGAAACACCCTTCTGACTTGTTTATGGCATAGAAGCCATGATACCGGTGGAAATCAGTGAACAAAGCCCAAGGGTGATTTTCCATGATGAAATCGGGAACATACAGGGGCACAAAGAGGAACTCGAGCTCCTCCCTGAAGTCCGCGAACAAGCCCATATTAAAGAAACGACATTAAAACAAAGAATGGCAAACAGATACAACCAGAAAGTCATTCGAAGGAGATTCGCTGCAAACGACTTGGTCTTGATTAGAAATGACATAGGAGTCAACAAGTCTGGGGAAGGAAAGCTCGCTGCTAATTGGAAGGGACCATACAAGATTAGAGAAGTCTTAGGAAGAGGTTATTATAAGGTGACCGACCTAAACGGCACCGAGTTACCAAGGTCGTGGCATGCTTGCAACATGAAAAGGTAATATAGTTAAAAGCGAACCCTACTCCCTGATGTACTCTTTTCCCTACTTCACGATTTTTTCCCAAAAAAACAAAGGATTTTTTTTTGAAGAAGGGTTTTTAACGAGGCATCACAGTAGGGCCTAAGGGGAATAAATTGCTAAAAACCCTTAGTAGCAGTAAAAGTGCCTTTCCAAATAAATAAAGATCTTTTACAAATATCTCTTACAAAAAATTCCTTCTCGTTTATTCTTTTTCTTTTTCTACGAAACGCGCCGACTTAAGCTTGACAAAGCGTGAAAATCCCATGAACCGACCTAGATGGTCGTCAGGATAAAACGACGAGGTACAAGTCGGTGTAAAGATGTTATAAAAGTTGATCGTAAGAAACTCGGAAACACTCCGACTCATAAGTCGAAATGAAAACCCGAGTAAAGAAGCTCGGAAACACTTCGACCCATAAATCGAAATGAAAAACCGAGTAGAAGAAAAAACGCATCGCAAAAATAACCTAAGTCATAAAAACTCAATAAACCGCAAAGTTGAGTATAAGGAATAGTGAAAAAGAGATCGAGAAACCTATTAAAAAAGCCAAAAGACTGTCCCAAGTCCTCAAAGCGAAAAAAGCTCAGAAGGACAGACAAGCCAAAGGAAAATGTTTTTCAAGAAAAGGTCGAAGAAATTTTCTAAGTATCAAAAACAGAAAAGCATGCACACGAAAGATAACTTAAACCCTTATCCAAAAAAGGGTATTTCTAAAATATTTTGTTTACGGTCTTAAAAGGCCAAATAAAATGTCAACTACCACCACCAACATAAAAAAAGAGAGAGAGTTTAAAAAGAGGGGACCCACAGGCCGGACCCCTATATAGCCAACAAATTTTTAAGCATCACCACCGGGAGTAGTCGAATTACCACCAAAATCTGGAAGATTGGCCACAACGCCACCAGGACCAGGGAGAGAAGCACCCACAGGAGTTGGAAGAGAAGTCTCGGGAGCCTTGGAAAAACTCGGAGCGTCGTTTGGACGGGGAGGAGACTCTATGATTCTCTGACCCCGAGTCTTCAACTCAGACTCAGACACAGGTCGGGGAGGAGACACAATGGCCCCATCAATGACAATCTTGTCAGGGTCCAAAGGAGAGAGATCCAGATCAGGAGCGAGGACTCCGACCTGCTCCTTAAAAATCCTTCAAGCCTCCTCGGCTCCCTCAGCAATAGAGTCCTCCAACTCGGCGTAAGCAGTCCGAGAATTCAACAAGTCCTTCCTCACCTCCACGAGGTCTTTGAACAAGCTCGAATAACTCTCCTGCGCCTTCTTCCTCAAGCCCTCCTCCATATTGCATTGGGCTTGTAACTTGCTCCCCTTCTCCCAAAGGCCATCCCTCTCCTCCTTTAATTTAGCGACCTCCTCCTTCAACTCCTTCTCATGTTTCTGATACATGAGAAGCCTTTTCTCTAACTCTTCAACCCTCAAAATTGAACCCAGAGAGCTAAGAGGAGTCTTCTAAAAAATATCAAGAAACTCAGTGCACATCGCCGCCGCCCTGATATTTTCCTGAGCCAGAATAGTGAGGTGGTTTCGGACAGAAACATCATCCATACCTATACAGGTATGGGGATAGATGTGTTTCCGGATAAATGCAGGAGCATCCACCTTAGCCTCACCTTCAAAAGAAGAGAAAGACTCTAAAGTCTTGCGCTTCTTCTTGTCTGGCTCAGGAAAAGATCGGGGGGAAGGGGGTGGCTGAGAAGAGGCCGAGTAGAAAACAGCAATAGGACGAGAAGAGGCCCCCAAATTTTGGGAAGAAGGGGAAGGAAGAGGAAGAGGAGAGCTAGTTACCCAGGCGCTGCCGGTCCTGGCACGGGACCTCGCTTTGGCCTTCTGGACCTTCTGGTAAGATTCACTGGAATTCCTCTTCGCCATCTCTGTAAAAAACAAATTAGTAGCCAAAAAAGTCAGACAAGTCGGGAAAACAAGTCGGAAATAAAGCAGAAAAGACAAAGGCTACCTAATTGTGTCTGGACAAAGGTCGGCGACCCCTGGAGAAATTTTTTGGTATCCAGATATGGGGCCCTCCCCCACACTTCTCGGAGGAACCCCACAATGGCTGCCTCCACCTCATCCAAGTCGTCCAAACCATATTTCTCACAGGGGGAGGCCTCCAACCAGTACAGAGGAAAGCGAGGAACAGAATTTTCATCCAGAAAAAAGCGGTGGTGACCCTCTACACCTTGAACTTTGAAAAAATAATTTTTGAAGTCATGGAAGGATTCATCAAAAAGGGTGAAAACTCTCCGACCTTGTATGACTCAGAAAGACACCCATTGCTGCTTGTTATTTAGCCCACTAAAGGGCTTGGTCATGTGAAAAAGATAGAAGAAAATCCTCAAAGAGGTCGGAAAATCTAAGCCGTGGCTGATAAACTGGTAAATTTTCAGAAAATTCCAAGAATTGGGGTGAAGTTGGGTAGGAGCAACTCGGCAGTGACGTAAAACAGCTATTTCAAAATCAGAAAATGGAAGAAAAACACCCAAACGGGTAATCATGCTTTCATACATGTAGAAAAAATGAGGGACCTCCTCAGTATCCCTCCCAAAACAAACCCGGTCTTCCAGACCCGGGATCACCAATTCATACTTTGGCGCATCCTCCTCAGAAGTACAAATATGGTGATGAGTACGAAGGTTGGTGATAAACTCGGCATCAACCAAGGGTTCCTCTCCCAAGACCGTAACATCAACCCATTGAGCAAGAAATTCTACAGAAGACATTTTTCCTAAGGTACGATGAAAACCTACAAAGGAAAAAGAAAAAAGAATAAAAAAACGAGAGTTCCTAAGGGGGTATGGAATCTAACAGAAACCTACGACATCACCTTCTCCCTCTCCAAAGAAAATAAAAGGCATGCAAAAGCACTTAATAAAAGAAGGGAAGAAAGAACCAACCTTTACCGGAAAAGGGGTAGAGGAAGATGAAAGCCTTCAACGAAAGTGTTCCACGAACAGATACGAAAGTGCTCCACGAACAGATGAAAGGAAAAATTTGAAAAATCGAAGAAACGAAACAACGAAGGAAGGGGGAAGCACTTATAAGCATGTTAGGGGCATAATGGTAAAAATGGAAGCGGACATTAATGAATGCACCGTTACCAAGGTAATTAATACCTACACATACCTCTAATAGACGCGACGTTTGATTAGACGTAACTGTGAAAATCAAAAGTCACGAAAATTCACGTCGGTTGCAAACAATCGCGTCGGTTCCCTCACAAGTCGGTTGTGACCCCGAGTAGAATACTCGAACCTAAATCTTAAAAGAAATTAGGCTCGAGTAGGGGCACTGTTCATACCCTAGCCCAATGATAAGGCCCAGGTCCCAACAAAAGGCCCAATCCAAAAGGATTGAGCCTTACCTTATACCGACCTTCTCCCTACGAAGTCGGTTCTTACCACGACTAACCCTAAACAAGTCGGGGACGAAGATTAGCTGGCAGATAATCACTCATTCAAATGAGTAACTGCCCCTAAAATCTCTCTACCCACTTCCAGGAGTCATATCTCAACCTCCCTAAGATAAAGGGGGCGGTTATCCACCTCAAAAGGCGGAACTACTTCAGCGGTGGTTATGGGTTCACCCCTATAAATACACTGACATCTCTCAGGTATCTCAGAAGCCCAACACTCTCTAGACCTGTTTTACCCCTTTGCTGACTTTGGCATCGGAGTGTCTTTGCAGGTACCACCCCCCATTCTCCCTTACACAAGTCGGACGGGGGTCTCGGAGCGCAAACCCACTTGGACGTTTCATCGTTCAGACGATTGGGCCAGCTAAACTTGTCCAACCCATTAATCTCCGGTTACCCATCGTAACAGTTATATATGTCATTCTACCAAAAATTAAATTTAAACAAATCAATATTTTAGGAAAAATTGTTGGTCCTGTTAGGGTTTTTTAGTACTCTGTTAGGGTTTCTTAACGGAGTTTCTACTGCCGTCAAGTCTACATTGTCAATGTCAATTAAATCTCAATACAAGTCTTTTATGTAATCTGCATTACTGAGACAACGAGGGATGAAGATCGGACCGAGGAAGACAACCAGAAAGGAGGTAGGAATGTGATTCTACTGGAAGAGACAGACATATCAGAAGGTATTAACGCTTGTTCCAATAGTCTCTATGGCAGACACTTTGCTTCCAAAACCTTCTCAATTGGAACCATGGGGAATACTTTAAAGGCTATATGGGAAAATATGGAAGGATTTAGCGTGAGTGACAAAGGGGACAATTCCTTCCAATTCTTTTTTAATAAAGAAGTGGATGTCTTGTGTGTTGAACGTGGTTCTCCATGATTATTCAAAGATTATGTGCTCCATGTCAAGAGATGAAAGAAAGATCAGAACTATGATGAAGAGATTATTTCCAATTTTTCAGTTTGGGTTCAATTTTGGGGTTTGCGAGAATCGTTTAAAACCCTCGAAGTTGGACGTAAATTAGGAGAGAGACTGGGCACAGTGTTGGAGGTAGGTAAATTTCATATGTGAGGCAGAGAAACTAGGATTGTGAAGGCCAAAATCAATATTGATGCTGCCAAGCAAGTGAGGGATCAGTTAATAGTGGCAGTACCTAATAAAAAGGAGCTAGAAGTGGCATTGCGCTATGAGAGACTTGGAAAGTTCTGTACCTATTGCGCAAAATTGGGGCACGAGGTGAAAAAATGCTATGATCTATTGAAGGACACAGAGAGTGATATGGTAAAAGAGGATGACATTGGCGAATGGGTTAAAGCCAACTAAGTGGGAACGCGAATCTACTCTGAAGGAGAAAGAACATTCAACAGCTAAACCCAAAATCAGAATAAGGCCACTCAACGTAAGAAAAAACTAGTCTTAAAATGCTTATTAGAAGAATTTGCAGGGATGTCAATGCAAGAAGGAAAACAAAGTTTGAAACCACAAGATACTGATAACAGGGCAGCACCTGAGTTACCTCAATCAGCCAATTCTAGAACAGAATGCATGGAGGTTATCATAGCTGGTCAGTCCAATGCCAAGGAGGATGAAGGGCAGCTTATGCAATTCGCTATTGGACAGTGTCTCACCACAAAGAAAGGTAGGAAGTGGAAAAGGTTAGCAAGACAAAGTGCTGGAGGGTCAGATACTAAAAGTGAATCCAAAAGAAGGTTGATGAGTAGTATAGCTAAATGATCTACAAAGAAAGCAAGAACAGAGGATGAAAATGCAGTTGAACAGATGGTGGAGGGTGCCAGCCTATAAATGGCACCCAAGGCACCATGAGAACTATAGTTTGGAATTGTTGGGGTTTGGAGAGACCCCTGACAATTCACACCCTAAAAGGGATCTGTAAATCCTACTCTCCCGAGATTGTGTTTATAAGTGAAACAAAGAACCAATCTCGACAGGTGAAAGTAAAACTTCGGATATGCGGCTACAAAAACTGGCATATTGTTAACCCGGCAGGAGGACTTGTGCTAGCTTGGAAGGACAGCATCAATGTTCAAATTATTAACAGTGTAGAATTCTTTGTCACAGCTGAAATTAAAGAAGTCGGAAGCAGTGAGGTATGGGTGTTCATTGGTGTCCATTTGAGTTGTTCAGAACAAATTCGATCCTTAGAGTTTGAGGAGCTTACAACAATGAGTAAACATCTGGAAGGAAAAGTGGTAATAGCAGGCGATTTTAATGCTATAACAAGCCAAGCAAAAAAGGAGGGTGGAGGCTAAAAATCAGCAACCACCATTGCAACATTCACTAATTTTATTGACAGTAACGAATTAGTGGATATTGGAATGGTGGGGCGCTCTTTCACGTGGACAAGTCGAAGACAAGGAGAGGATTTGGTGAAGGAGAGGCTTGACCGCTATTTAGTTGGGATGGGATGGAAGCCGAAGTTTTCGAATACAGTGGTGCATAGGCTCACAGAGTCAGGCTCGGATCATGCTCCAATCTTGATGGAAACCGAACCTCAATCCTGGCATAGTAAAAGGCATTCTAAATACCAGGAACGTTGGTGTAGAGAAGAGGATGTCAAGAAAATTGTCAGTGAAGTGTGGAGAATAGAAGTTGTAGACTCGGCTATGTTCTCCTTGGCTCAAAAACTTGAAAATTATAGACATAGACTAGTTCAATAGCAGAAAACTCACAAAGCAAACTCACAGAAAGAAATTGAGGACCTTCAAGCTAAACTAGAGGAGTTGCGGGTGGCTGGAATCAATAGGGGAGAGAAGGTTACCGGTTTGGAGGAGAAGTTGGAGCTGGCATATTGAAAGAAGAGAGTTATTGGCAAGAAAAATCTAGAGTCAAGTGGCTAAAAGAAGGAGATCAGAACACTAGATTCTTTCACCAGAAATTTCAATCAAGGGTGCGAAGGAACAAAATTTGGAGATTAGTAGGGAGGGACAATGAGATTGCATCAAAACCGGAGGATATTGCAAAGGTAGCTGAAGACTACTTTTGCGATATTTTTACTTCTTCTTGTTCGGCTGATCCGAATCCATACTTAGAGGATTTGGAGCCTAAGGTTATAGCTTCCATGAACCGCAGGCTCCAAAGGCCAGTAACTATGGACGAGGTCAAAAGAGCTACATTTAGTGTTCATGCTCAGAGTGCTCCTGGTGATGACAGGTTTACAGCTAAGTTTTTTCACTTTTTCTGGGATATAGTTGGAGGTGACGTTTTTAAGGCAGTAAGAAGTTTCTTTCACAGTGGCAGAATTCTAAAAAACTTCAATCATACTCAAATTTGTTTGATTCCAAAGGTGCCAGATGCCAGTAATATGACTCAGGTATGACCGATCAGTTTGTCTTCAGTTATGTTAAAATTATTTCTAAAGTTATGGTGCACCGATTACAAGGTATTATGAATAAAATTATAAGCCCAAATCAAAGTGCATTTCTCAAAGGTAGACTCATTTCAGATAATATTCTAATTGCCCACGAATGTATGCACTATTTGAAAAATAAGAGAAGTGGGACAGAGCATGAGATGGCTATTAAACTAGACATGAGCAAGGCTTATGATAGGGTTGAATGGCATTTCTTATGGTATATTATGGATAAGTTGGGCTTTGATGCTAAATGGATTAACTGGACTAAGGAATTGGTAACGACTGTTTCTTACTCTATTGTTGTGAAAGGTCAACCTTTTGGCTATTTTAGGCCTAATAGGGACATCCGACAGGGTGACCCCCTATCTCCATATCTCTTTCTTTTTTGTGCAGAAGAACTTTTGTTCTTGCTACACAAGGTAGAGCAAAACAGATTAATTCAAGGAGTTCAAGTTAATCGGAGATGCCAAACAGTTAATCACCTTTTATTTGTTGATGATTCAATCTTTTTTTGCAAGAGCGCACCTAATACAAGCCAAAGTATTCTAGAATTGCTAGAGATCTATGAGGGTTTCAGTGGGCAAAAAGTCAATTTGAATAAGTCGGTCATCTTTTTCAGTTACAACACACCTCAGAACACAAGACTAGCAATTGCTCAGACACTAAATATTGAACATATCGGAGCACATGACAAATACCTGGGGCTGCCCTCTGTAGTCCAAAAATCAAAGAAAGCAACCTTTGGAGCTATCAAGGATAAAGTTCAGAAGAGGATTATGGGTTGGAAAAGAAGTCTATTGTCATCAGGTGGCAGACACACGCTATTGAGAGCGGTGGGGGAGGCGATTCCTATTTATACAATCTCTTGTTTCAAGCTCCCGGACATGCTGTTGACTGAGATTCATAGCATGCTCTCGCAATTTTAGTGGAGTCAAAAAGGCGCAAAACGAAGAATGGTTTGGATTAAATATGACACAATGACGAGACCGAAGAAAGATGGAGGGCTGGGGATCAATGACCTAAGGGCGCAAAATTTGGCCTTATTGGGCAAGCAATGTTAGCATCTAATGAAATACCCTAATTCTACTCTATCAAGAATGCTCAAAGCTAAATATTTCAGATATACAGATTTTCTACATGTAGAGATAGGAAGCGTACTGTCATGGGGCTGGAGAAGTATTTTTGAAGGGCGCAAGGTGATCAAAAAAGGCTTGTTATGGAAAATAGGCTCTGGTACTCATGTCCGCATCTTCCATGACTCCTGCCTCCCACCACCAGTGCCCTTTAATGTCCCTCAAAATGCACTCACAATCCCGTCAAATCAGCAAGTGTATTACGTTAGTGCATTACTAAATCCTGATAGAAATTGGAACAGAAATCTGATTGAGTCAATTTTTTCAGTTGATATATGCAATAAAATTTTTTCAATCAAACCAACAGAGGAAGAGGATGAAGTTAATTGGTGCTGGACAAAATCTGGTATATATGAAGTTGGGTCAGGATACAAAATTGCTTATGGATTCTTTCATTTTCCTACTTCATTGAGGCCCCAGAACAACAGAGTATGGAATAACATTTGGGAATTGAAGTTACCTCATAAAATTAAGATTTTTCTATGGAAGAGTCTTCATGAAAAGCTTCCGGTGTTGCAACAAGTTCACAGCCGGTTCGCATCTACCCCTGCCACTTGTCCAAGATACATGTTGAAGGTTGAATCAATTTCTCATATTTTGTTCCAATGTCTCCTGTCTTCAATCATCTGGAGTCTAAGCTTAATAACCCCTGACCTATGGATGAGAGAAGAAGAGACCTTTTTCAATTGGTGGCAACGAGTCTTATCTTGGGCAGCGGCTCAATTCGACGTTAGACAAAAGACCCTCTTCATAGCGGCGCTGTGTTGGAGCACTTGGAAAGCGAGAAATCAGTGTGTTTTTGAGAAGGTAATAAGTCCGGCACCAGAGATAGTGAAAGAAGCCAATAATTTAGTGCGTGAACTCGTGAGTTATACCTGATGGATGCTGCTAATTCTCTTTACTCTTACTTTACTCTTTTCTAAACTCTTAATCTTTCAGTCACAGTTGGTGATAAATGGAATTACCCAATTCTCTTGTACTTCCTTATGAAAACACCTTTATTTTATACTAATAAAATAATATTTATCTTTAAAAAAAATTAATATTTTATTATATCTACTATAATACTGATTGGTCCTCCCAAAAATAACAATATCAGTTAAGTAGGTCTTTAATTATTTGTGTTGTTAAATAAGTAGGCTCTATATAAAAGTTCTTTATTGGGGATCAATTTATCCCACTAAAATACATTTTAAACCACTACGAAACAACGTCATTTTGTGTATTTCGACGGAGAACTATTTATCTGTTATTGTCATGTGATATCGTCACGGTTGCCACACTCAGTGGCCACATAGAATCTCAATTAAGGAAAAGTATAGGGTACCAACATATTATCTGCCAACTTATTGTCAACAATGATTAGTTATTATATTTTAAATACATATATAAAGAGACACATTCAAAAATATATCTATAAAGACACTTCTATTAAAACACAGCTATAAAAAAGACATTTTTATTAGACACATCTACAAAGACACTTCCATTAAACACAATTATAAATAAGAGTTGACAGATGTTGGCAGAAATAGTGTTAGTAACGTAGCAGAATTGCTCAATTAATAATCAATAGCTCTGACTAGTAAAGAGATTTATCATCTTACGTAAATAAAGTTTAAAAATCTCGATCATAATAAAATTTGAAACGAATTTGATGTAAATTTTTTTAAAAATCTATTTTATTATATATTTGTAAATTAATTTCATTTTTTATCAAAAGCTCCCAATTTAAAAAACTATGATTGTGTCTAGAATGAGAACAAAAAAAATTGTTTTGAGGTATAAAAAAAATATTTTTTATATCCGAATGTCATAAAAATAATAAATAATTTATTAATTTGTTAATCTCAAAAGTTTTGATTATAGAATTAAATAATATTTTTCTGTGATTTGATTGTTTTATGTTTTAAGTCCTATTATTCTTAATTGATCCGATATACTAATAACAACTGAATGATATGATTTCAAAATTAACATCAATTTAACTTCTATTTATGTTCATTAATTTAAATATTATCTAATTTAATTTACACAAAAAAAATAATTTTAATTGAGTCTTATTTTTTTATTGGCAGTCAAATGTTAAGTCTTTGTGTCAATTTGAACTTCTCTTTTATTTCTTTTCTTTTTTATTCATTTTATATTTAAATAGGTTGGTATCTAACTATCTAATCAAAAGAAGAATAGATTTTGTCCAAAAAAAAAAAGAAGAATAGATAAGGTATATAGTCCTTCTAACATCATTTGCAACTATGCGTCATTATGTCTTAAATCTATGGTGGGATATCAATAAAATGGAAGCTTAGCTCAGCATTTAAACTTTTTTTTTACGAGCCAATTTGTTCTTCTATTTAAATTTAAATTAAAATATTTATGATTTTATCTTTTTAAATGCTTTTATGTAAATAACATAATTGGTCAAATTTGTAGACAATATTATTATGTTAAAATTGATATGAGTAAATACAATTTAATATGAGATAAACTTTGTTCTTGAATTTTTTTTTATTATTATGACAAAATATACTATTAAAAAAACTATCTTTGTTAAAATCTACCATTAAAATATTTCTTTTGTTAGTACTATATTCCTTTTTTGAATCAAAATAATATAGAACATACTTACTTATTAAAACTTTACATTATTCAAGTTTATAACCTTGTGTCATTACAAAAGCTATTAGATAAATCAATATTCATTGACAACATCACTAAAATACCATCTTTAGGTATTTGTTTTTGTTAAGATAAACCATAACAACTTATATTATTCAATAATTCTAAATCAACAAAATCTAGTTAACTCTTTATATTTCATTCACCCATATAAATTAAATATAAACTAAAATATATTCAATAATTTAACCATATGTATAAAGAAAATTAATAATAGTTATATATATATATATATATATATATATATATTATATGTCATTCTACCAAAGATTATATTTAGACAAATCAATGTTTTATTATACCTATTGTAATACTAATTGGTCCTCCTAAAAATAACAAGATCAGTTAAGTAGATCTTTAATTATTTGTGTTGTTAAATAAGTAGGTTATATATAAAAGTTTTTTTGTTGGGGATCTATTTGTTTCACTAAAATACAATATTTTGAACCACTACGAAATAGTATCATTTTGTGTCACCACGAGAAAAATATTGAGTACTATTAAATTTATTGTTGGACATTAGCGTCGAGTTTATTGTCGAATATACCGGCAGATTTTTCAATAAAATCGTCGAAGAAATAAAAATACAATCAAATTCTACCTTCCGACGATAAATTTTTTGATAATATTTGGAAGAACAAAAAGAGTAATTGGCACGTGCATTACAGTCGGATTTACATGCGAATAAATCCAAAGGTAACTTGGATTAGTGAAACGTTGCGCTTCAGAGCACCGTATCCGACGGTAATTGTGCTTTAAATTCGAAATGCGAGCCATCTTCCTCTTCATTTCGAATTTCTCTCCCTCTCTCTCTTTCCTCACCGTGTCACCTCCCTCTCTCTCTCTTACCCTCTCATCTCTCCCTCAACAGCCCCCTCTAACCCCCCCTCTCTCTCTCTCTCTCTCTCCCCTTTGTTAGCCGTCGTCGTAGCGCCCGCTACCGCCAGCATGTCGTTGACGTTCTAGTGACCACCGCCGACCACCTCCAGTCACCCATCTTCCTTCTCCGGTAACATGATTATTTTTTAATTAATTTTTTTTGTTTTAGTTAAATTTAGGATTAATTTAGGTTTTAGTTATTAATTAGTATTATGATTTAGGTTTTTGAGTTGATTAACGTTTTAGGTATTATAATTTATGTTTTTGAAATTTGTTTAAATGATTGAATGAAAGTTGATTAAAGATTATAAATGGATTAGTAGCTCTGCTAGTAAATTTTATTAGTAACAATGCTTGAAACCTTTTGGTGGGTGGATTAGGATTTGAACCCTTGTTTGTTGCCTTAATGATTGAAAAAATTAATAACTTAAAGACAATTAAAGATAACAAACAAATAAAATTTATGTTGAGTAAATTATTTGATATTTGAAAAATTGTGTAGGATTAAGAGATATTTGGTTTGGAAGGAACTTTGAAGGATGGAGAAATTCGAATTTCAGAGGAGCTTTCGTCGAAATTTTTATAAGATTTTGAATGAAATTGAAAAATAAGAATGATGGAAATTGTTGTTGCAAATTTTATAAGATTTTAATTTGATTAATTCTAAGTAAAAATTTTAATTTTAGTGGTTATAAATTTGAATTTAATTTGTATGTTCTTTGCGGACATGACGATAGATAGAGGTGTTACGAATCGACTGTATGGTCGTGGTAGAGGGAGGGTGTCTATTGGTATCTCTGGGACTTCTCGATCATTGCCCTCTACTTCGACTACTCCTGGGATGTCATAGGCAATGGGTGCACAGGATTAGTCGTTCATCATGGTCTCTAACTTCAACTACGTGGGTCCTTCTGTTGTACCACCCTCACAACTATGAAATCATCCGGTCGCTTCACTAGAATGGACTCCTCCACCACCTCCGTCCACTCAGCAGCCCACTATTTTAACGATAACGACGCCTCCAACGACAGACACTGTGGTGCCAGAATCCTCTCACGGATCCTAGCTAGATGGCTTTCCACCAGCTCCCATCGTATGAATGATGATTTGACCTGATATTTTGACAACGTGAGTACTATTTTAAGTCTTTTATATGCATACTATTTTAGTTAGTTAGTTTAATTTAGTTACACTTAATTTTCTAGTTTTAGTGGATTTAACTTGTTAGGATAGGTTAGTGGATTTACGTTGTTAAGATATCTAGTTTTATATGTATAGTACTTCATTGTTGATGAATGTTGTAGCTTAAGTCATATAATTTCATATTGGATTGTTTGTGAACTGTTTAGGGTTTGTTGTTGATGAATAAAGTTTGTGGCGCATTCTATTTATAGATGAAATTTTGTCGAAATTTCTAAAAAATCTAAATATAATTGAAGTTTATAGATTGTTTCAAATAATTTTTGAATAAACTACTAATCTTGAGTATTTCATTGATAAGTTTTGCACCAAATAACAATGCATTTATACAAAAGTGTACTAATATCATCAAGCTAATGTACGACCATGTGTGGCCAAGCTACACAAAGATCCCTGCTGAAATCAGAAAGCGATAATTCCAGAAGTGGGCAGTAAAAACTCTACATATTCAAATCTTACTTAGTTTACATCTTCTGTTTTGTTTAATTATGAATTTAATTTCGATTAACTAGTCCTAAATGTTCTTTGTACAAGAGAAATTTATATGCGACAAGATGCACGATGTCATGATTTAGAAGATCTTTGACCATCAGATAGCTAGGCGGCTGTAGTAATAGATGCTGGAGGACGTACGTGAACAGCACGATCACCTCACTATTTGACTCTGCTCAAATCATAAAAAGGCACTGTACGTCCATTGGGAGACTGATGAGGGGTTTAAGCGTCGTTGTTTCACGAACAGAACTAACAGAGTATCGGTCAGGTCGTCGAAGTATACTGGTAGGTCAGCGACTTTTATGAAGACAAAGTCAAGACTGGTATGTCATTTATTTTAATTTGTTATTAATTAGGTTTTGTTTTTGAAATATTATGTCATTATAACTTGATTTAATATGTTGTTTCAACCTGCGTAGTCTAAGTCGTTGAGTCATGATGTGACGATGGCAGACCTTTAAGCACACCCACACCTTGAAGGAGAACAAAGAAAGATTTGTTGATCAGTAGGCTGCGGATCATTATGTGAATAAACATCATAGGGTATAAAGTTTAATTTTCAATTAACTGCAGTTCTAATCAAAACATGTGTTACACAAGAGTCTTGCACGCAGAGATTGGCGGAGGCCACAACCCAGCAATTTCAGCAAACTGAAGACGACGTCAACAACTCTGGCACAACTGAAGTCGATCCTAACACGGTTTGGTGTGAGACCGCATCTGATCCATATAAGAACCACGTCTACGGGTTGGGATCGTTCTTTGCTGACAATCTCCGCACCTCCGCACTGAGACATTTATCTACATCTACCACCAGTTGGCCCGTTGATCCCGATGACGACGTCGATTTGAGGGAGCAGATGCTGGAGCTCACTCGGAGCCTTCACCAACAGGTTGAGTAGCTACAACAGTCTGAGGAGAAGTATTAGGAGATTCTCACATGCATATCAAACAAATCCTCTCAGGCTGGAGAGATGGGAGTTGGAGCAACTTCAGCGGATGAAGCAACAAATGGCGTCGTACCAAGAACAGATACGGGCCAACTACAACAACGCTGCTAGTGGCAATGGTGCTGTTACTGGGGCATCGACATCACCGCATAACCGTCTTAGCAGGACCAGAGGGATGATGACGATAACTATCAGAATCTTTAGATATTGGAGTTTGTCGTAGACTGTTTATTTTTTTGTATACTTGATATTTAATTTTTCATATTTGATATCTATTTTTTAGAATTTGACTACTAATTATGCCAAAAAATAAATTTACATTTAAAAAAAAAAAGAATTTGACCACCTATTGTATAAAGAAAAAAAATTGAATTTACTATCAGATAATTGGGGGCAGTATTCGACGGTAAATAGGTTGGAAAAAAATTGTGGAGCACCAAAATTATCAACGAAATTTTTTTTATGATAATTACTGGCAGATTAAATAAATAATCCGTCGCAGAATCCGTCAATGGCAAGGGTTATACCGTCGGATTGAATTTAACAAAAAATTTGACGATAAACACATTATCAACGGATAATTTTCATTATTCTACCAGTGATTCCGACAAAACTTAGCGTCTTTCTTGTACTGCGTGTTTTGGTGGAGAACTATTTATCTGGTATTATTATATAGTATCCTCAAGGCTACCTCATTTAGCACCCACATAAGATCTCTCAATTAGTAATCACTAATCAATAACTCTGACTATTAAAGTGATATATTCTTAAGAAAATAAAGTTCAAAAATCTCGATCATAATAAAATTAAAAATGAATCTGATATAAAATTTCTTAAGAATTTATTGTAGTATATATTTGTAAATTAATTTTAGTTTACATAAAAAAAACTTTTAATTTGGCAAATTATGATTGTGTCCGGAATGGGAATAAAAAAAATTAGTTTAAAGTATAATTTTTTTTTTTATATTCGGATGTCATAAAAATAATAAATAATTTATTACTTTGTTAATCTCACGAGATTTGATTATAGAGCTAAACAATATTTTCTTGCGATTTGATTGTTTCATGTTTCAAGTCTTATTATTCTTAATTGATATGATTTACTAATTACAACTGAATGATATGATTTCAAAATTAACATCAATTTAACTCTTATTTATATTCAATAATTCAAACATTCAAAAGAAATTAATTTTGATTGAGGTCCTATTTTTTATTGGCATTCAAATGTTAAGTCCCAATGTTAATTTAAACTCTTTTTTTTATTTTCTTTTATTCATTTCGTATACAAATGGACTGGTATCGAACTGTCTAAGACTGGATAATCAAAAAAAGAATAGATAAGGTGTATAATCCCTCTAACATCATCTGCAACCATGCGTCATTATGTCTTAAATCTATTGGTGAAATATAAATAAAATAGAAGCTTAGGTTAGCTCTTAAACTTTCTTTTGCTAGCCAATTTATTATTTTATTGTTAAACTTAAATTGAAATATTTATGTTATAATTTTATCTTTTCAAATGCTTCTATGTAAATAATATAAGTGATTGAATTTGTAGACAATATTATTATGTTAAAATCAATATAAACAAATACAGTCCAATATGAAATAAACTTTGTTCTTAAAACTTTTTTATTGTTTTGTCAAAATATACTGTTATAAAAAATTGTATTTCCTGAAATTTATCATAAAAATATTTTATTTATTAGTATTATATTCATTCTTAAAATTAAAATAATATAACAAACATAATTACCTATTAAAATTTTACATCATTTAAATTTATAGTCTTGTATTGTTACAAAAGTTATTAAATAAGTCAATATTTTTCGAAAACATCACTGAAATACCGTCTTTAGGTATTAATTTTTGTTAAGACAAATGAATATTTTATTATATCTACTATAATACTGATTGATCCTCCTAAAAATAACAATATCAGCTAAGTTCGTCTTTAATTATTTGTGTTATTAAATAAGTAATTTTTATATATAGAAGTTTTTTGTTGGGGCTCTATTTTTTCTATTAAAATACATTTTGAATTGCTACAAAATAACGTCATTTTACTTGTTGGGAGTCACTTAGATAAAGATGTTAAAAATATCTTTTTTTAAAGATATTTTTTGAAAATTAAAATTTAACACATATAATCAATTAAATTGTATTACTTTTATTAAAATTAAACCGGACAAATCAGTTTAGCAAAAAAAATTAATAAATTAAATTTTAAACCAATATAAATTAATATTTTTTATAAAAAATTACTACAATATCCCTATTATAAAACATAACTTATATATATATATATATATAAATTTTGAAAACTTTAAATTCTAATTCTATAAAGACAAAGAAAAAAAGTGCTAGAATTTAAGATTCTCAAAATTAATATATATAATAAGTCATTTTATATAATAAGGGTACTGTAATCATTTTTTATAAAAATAATATTAATTTAGACTAATTTAAAATTTAATTTACTATTTTTCGATTAAATTAATTTGTCTAACCTAATTTTAACAAAAATAATATAATTTAAATAATTATATATATTAAATTTTAATTATTAAAAAATATCTTAAAAAAGACGTTTTATACGTCTTTATAGAAACATCTTCCTTTTCTGTTATTGTTATCATGTGGTATCGTCACAGCTACTACATTTAACGGTTGAGTAGGATATTTCGGTCAGTAATCAACAACTTTAACTATTAGAAAGATCTATTCTCTTATGAAAATAAAATTTAAAAATCTCGATCATAATAAATTTAAAAACGAATCTAATGTAAAAATTTTTAAGAATATATTTTAAAATATATTTGTAAATTAATTTTAATTTTCATCAAAACCTCTCAATTTGGCAAATTATGATTATGTCTGGAATGGGAATAAAAAAATTGGTTTGAAGTGTAAAAAATTTATTTTTTTATATTCAGATGTCATAGAAATAATAAATAATATATTAATTTGTTAATCTCATGAGATTTGATTATAGAGCTAAACAATATTTTCCTATGATTTTTTTTTTGTGACTATATTTTCCTATGATTTTATTGTTTATTTTATGTTTCAAGTCCTATTATTGTTTTATTGTTTTATGTTTCAAGTCCTATTATTTTTAATTGGTCTTATTTACTAATAACAACTGATATGATTTCAAAATTAACATCAATTTAACTCCTATTTATATTCAATAATTCAAACATTATCTAATCCAATTTGTACCATAAAATTAATTTTGATTGAGTCCTATTTTTTCAGTGGCATTCAAATGTTAAGTCCTAGCTAGTGTCAATTTAAACTTCTCTTTCCTTTTCTTTTATTTATTTCTATTCAAATGGGCTGCTGCATAATCAAAAGAAGAATAGATAAGGTACATAGTCCCTTTAACATCATCTATACGTCATTATGTCTTAAATTTATTGGTGGAATATCAATAAAATAAAGGAGAATGTTAAGGTACAGATCACTAGAAGACAAAAACCATACAGATTTTAAAGATTTTTGCTTAAACCACACTTTTTATCATAAAGCCACATTTTCAAAAGTGTAATAAAGAAAAGCGTCATCTAATGAAAAATCTTAGTAGATTAGAAGATTTAAGAAAAGAAATATCTAATTTATCACAATTAATAGATCAAAAACTAATGATTTTAACTAATGTTAATTGTAATGATACTGAATTTTTAAAATCAATACAAAATGATTTTTCTCAAAATCTTAATTTTACTTTAAGTTTTATTGAAGGAATTCAAAAACCTGAAAAAACTTATATTTCACACGGAGTTTCTAAAAAATGTTATCATGGAGATATTATCCCCATCTTCATCATACTTTTAATCCACAATTAAATTCTATAATAGATATGCTTGAAGAGATATTAGTTTCTATAAAATTTCAGAAAAATAAAGAAAGAAGAGCCTAATATAATAAAAAATTGAACAGATACTTGATAAACATTTCCATAAAGAAATCCTAAGAAAGAAGAAGTCCAAAATAAAATCGATACAACAAATCTAAAGATTAACCACCTCTAAATTATGAATATTGATGAAAATTAGAAGAAGTTACAATGCTTTTAACAATTAAAAATGGCTCAAGAAGACAATCTTATGAACAGGTTTTCAGATTAAAGAGCCAAATTTCTGAAAGAGAAGAATATGTTTTAGACTACTCAAGTGATGAAGAACCAGTACATCCAGTACAAGTAAAGGATGAAGCTGGAACATCTGGGAATAGTAATCAAACCCAATTTAAATGGGAAACAGGTTTGAAAAATGCTTTCAAAAAGGGTTTATAAGCAAAAATTCAAATATACTAAATACCATCTAAATATATTCCAAAAATTCAAGAACTAGAAGGGGAAAGAATGCTTGATCTAGATTGCAAAGGAACGAAAAAGAATTTTCGAGATTGGATGAACTCCTTTTATTAGAAGCTTATACAAACCTAAAATTAAATGAATTATCTGGATTAGATATCTGGAATTTCATAGGTTTCCACAAAAGGAACTATAAGAATTATATGTTATCAGTAGATAATAAAATAATAGAATTAGATGAAAAGACAACAGCTTATGATAAAATAGCACACATAATGAGAATTTTATATAAAGAATTCTTTGGAAAAAATGTCATAGATCATAGAAATGAAATTTCTGAAAAAGAGTATTTAGAACAAAAATCCTGTTAATGAAATTATTATGGGAAGATTTATAAGAGAGATAAATAATAAAACAAAATAATTTCGGTGGAGCAACATGAATATATTATAAACTAAAAGAAGAAGATAAAAAACATTATCTTAGCATGTATATTACAAAACTTCCATATCTGTTAATGAAATTATTATGGGAAGATTTATAAGAGAGATAAATAATAAAACAATTGAAAATATTTCGGTGGAGCAACATTTGCTATAAGAGAGGAATAAAAGAACGCTGTATGCAAGAAGCTACTCAGAAAAGATTTAATAATTTAAAATTTGTTGTCAAGATAACGAAGAAATTCCTCAAAAATATGTTCTATAAAATATTCGGAATACCCCTTATAAAAATATCCAAAGAAAAAAATATCATTTTAGAAAAAGAAAATATTATCCAATTGGAGAAAAAAGAGATATTTTAGGAAAAGTAGTATCAATAAAAAACAAAAGAACTATTGCCCAAATAAAAAAGAAACTGTAAATGTGGTATTGTCAAGAGGAAGGACATTATGCAAATGAATGTCCAAAAAGAAGGATAAAAAGACCTAACTAAACAACTAGAAGTCGCAAAAACTTGTTTTATGGAACCTTTAGAAGAATCTGATGATGAACTAAAATATATTTTTGAATATGTCTCAGAAACAGACTCAGAGACAACTCAGGAACTGAGTAATAGCGCTACATTTATTACTGTAAAAATTACAGAAAATTTATTAATGCCTTCATAGACACAGGGCAACAAATGTTTGCAAGTTCAAATATAAATCTTAACTGGAAAAATTAAAAAAATCCACTAAAATTAGAATAGCCGATAAATCTATACACAAAATTAATTTTAAAGCAGAAATGATTGAAAGTCTTCATTCAAAATTACAGATTCATCATTCCAGTATATATAATTAGAATCTGGAATAGATTTAATTATAGGAAATAATTTCCTTAAACTTATCACCCTTTTATCCAAGAATTAACATATATAGTTCTAAAAGCCCCATATGATTCTTCTCTAAATCAAAGGGCAAAATTAATAAAAATCCCAACTATACTATAAACGAAATTCTAAAATTCAAATATTTTCTATTCTAGAAGAATGTTATTTGAACCTATATTTCAGATAAAAACTCCAAAAATGACCTTGAAATTAAAATAGAAGAACTTTTAAATGAAGTTTGTGCTGAAAATCCTTTAGATATTAAAAATACAAACAAAGAATAATAAGTATTAAGCTAAAAGTTCCTACAAGGGAAATAAATGTTCCAAATAGATCCCTATTCAGCTCGAGATAAGGAAGAATTTTCATCCGAATGTAAGGATCTTTTGGATAAAGGAATTATAAGACTAAAAGCCCTCATGCGGCCCCAGCCTTCTATGTTGAAACAATAACGAAATTAAAAGGGGAAAAACGAAGAATGGTTATTAATTATAAAAAATGAATGAAGCAACCATAGGAGATGCTCATAAGCTCCCAAGAAAGGATTCATTCTAGAAAAAATCAAAGGAGCAACTTGGTTTTCATCGCTCGATGCAAAATCAGGATATTGGCAACTTCGTTTAGACGAAGAAACAAAGAAATTAACTGCCTTACTGTCCAACAAAAGAATCAACAGGAGTTTTACTCTACGAATGGAATGTCCTACCATTTGGACTAAACAAGCTCCAGGTATTTATCAGAGATTTATGGAAGAAAATTTAAAAGATTTAAATGATTTTGTTCTAGTTTACATTGATGATATACTAATCTTTACAAAACAAGATAAAGAAGATCATCTTCAAAAATTACTAATTGTCTTAGAAAGATGTAAGGAAAAAGGTTTAGTCCTCAGTAAAAAGAAAGCTAAGATAGCAAAACAAGAAATAGAATTTCTTGGATTAATTCTATCTACTGAAGGGAAGTTAAAACTTCAACCAAATGTATTAGAAAAGTAGATTTATTTCCTGATAAAATGGAAGATAGAAAACAATTACAAAGATTTTAGGATGCATAAATTATATCTGATCAAGGATTTTTAAAGAATATAACAGATTATACTAAAAACTTATTTTCAAAAATAAGTATAAAAAAGAGTTGGAAATGGGAAGAAAGGATAGCCTGCAGATTAAAAAAATTAAAGAACTTTGTAAAAATCTTCCAGAACTTTATATTCCGGAAGAAGATGACTATTAATAGTAAACAGATGCTTCAGACAAGACCTGGCAGGCTGTCTAAAAGCTAAAAAAGCTGAAAAAAGCTTGAACAAAGAAAAGAATCACTAGATTCTAAACATTCCTCAAAGGAATTACTATGCAGATATATTTCTGGAACATTTACACCAACAGAACAGAGGTATACTACCCATGAAAAAGAAACTCTAGCAATAAAATATTAAGAAATGGAGGATTGATCTGCTTCCAAAGGAATTTACATTACGAACAGACTCAAGTTATTTAACAGGTTTTATTAGATATAATTTACATCTAATTATAATCAGGGTCGTCTGGTAAGATGGCAAATGTTTTTATTACAATATCCGATAAAAATCGAGTACATTAAGGGAAATAAAAATATTATTGCAGATACATTGACAAGAGAAGGAGTTCATTGTCAACACAATGAATCAAGAAATCCAGAAGCTTGAACAAGAGCTTGAAAGATGCAATCACTGTCAGCAGCTAAGAGCTCAAATTCAATCCATTAAGAAGGCCATGGAAGCCATGAAGGTAACCCCAGCAGTCAACATTACCGCTCCAATACCAATGCTGACAACACCATCAGAGTTCAGCCAGCTAAGCGTGGTGGACCAACCAAAATTGAAAAAATTTCTGAAAATAAAACTTTGGCAGAAATAATTAAAAAATCGACTCAGGACAAAAAATATTATGTTATTTACAATGGCCCAATGAAAGGAGTTTATGATGATTGGGCAAAAGCAGCCCCATTCACCCATCAGCCCAAAACTATTCATAAAGGGGGTTTCTTGACAATAGAAGACGCAAAAGAATCCCTCAGAGAATATGAAGTGCTCCATCCAGAGCAAATTCTAAAAAGAGCAGAAAAAGCTCCAGTACAAATCCAAAGAACAGCCCAAGCCCAAAGAACTGGACTAATGAAAAATATTCCCACAAGGGCCGAAATAAATGACAAGAAAAGGGTCTGCAGATCAAACTGTAGAGAAACCTTAAATCTGGTTCTAAATTGGACTCTAGACAAAAGAGCAATATTGGGATATTATCCCATTAACAAAGAACAGCTAACAAAGCTGGTAATCTTCCCAGAGGCTTCACCCTCTGATACATATCAGTTTTTCCAATACGGATTAATTGATACAATCCTAATTTTTGACAATTTAAATATCATTAAAGAATTTCCTGCAGGTTTCATAGATGCAGTGAAAAAGTTTAAAAGTATGATTGATGCAAGAGAACCAAGGGATATATCCCTAAAATTTACAAGTAGTCAGCCAATCTTCAACGAAGAAGGAGAATGTCTGATCCCAGCATTTCAAGTAGTTTTCATGTCAGTCTTCCCCGGAGACTTTCAACCAATAGAACAAGTTCAAGATCTATCAATTTATAGTGACGAAGGAAGATTGGCCAGTACATTGGCAAGAGTCTTCGAGAGAGCCCAAAAAATAAACAAAGAATCCAGAACAAGAATAAACTATAAAAGCAGAAACACTCTAATTGTTTCTAGTAAGAAAAACCAAATTGAATCAAGAGAAATGAGACTCCTAGTAGATTTTGAATCAGCATTTTACAACTTTTCTGGATTACTGGAAAAACTTCCTGACGGGATAAGGAGGAATCTATGCCATTTACTAAAAGATAAAGAAGACCATAGGTGCCAGCTGTGCGCCTCAGAAATGTCTGAAGAAAGCAACAATGCTGAAGACCCCACCCACGTGGGAAAAGAAGAGGATGAGACATCTGAGTCATCCATCAACATTATTGTTGAATGATGTAAGAGCTTTCGTCATAAGGCACCAATAATGTAGTTGGTGCGAATTATTGCTCAATGACGTAAGCAATGACGTCATAAGAAGGGTAAGGATGGGATTTGTCCATCAAACCCAACCATTATAAATAGAGTGCTAAGTCATTTGATAGAGCATCAGAAATCAGAAAGCAGGAGGCTAGAAGTACTCACAAGCCAGGAGGGCAAAGAGGAAGAAGCCAAGGCGATTCTGAAGTCTGACCACCAAAGTCATTAGAAAAATTAGTCTAAACTCCCCTCTGGAGTTAAATTGTAAATCTCCCCTCTGGAGAACAAAACACATATTGTAAAATAGCAATAAATAAAGAAGATTATTCTCCAGAAAGGTACATCTTCATCTCAATCTTTTCAAAGTTTGTTAAAAGAAATTTTAATAGAAAGAACATAATATATTATGGAAAAATGCAGTTCGAAGCACCTGTAAAAATAGAATCTGCTAATGGAGAACTTGAAATAGCTCTAATAGATGAAGAACAAATAAATGAACAAATAAAGAAAATTAAAGATCAACAGAAAAGATCTAAGATCGGATGGATCCATATTAGTACTATTCAAGTTTTAGTAAAATCAACATATATGAAAGGAATTAATTCACCAATAAGTTTAGCAATCTGTGATAAAAGAATTATTGATCCCACAGATCAAATAATTGGAATTATTCATGGAAATTTGGCAAATATAAATGTTAAATTTAATACCCATATTGGATATGCTATCCCCTTATCAACAAAGAATTTTGATAGATCCATAAGTTTAGCTTATAAATTTCATAGACAAAGTTTAATGGAACAAAACGACGAACCTTTTTCAATTACATATGCAATAAACTATGCATTAACCAATAGTCATCATAGTATAGAATTTAAAAATAAAGAAGGAATTTATATTGATGATTTATTCCAGAAGGTTGTCAAAACTGAAATACCAAGTCGCAAACCTATTGAAAAACCAGTTTTATTATTAAGAGATCCATCAAGAAAATCATGTTCCTCTAGTTTTCGAATAAGAGAATCTAAAATCAATAGTCCTCTAAGTTTATCTCACTTAAAAGTTGAAGAAAAAGATTCTGAAATAAAGGAATTAACAAAAAGAATTGAAAAGTTGAATGAAACTCTAAACAATAAATTATGACGATAAATAAAGAAGAAATATACGTATCTTATCAAAATAAGAAACAAGAACTCTTTGAAAGAGAAAATCATTTGAAATACCTAAGGTTTTCCACAATAAATCAAAGGGCTTTTGAGACATTACTAACGATCTGTAATAATTTAAAAAAGGAAGTTGAAGAACTAGAAAGAATAATAGAAGCTTTAGAAAATAATCATGAATCTATGGCAGAAGATGCTGAAATTTCAATATGAAAGTTTTCCAAAAAAGACTTATTTCCTTAAAAACTACTAAAAGAAAAATGAAAACAAGGTTTTTGGCTATAGCCATGAAAATGAAAAGATTAGCAATTGAATCTTCAGAATTGGAAGTAGAGATTAAAAAGACAACTAAGAAAATAATTAAAACAAGAAAACTTTTACAACATGTAAAGATCAAGAAAACAGTGAAAAATCTAAAAGAAAGTATTAAGAATAAACGTATTTTTCGAAGTCGAAGACTACATTATCTTCATATTCAAAGCATGATTGCATTACAAGCTTTAGAATCAAGAATACATGTTCAAAATATTCAAGTAATGCAACCTCTGCAGGATGAACCCCTAGAGCAAGTACAATCTGAACAAGAATTACAAATACCTTCTTTACAAAATCCTATAATCTAAGGAGCATATAAAATGCCTGGTTTAGCAAATCAAACGCTACAAGAATTAAAAAATGATCTAGATTTTCAGAAAAGTCAAAAAAGATATTATGAAGTAAGATTACAGAATAGTAACATGTACACCAGAAATAGAGAAGAAGTAGAACAATTTTGTAAAAATTGTATAGAAAGTATAACAAGAGAAATAGAAAATTTATTAAAAGAAATAGAAGATTTTAATAGTGCAAATCCAACCCAAGAAAAATATTTTAAAAATTTGCAGTATCAAAAATTGGTATCAGAGCCAAAGTAACGATTCAAAAGCAACATTTTCCATTTAAACAACACTTTTTTATGACACGCTTTAAAGCCACTAAAAGACAAAAATCTGTAAATCTGTACAGAATTGCATCTGTACACTAGTAACCCCCTAAAATAAAAGCTTAGGTCAACTTTTAAACTTTCTTTTGCTAGCCAATTTATTCTTCTATTATCTTCTAAATTTTTCAATCTTCAGGTTTTCGATCCTTTGAACTTAAAATAAAGGGAAAAAAAGTTTTCGCCAATATTAATTAAAAAAAATTGACCCACCAAAAGATGAATATTTATTTTACTAAATTATTAAAAAAATTACAAACTCTAAAAAGTTTAAAATTCAATCTTTGGTAAATTTCTTAAATATAAAAAAATTTAAACTTTTAAAATGAGTAATTTCATGACACAATATAAGAATACCCCTTAAACTACCAAAATATTAGTAACAACTTTATTTATCTCCTATATTTTTCAGAAAAAAAAAAGCTACTAACAATTTAAAAGACATAAATAAAATTAAAAAAAGTATAGGTAAACAATCAAAATATTAAACAATGTAAACAATAGATATATCGAATGTTTATTTTACTAGTGTACGAATAGTTATTTTAATATTAAAATTTAGAGAATTAATTTAAAAATGTAGTGTATTTTTATTTAATTGATAGTTGTTCATATTGTTTAATAAAGTCATTGTCCCTTAACATTTTCCATAAAATTAATCTCAACAATAATAAATGTAAACTCTATCTCCTATCTCCTAAGATAATCGTAATACCCACAAAAGATCATCTAATTCCAATTTTAACACACTTTATACTTCACTTTCCAAATATAGTCATTTAGAAATTAAAAATAGAAAATAAAAAATATACTAAATCTACCAAGTATTTAGTATTTACACTGAATTATTTTTTCTATCTCCTTCACTTCAGAGTTCTGAGTTCTCACACAAGTTGACGACGGATCCTTTGGTTCTATTTCCAACCACAACGTTTTCCATTCCTGGGTCCCCCCTCGGCCTATCACCAACCTCCGATCCATTCAACAACAACCACAGTGTAGTAACATAGTTCAATTACAGATTCCACCTAATAAATTTAAAACTTTTACATTTTCACATTCTGATCTTTTCCATTTTAGGGAAACAAAAAAGGTAAGAATAAGAAACCTGCCTTCTTATCGTTCCATTTTCTTGAAAAAAGAAACACAAAAATAACATCATTACACAATGAATTCATTTGGCCACTGTGCACGTGGAATTCATCTATTTTCCCATCACAGATACACACCAATGCCACCGATCCTCTCTCTCTCTCTCTCTCTCTCTAAGCTCGAACATTGTTAATGGTCCCAAACTCCCAATCCCATTTACCATGCTCCCATTTCTGGACCACTTTAATTTCTCTACAAATATACCACTTGTATTATTAAACAGAGCAAATAATATAATTCAAATTCTTTCGGTGTTTCAATTTTTATCAATTTATGATATTTCTAGCTACATGGTTTTCAGTTTCCAAATCTTGTCAACCACCTAGCTAGCTAGTACGATCCTTTTGTTATTATATTATTATTATTATTTTTTCTTTGAATTTATTATTCGTGGTGATACATTGAGCATATTGGGCTTTCGAAATGGTCCCCCAATAATATTATTATAAATATGTGGAGGACCACGAATTATTCCATTTACGTATTAGGATTGGATTTGTATATAAGTAGCGAATTTAACTCCACCTTCATATCTTTACACAGAAACCAGTATTTGGCGATGCATCGCCTCATGCTATGGTTTTTGCCTCTTACGGTAACTTGGTACTGTTAAATTAAATTTATTGGTGTATTATTATTCTCAAGTAACCATAGGAGTGAATGAAGAGAATTAACACTTCTTGGGGAACCTAAGATATTAAAATTGACTCTTAAGGCCCTTCAAAAAGACATAGGCACTCAATAGGCATAGCATAGGCATTGGAATATGTCACGGCTTGACACATTGATGGGTTAATTAGCATGCTGCATACACTGCCAGGATCTCCACGTCTTTCTGAGAACAATATAGAGGAAATAGGATAAAATATATTTTTTGTCTTTAAAATTTGTTAAAAATTTTAAAAATATCCTTAAATTTTACTTTGTTTTAGTTTTATTCTAAAAGTTTTTAATTTGTATCAAATTTACCCATAATAACTAGTTTTTCAAAAAAATTATGATCAATTTAAAAATAATTTCATAAAAATAACCTTTAATATAAGCAAATCAAACATATTTATTATACATTATTGTTGAGTTAATCCTAAACTTTTTTAAAATTTAGTTACTAGAGATATATTTGATGCAAATAATTTTTTTTAAATAAATTTAAAACAAAATAAAATTTTAAAATATTTTTAAAATTTTTAACAAATTTCAAATCCTAGAAAGTAATATAAATAGTATTAGAGATATAATAATGCACTTATTTTTTAATTAGTTTAAGTTTTTTTTAAAAAATAGTATTATAATATAGTAATTTTTTCTAATCTAAAAAAAATAAAGCAAAAATATATAGGTAAAAATGTAAATAAATCTAAAAGAAAAGTTATTTAAAAATATATATATTAAAAATATAATGACTTATATATTTTTTTGGTCATCTTAAATTTTTAGAATGAGCGATACCTGATTAAGGTACAACTACTCCTTCTGAATCTTACTGGATACAAATGCTCATGAATATCGCAATTAAACCCATTCCATCTAATGATCTAAGCAGCAATTGCATCTATATGCCTTATGTGGTTACAAAATGGCTCGGAGAGGAATATTCTAATTTAGGTGACATCATGGGCTTAGAAAGAAAGAAAACGGTGTACACTATTGGGGTAACTAATTACTAAGTAACAAAGTGCTATTAATGCATGTATATCTTTATATTTCTTTGTGAATAAGGTAGTAGTAACTGATGAAGGGGATAAGCAGTTAAAGATGAAATTTATTGGTAGCATATAATGCTGGAAAAAAGAGGAGGGTAAAGAAAAGAGCCCTTTACTAAACGTTACCTTATAAGGGCGATACACAGGTGAGTTTAGACAGCAGCATGTTTTGACTGTACAAGCTTTAAAGACGAATCTAGTTGGGACAGTAACAAGTCCTTTGGATAATGACTAGTTAACACAGAGTCCATTAATTAATTAAATCCCTATACTACTAATGCATCGTTGGACTTGGACACGGGTTTTATTAGACAGTAATTGAATTGTACCTCTTACAACTTGGATTGCTTTGGATCTGTGGCAATGAAAGTGACATTCTTCCCATAAATTATCATTAAAAAAGGCCAGCATTCTCCAATTAGTGAACCCCAAAGAATGAGCTTCACATGTAGAAAATGGAGGGAACTGGGAAACTTAAATATGACCCATCAACCTCCCTGCTCATGATTTGGCCCTTCAATATTATGTTGATGGCTGGCCAATTAAAACGGGATGACTCTCTTACTCTCTTTTATGTAATTAAAATTAGTTAGCTTTTCGTTTTTAAGCAAACTTAACATTCTCAAAATGCAGCACTCTGTTTGCTAAAACCAAGAAAGCAAGGGTGTGATGTGTTATTTCTCATCTCTGAAACTAAAAAAAAAAAGAAAAAAAAAACTAGAAGCTGGCTAGCACAATACAGTGAGTACATATAAAAAATGGAAGGAGGAGCACATGAAGTGGGATCACGTGCATTGAATTGCAATGTAAAATAAAAAGTGATAAACTTGGTTGATATATTATTTGCAGAATTAGGAGAGATAAATGTATATAGTTTAGAAAATGAAAAATGAAAAGTGAGATGTGGGAGGGGGGGTTGGCACAGAATCCTCAAACAGAAGCAGTTGCAGAGGGGGGGCAGAGGAGATAATGAAAAGGGGTGAATGGTGGTAAGGAGAGGCCACCTGTGTTAGAGCATCAGTGTGCTCTCACATCCCAAGATGGGGCTGGCTGGCTGGCACCCCCTTCTTAGGCCATTTTATTATATAAACACACACAGTAGCGGGAGGTAGATTAGCCAAAGTGGCTAGACAAAAAGTGAAGAATTAACAACTAACAAGTCAAGTACAAAACCAGCATCTATCAATTCTCCATGCATTTACCTCACGCCAGATAGGTACTCATCACCAACACCTCACGCTTAATGCTACCTTAAACCGTAATCAATAACCCCTCTCCACTCTCACTATTATTAACGTCATTTAATTTAACCATTTACTTCCATTGCTCCCTCTCTTCACTTATTCTACCTTGTATCTCCTCTTTTTCATCACTCATCACTTTCCACTCCCAATAGGCCAACACCCACCACTCTCTGCCACCTCACTCTCTCTCTCTCTCTCTCTCTCTCGAATCATCTACTATCAATTTTCCTTTACCATCCGATATGATATGATTCTCCAGTCTTCAAAATCAAAAGAGATGATCACCATGAACCAAAACGAAATGGTGGTGGATGAAGGCCTCCTTCACGATATCATGCTTAACTCACCCTCCCTCCACCACCTTCCTCAAACCACGCACTACAATTACAATTACAATTATAACCCCTTTGATGATACTACCGTCTCCTGGATAAACGACGCCGTTTCTTCTCCCTCTCAGTCTCAGCTCACTACCACCGCCCTTCACCTACCACCACCACCGCCGCCGCAACCACTGATTGATCATCAACAAACGGAGTTGCTGCTGCCAACCGAACAGCAACAGCAAGTGGAAGAAGACTCTGCGATAAGGCTGGTCCACATGCTCATCTCATGCGCCGATTCTCTCCAGCGAGGCCACGTGGCACACGCCGCTTCCCTCATCGACGCCATGCAATCACTCCAAAGACACGTCACCACCGCCTCCGCCATCGGCAAGGTCGCTGCTCACTTCATCGGCGCCTTAACACGCCGCATCTTCGCTCCTCCCCTCACCGACCGCCACGGCGGAGTCAGTGTAGTCGCCAACGACGACGGAGGCGTACTTTACCATCATTTCTACGAGGCATGTCCTTATCTCAAGTTCGCTCACTTCACCGCCAACCAGGCGATCCTCGAGGCCTTCAGCGGCCACTCCTCCGTCCACGTCGTCGACTTCCACCTCGCGCATGGACTCCAGTGGCCGCCGCTCATCCAGGCGCTCGCACTTCGCCCCGGCGGTCCCCCCTCCCTCCGCATCACCGGCATTGGCCCTCCCTCTCCGGACCGCCGCGACGCCCTCCGCGAAACCGGCATACGCCTCGCCGAACTTGCCCGCTCCGTCAACGTCCGGTTCGCTTTCCGAGGAGTCGCTGCGTCAAGGCTTGAGGACGTGGAGCCGTGGATGCTACAGGTGCGGCAGGAGGAGGCGGTGGCGATCAACTCCGTCATGCAGCTCCACCGACTCCTAGGATCCGATTCGGGAATCGACTCGGTCCTGGGTTGGATCCGGAGGTTAAACCCTAAGATCGTAACCGTGGTTGAACAAGAAGCGAATCACAACCAGACCGGGTTCTTGGAACGATTCACGGAAGCGCTGCATTACTACTCGGCCGTTTTCGACTCGCTAGAGGCTTGCCCAAACGAACCGGATAAGTCGCTAGCCGAAATGTACCTGGAGAGAGAGATTGGCAACGTGGTTTGTTGTGAGGGGCCGGCTCGGGTGGAGAGGCATGAACCACTGGCCCAATGGAAGGCCCGGTTGGAGAAATCAGGGTTTAAGTGTGTGGGCCTGGGCTCAAATGCGTTAAGGCAGGCGAGCATGTTATTGAGCTTGTTCTCAGCTGAGGGGTACTGCGTTGAAGAGAAGGAAGGATGTTTGACTTTGGGTTGGCATGGGAGGCCCCTCATTGCTGCTTCGGCTTGGCAACCCTTTCCCCTCACCCCTGACCCACACCCGCACCCACATTGGCTTCCTTAGTCTTACTCTTAGTCTTGTATCTTTCAAACTGTTTGGAGCCATAAGTGGTTGTACAATCATTTTCATCCCCCCTTTTTTGGATTCTTCTATTATCTCTGGGCTTTTCCTTGTTATGTTCTTTTCCATTTTATGTTGCATATTTGTTATGTGAAATGGCTACTAAGAATTTATCTCTTATATACTTGGCTACTATACAACATTTACTTTTAATTCCATAGAGCAAAGACATGAAAGGTTTAACTTGCTTGCATGTATAATAGGTTAATTGAGAGGAACCCGGGTGGTGTAAGAGAATTGATTGGGGTTAAGGTCAAGGGTGCAATGCATGTGAGTTTGCCCAACAATGAATGAGAAAAGGGTTTCATGGCATGGGACCATCCAAGGAATCATCATTAAGTGAAGGCAAAGATCGATGGAGACTAGAATTTGTGTTATGCCTTTCGTAGTGTCACCCCTTACCTTCTTGCCTCGTGGAAAATGTAACAGGTCATTATCCTGCTTTGTCATTCTTTTACTTTTTGTTGGGATAATTTCGGAATCTAAAAGCATAGTATTTAGTCATGAATTGTGGGGTATGCCTTTTCTAGTAGAACTACTTTCTAACATTCACTCGGTAGTTACTGGTTAAGAAAAAACAGTATCTATTGCTCCAACTGAATGAAGAATAACTCGTTTATATTTTATTCATTCACAAATTTACAATTATAAGATATAATTTAAATCTTGTAAAAGTCACCATTTATTTTAGAGGAAGTGATAGAATCATTTTATTTAGTTATTTACTATGAGTTTTATTTTTTTAAGTAGATTAACATATTTATTTTTTCTCGAGATTTGGTGAAATGGCTTAGTATAATGGTATAGGAAGAATGTTCTGACAGCTTGGACTAGCGGATTGAAATGGTAAATTGGTAATTACAAATTTAGAAAACAAGCGAGCGGGGTCATAAATTGAATTTTGGTTTCACCAAATGCCAGTAGTCACAAATACTAACCTGATTTTCACCATTTAGGCACTTGAAAGCAAGCAATTTCTGCATCACATGTGTTGGTAACAGACTTGAAAAAAAACGGCTACTAGACTTAACAAAATTTCCAGAGATAATCAGATACAATTTTTATGAACAAGGATATGTTGTTGTACATGATGATGATGATGGACTTTTTCACGAGATAACTAATATTTAGCTTGGTGTTTTTCCTATGGTGCTGTTTAATTTCAATTGAAGTCTCTGTCTCATTTATTTGAGCTTATAATATTCAACAGTAGAACATGACATTCTTGACTTTTTCTTTGAGAGCTGGGAGTGGCCGAACTGAACCATCTTTTGATCTTGCACCACGCGCTTTAGAAATCTCAGTGGCACCAGGTTCCATGTAGAATCGAGCTCGATATGCTGCCAAATGGGCATAGTATGCAGGAGGCACTGCACATGAATGTAATACACACCTTCTGAATACTTTGCTATCACAAAAATGCATACATAAATGGAACAGAAGAAAGGAGAATTACCTACTGAAACAGATCTTGTACACCTTGCATAACTACACTCAATAAAATGAAAAAATATCAATTTCATCATAAGAAATAAGGTAAATAAATTTGAGAACATAATCAAGGGAGAAACAGTTTACGTGTAGCATAAGTTGTTGGTGAGAGACTGAATTTCATCAGCAGTGAAATTGTTCTCATCCCATAAGACATGGTAGTGAGCTGGTCTACTTGTACCCTGTAGAAAATTCAATCACAATGTAAATGTAAATACTAATATCATAATCATAATGTAACATCATATAATCATAATGATACCTGAATTCCAGCATGACTGCATAAATAGAAGTCAAATTCTGTAGGATGACAGATCTTAGAATCAACCACAGTACCTACATTAATTAACCAATCAAAAGCTTGTGAGTAATCCAAATCCTTTTCTCATTGAATTGAAAAAAGAATAATACTTACCAGGTAAGATATTGCCACTCTTGTCAGTGCTATTTCTATCATCATGATTGCTTGAGAAGAGTCTAGTATGATGACGTTTTTGAACCACAACAAATGTTACTGGAGGTTGGTAACTTGGTTCCAAAGATGCACAAGCCTGCACATTGCGATAATTTTAAGGTTTAGGGTTTAGAGTTTAGGGTTTAAGTATCTCAGATGAAGTTGTATTTAATCCTAATAATACCTTACGAATGGCATCAAGTTCATATAGCAAAACTTGGTAGAATTGTCCTTCGCTTACCCCGTCCCTATAAATAATTGAACTTACTCCTTAGTCTAACTTCCTCTGCAAGAAAAGTTCATTACACATTTACTATACAAGAAAGGATCCAACTACTTACCTGTAAAATATTATCCTCAGTGGTTTTTGTCCAGTTGCCTTCTTAAATGAGAGTAAGAGCTCTCTGCATTATCAACAAATAGTATAATAAATACAAGAACCAAGTAAACAATGTTTAATCTAAGAAGTAAGCAGCATAAAAAAAATTTTCTAACTAAATGCCATTCTGAAGATGCTTTATGAGAGCTGCTTTTTTAAGTACCTGATCATGCCACCATAAACTACACCATGATGAGGATCTTTCCAGCATTTAAAAAGATCTTGTATGAGTTCTTCCCGATGAGGCTGCGCGCAAACCAATCCTGCGTACTTTGTTACTTCTGGCCAGTCCTGTGAGGCTACAACCTGAACAACAACAGTAATCAGAACAGGATCAGACTTCAAACATGGGGCCAGCTATGAAAATTATAATAGGCTGCAATCACTTACAGCAGCAATGGAAGGACAAGAGTCCTCTCCGGATTCTGGATGAGTTACATCAGCTCCAAATATTATTGTTGGAATGTCACTAACCAATGGGATCCTCCAACTTAAAGCATCCAAAAGCACTGTGTTCCTTCCTCCCATCTAAAAGTATCAATGATGTATTTGTTTAAGAAAATGAGGATTAAAGAAAAATTCAAATCAAAAGAAGGTTGAGGGATCTAAGTGAATGAACCTTGACATTGATTTTGAGTGCAACATTTGCCAAGTACTGTCTATTAATCTTGAATACATGCTTTGTAAGACAACACTGAGAAATCAACCCGAGATCAGTTTCGCAGATTCTTTTGAGATCACCTGAATCAAGAAAATATATATGTTTAGTGCAACCATGAATAGATCATTATAGATGATAATGAATATATTGGATTGGAGTGAGAATGATATTATATTTATACCATATAGAGAGCCATTGTTGTCTGGAAGAATTGCAATAAGCAACTCTAGCTCCTTGCCACCAAGATTTTCTAGAGAAGCTGAATGTACATACTTCAAAGCCTTCTTAACTAGATCAGGTTTTGCTGAATATACAGGAATCACAGGGTCCTGGCTAAATTCCTTTGAAAAGGGATAAATTCAATCAAATATTGCAAAAATTGTACATGATGTGATGCTATTGAAAATAGTCTCCAATGTATAAAATTTGAAACTTTACCATGCCTGAGATTTGGCACATCTGAACTAACTGTTGGCAAAATCCACGAGCTGTGCTTTCTTGAACACTTCTTGAGAAATTGATACATGCCCAGTATCTTACAGTGCTTCCATTTATTACTTTCTAAATTCAAAATAACCACAGTTACAATCCTATTATGACTAATCTTTATGTCTGAACTCTGAAAACTCACCTTGTTCATCATATTCCACTGACCAACTTGTGGCAAGTACTCTTTCTCTCTTCCAGTGTCATGATATTTCAACTACAGAGAAAACAATAGCCAAAATGACCTATTAGAAGATTTCAAAAAACAAACAAAAATACATATTATCAATTTAAGCATAAGAATTGGTTAATTAGTACCCATGGAGCAGGAAGAACCCGAGCATCAACTGATGTAAGCTTGCTGTCTACACTTATACCAAACTCTTTCGCATACGGATTATATTCATAATCATTTTCTTGAATTGTCTGCAACCATATTCATAACAAGTCCTACATTAATTTAAACCAGACTACACCCTTAAATGACTAAGAAGAACGATTTCAATCCAATGATGGAAAACAAGAGCATATGTCTTAAAGTTAGGACAGTGCCAAGTAGGTGTTTACAAGATATTCATAAAACATTTATCATGCAAATTCAGTTTCCTATAAACTCTGACTCCAAGAAACAAATTAATAAAGAGAAGGGAGGGTGATGTGAATGAAGAATCCATGAGAATGACCTGAAGAATATCTGTCTCTTGTTCGCGTGGTCTCTGGCATGAGACCTTCAAGAGAGAAGTTATCTGCTTTTCGTTTAGCCCTTTTGTATACCTCTGGCCTCCAACTATCTTGCATGCCTATAACAACAACCATTCACATGGCATTCTTTCTTTGTAGAATATAGTGGCATTAACAAAATTGGTCTTTGTTTTTTCGAATAAATCGAATCAATTAAGAGCTTATTACCTCCATTGGCAAATAGTTCACCTTCTTTTGGCTTCCTACTTGAAGACAAGGTAGATGAGGATACTTGATTGTGTATCCATACATTTCTTGAAAATAATCAACCACTGATTTCATGTTCATTTTCTCATCAAGAGGGAAGCTGTTATCAAAAAGGAATCCTTTACTGATATCTAAATTAAAGAATAAAAATTGTAAACAGTACAAGAAAAGTGTTGTTCAGAACAATACTTAAGCTCCCTTGTTGGCTGTGATGTCAATCCTGATATCCTGTACTTCCTTCTAAAACTCCCTCTATGTGTAACTTCAACTTTTACACCTCTTAGGGCCTTCTTAATCTGCTCCAATCACGACACCACTATTTTGAAGAAAAAGGGACTTGATTATTGAAATATAATAGTAACAATCAGCAACTTGGTTACCTTGACACGATCTGCATCTGACAATGGCTTTGAGTGCACATCTTTTCCCAAAATTTGAGCAACAAAGTCAATCACAGGGAGTGGCTCAATAAACGCCATTGATGACATGTCTAAAAGTACATAAGAATATATAAGGAATTAAAAGTGGTAGTTATTTAAGAATCACAAATAAAAACAAAGTTAGAATGAAACTGACCAATATTAAGTGATAAACCCATCTGGGTAGGCCTTATACTTTGGTAGAATCCACGCCATGATTCTAAGCCACCACCAAGCTGCTGTGGTTTTCTAAAATCAGGAGAATACAGAAACCTCCCAATGGACACGTAACTAAATATGAAGAACAATGATAGCATGAGAAACACAAGAACATGTTATGAAAGAAAGAACTAGAAGAAACAAAAATTCAAGATTTTCACCTCTGTGCTGCAAGCTCCCTCAGAACAATGTCAATAACAGTAAGTGCTTCTTGTGGTGTGTCCACTTGTTTCCCACTAAGAAGCTCACGTAATTGATGCATGCTAACACGAGCAGCAAACTTGATTACCACCTTAAACTCTCTTTCCCTGCCACATCAAACACAAACTTACTTTGAGGATCAACATAATATTATATTATGTAATATAATAACTTGAATAAATAAACTTACCTGGTAGTACCAATACTCTCATCATCTTCAGTCAATAATATAGTGAACTCTTTGTATGTGAAAGGAAGCATGGCAGCAGTGTAAAGATTCCTTCCTCCATCATAAACAGGAAGCCTCATCCCCAACTCAGTGTTCTTATGAACCCTCACCAACTCAGCTATTATAGCTTTGCTTGTTTTGCGACACCTCACTTCAGGTATTATCTTAACCTTTACCATAAAACACACACAATAAGTAACTTAATTAAATGTTAATCAAGTACCAATTTGCTTAAAACAGTAGTTATAGTACGGGTATATATATCAGGAACAAAAAGCTGAGCACTTACAGTGTAATGGCTGAGGTCAGATGCTGAAATATCTGCAAGGAAGTGGTTAGCTTTGACGACACATTTTGTTCCAAGGTGGCCATAGCCAGGCCTTGCAGCGAACACAAGATTCTTGGAACAAGTAGAGGACACAAGCTGTGAATCAAGTCCTTTCTCTTGTAATCTATCTGCTTTGCTGCATTGCTTGTTTCTCCTTCTTCCCCTTCTTCTAAGCTCCGTGGATTTCTCCACAACCCTCCTAGATTTCTCTTCATCCTCCTTTGGATCCTTCATATTCTACTTTCAAGATACGTTCTATACAAAGACACAAGGAACTCACTTTTATGGTATATAACAAAAGTTGCACGTTTTGTTTTTCTAAACTGAGAACAACTTCTTATGCTTATTTATGCACACATGAGGTGATGGAGGATGGTGAGTAAAACTAAAAAGAAAGTACAAAAGGAAATGAGAAAAAAAAAAAAAAAACAGAAGACAGAATAAGAAAGGTATAGAACGGGCATCAAATCTTAACAGTGTTTCATCTTCTCCAAGGCCTTGTATTAGTACAATGCATTATTATTATTATTCACTGAAAATATGGGAACAAAAATAAACTAACATGCATACATACATGCAAAAAAATAAATTATGTGATGTGTTATATTTATTTGACTTACCACTATTTCATACTTGATGGGCATAACACAATAATAATAACAATTATTAAGAGTGATATTAAATAATAAAAGGGTTTTTTCCTTTCCTCAAAATACCAGAGCACTTTCCTTGTATGTTATGTTCCACTAGGTTGAGAGAGCATAGGGGGAAGCATAAACATATATAAGTAAGATAGATAGATAGATAGATAGGGGCAGGGGCAGGGGGCAGGGGGCAGGGACAGTGCACAGAGGTTGTACATGAGATAAAATAAAAATGCTCGTGCTGCTATGTTAATGCTATAGTTTAATTATTTGTGTGGGGAGTGATGGTGGTACTTGATTTTTGGTTCATTTTGGGGGGTGGTATGCCCTTGTGCTTGTGGTCCCAAACATTAATAACAAAGGGTATGCAATGTTAATGTAACGTAATGTAATGAAATGTAATGTAATGTTTGAATTTTACCCTACTCCAAGTTCTTGGCAGGGACAGGGCTTCTTGTAAGATTTGCATGTTATACATCCCCTTTTCAGCGACCACAAAGGCCCTTTAACTCCTCCCCAAGTTCATTTACAGTGACACTACGGGGCCTTATACTACTATACCACCCCCTCATAACTAAGACAACTCAAGCGGGACAAACTGGCTTTAACCTACTTTCTCCGACCGACCCGACTCGCTTTGTATTTTATATTTGGCTGACTCACATTCTCGTCAGTCGACACCACCATTAGATATGGTGGGGTCGTACTAAGTTATTTGAATGTGAGTCAGCTTAATATAGAATACAAATCCATTGCATTTATTATTACTCAGTGTGAAATAAAAAAGTTGGCAAAACAACAGCAACTATGGTGCAAATGACAGAGTGAAAAAATGCTACAACAAAATGGAGTCAAACAAAAAACAAAATTTAAAGATGGGTTTTCCCTTTTCCTAGTTTGGAGTGCTTACTGCTTAGATATCAGGACAGAGAGTGTGCAGATAGATGCAAATGCAACAATAATGCTAAAAGCTGTCCAATAACTCAATAATAATTATAATTACTTCAACTTATTATTCCTCTTAACTCAACTAGATTTACAAGTGAGTAAGAGTTAGAAGAAGTAAGAATTTTGAAAATTGATATGGGAAAATGGTGTTTGAAGGGTCCTTGTTGGTGTTAAGGGTAGGGTGGCAAATAGCTTAATGGCTCATGTCAGATGTACCTTGTTGAGGAAAGGGCCAAGGGTAAAACACTGCAAAGAGCCTCCCTTATTATGCCATTGCCTGCCCTAAAATACAAAATGGGTTTTGTCACTTTTCTCTTTGTTTTTGGTCTTTTGGATGGGAGCTAAGGGAACTAAGCATAAGCTAAGCTGAGAATGGTAGAAGCAGTGATGGTAAATTACATAGACACGAAGAACAATCATGTGTCCTGTCCCTTTCACTCTCAGCCTTCACAGGACACATCTATTATCTACCTACATACATACATACATACATACAAATAATAATAAACATTATACAATAAATGTATCAATCAAACATTATAAGACTAACAGAACACATGTGATTCATGAACCCAACTACATTGGATCAAAGGGCATTTTTGTTATTTACATTATTATATTATATGATTATGGTAAAGCAAGCCTCATTAATTAATTAATTTTGCATGGTGGTGTAGTTGCGGCCGAACCATTTCTGACTGCTTCTCCTTTTATGATCTACGCTTTGGTCAATGTGATTTCTTTCTTTCTTTCTTTCAATTTTGTCACATCTATAGTTAATTTCTTACTCAGAAAAATTTTCCCACTTTCCAGGGGCCCCCCCTTTCCTTCAACCCTATCTCTGCTTCTTAGCTTCCTACTGGTCATATCATAATCAACCCACACTTCATCGTTTATGCTTAATAGGTTTCCTAAAAAAGAAAAAAAATAATTTCACTCCCCCCCCCCCCTTTCTCATTAAAGAACTTTACATTCATTTTAAAAGAAATGCATGAATATATATATATATAGCACAACCACCATAGCCCTTGTGCCTCGGAGCATAGCATAGCATCCTTCATATATGAATAATTATTATTGATTGAATAAAATAATAAATGCAAAATTGCAAATAACGGAGTTGTAAATGTGAGTGTGTGTGCAGTGAATGCTGATAATTGAAGCGGGTTACCCAATTAAGGTCCGTTCCTCACAATGTAGGCCACCCTACTAAGATCATGTCCAATAAAAACAGAAATTCGTTAAGATTCCTTAAGCCCACAGAAACCATATCATCCTCATAAACATAATTGAGTTATGATGAATTTTATATAATTTAAATAAAAAAATTTATACGAATAATTAGTTTAGTGATTAATTTTTTATATACACATAATATAATTAATTTTAAGTAAATTTTATATCTTAAAGTATAAAATAACAAAATATATATTAATAATAAGTTAAACATCAACATATATATTTATAAACAAATATATATATATATATATAGTATTTTTTATAATAAAGTATGCCTTCAATTTTCCATAATGCTTAGCTCTAGGGATGGCGAGGAGGGGGTTGGGAAACAATCCTCCACTCCCCCACTTCACATTCTAAGCTTCTTTCTATCGTCTTCCTATGATGGAAAATTTTCTTCTCATCCCCCATTTTTTATTGAATTATTCATTTCAATAAAAAATTAAAATGGAATATAATATAATTAAGATAAAATAAATTGAAAAGTTTTAAATTATCTCATGTAATATTATATTACAAATTGAGTTTAAATATTAAATTCTCAAATAGTTCTAAATAAAATTTGTTTGTAATATAATTTTAAAAGTAAAACAAGAACTGTATGTATATTATACATTAAATAAATACTAATTTTATACTCTGAGTGCACCATAACTAAATTCTTTTTCAAAAAAAAAAAAGTTTTATGTCTTACAGAAGTTGTTGCATATATATCATGATTGATTAATTAGTTATCCTAATAAAATGTATATATGAATTCTTAATAGAGGCGCGTGTTGACTGCTGTTATAATTCTTAGTTATTATATATATATATAGATGGCAGTATGTAACTTTTTTATATTGACAAATGCATAAACAGAAAACTAATTCTTTTTCATTATCATTTAATTTAATCTAGTTTTGTCACATTATATAAATGATTTCTAGCTTTTAAGATAGTGGATGTAAAAATTATTAATTTTTTAATCATATTACAAGTTAACAACATCTAATAATAATAATAATAATAATAATAATTAAAGCTTAGCTAAAACTAAATAAGCATAATGAATCTCACTTTTTGTAACTATACCTAAATTTGGTAGGGTTAAATTATATATATATGGTGACAATGTCGTCCCCTCTTAGGTAGGGCAGGAATTTTGGATGGATAGATTATGTGAAGTATATATGATATAGACAATGTCGAGGGAACATTGATGACAATATGCTCTCTAAGCCCCACTTACATTGGCACCACCCCAATGCTCTCTGCCCTACACATCCTCCTCCACTTTCTCATATATCATACATCTATTATTGTAACCAAAAACTAATTCTATCTATGTGTGGATATACATATATATATCATGGCTTTTTAACAGGAGAAAGTTTTGATAGTACACATTACACAACTAATATTATAGTTAATATGTAGGCTAAAATGTTTATATATGGATAATTTTAGTGTAAAATATAAGAATATTTGATTATTTTAATATTTTACATTGTTATGATAGTAGTAGTGATGTTTCGTAAAAAAATATTTTTTTTTAATTATCAAAAAAAATTTTTACTGATGTTTTATAAAAAAAATATTATTTTAATTATCAAAAGATAAAATATCACTGATAATATACAAAAGAACTCACATCAAGATTTAAGTCATCTTTAAAGAATTTATTACTCATATTTCAATATATAAAAAAATTATAATACGTAACACAAAAAAATTATTTTAAACTCTTAAAACAAAAAAAAAAAATCTCAAAATTAAGTTACAAAAAAACATTCAAAATTCAATTTCAACAAAAGTTTATTTTTAATGAAATTATTTGACAATCTATCAGTCACCAAAAAAATTTGACAATCTATTATAATATTGACTAAAATTGATCATTATAGTATTAATTTTTTAGTATTACTCTTTTAATAAAATTAAGATGTATACAGATAAACAAAAAGAATAATGTTATTTAAGTATAATGAGGACATAAATGAGAATATACTATTATATATCCAAAGATAAAGGTAAAGACAAGCATATATCGCAATCATGACAAAGTGAGACTGTACAAGCTAGCACTCACCCACATATAAACAAAGAATAAAATTAAAGAAAGAAAGAAAGAAATGAAAGGACACACATACATTCTTGAATCATGCATGTATATACACCGAAAAATCAAAACACATAACATAATTAAGGATAGAGAATTAGGGCCACAAACTAAAAAGATCATAATTGTTCAATAAAAAAGAAAAGAAGAGCAGTAGTGTATGTATGTAGTGAAGTGATCTGAAAAATAATAAGGTAAATAGTGAAAGCAGTTAGAAGTAGATGGAAAGTGCAAACCTTGTAGTTTACGGCATGTATTTGATATTATTATTATTATTATTATTGAAGCCGTGCATATATTTCATTGTAACTGCTCTATGGCCTTAGCTTTTAATGCATATAACTGTGAAATCCAATCACTTCAAACCTTCTCCAAAATTCTCTCTCTCTTCTCTCCTTAATTCAGCACCTTCTAGCAAGCACCACGCTCTCTCTCCCTATACACAGAGAGAGATAATAAATTAACAACAACAACTAACAACAATAATAATAATATAGGAAAATTTTCAAGTGTACCGTGATACTGATGTTTCAGTAATTTTTAACCGTTGATCTTAATTATAAAAATATATAATATATATAATTAAGATCAACGGTTAAAAATCACTAATACACCGGTACGACGGTACATTTGAAAATCTTCCAATAATATAATATAGTACTGTAACCGTGTAAGCTTGTAACCATAGAGTATTATAGAGTATGCTATATACAAGAAGAAGAAGAAGAAGAAGAAGGGGTTTAATTAAGTAATTGTACTTGTACTAAGCATAAACAGAAGGTAGGTAGGTTGTAGATCTATAAGTAATACACGACGTACTTGTTAGGAAACAAGACATGCATAAGGAGCAGTGGTTTTCATTATTATTATCTCTTTTTGTTGACACTGATCAGGTAGAGTCTAATCTTCTCTGCTAGTGAATGTCATTTAAAGCAAGCAAATAAACTAAGACTATGGTTTACCCTATCTACTACTATACTACTCACTACACTAGATATACTGTGAGCATATGGCGAGAAGTAATAAAGAGGGAATAGCTCTATTCTCTTCTGATCCAAATTAAAGCTGAAAATAAAGGATCATGTAGCAGAAACAATACTTTTTTATTTTTTGTACAAGTGAATAGAAGAAAAGTATATAGAAATGTACAAGAGTAGAGTACGCATGCAGAAGTGGGTAATTGAGAAGAGAATAGAAAAGAAGGAAGGTTATTAGGCAGGGAAAAGAAGAAAAAGAAAGTTAATTAGAAAGAGAGTTTATATATATGCATGAGGTTGAGGAGGAAGGGAATGAGTAAGAAAAGAGATAGAGTTTTGGGAATTGAGAATCATTGGGAATGGTTGCATCTATGTATGTTAAGAAGAGAGCAGCACTGCCTTTGAGTTATGGAAAGCATAAAAAAGGAAAGGGAAAAGAATAATTGCAGAAAGTAGGATTTTAATTTGATATGATATTGCAAAGACAAGAGGAGAGGAAGGGAGTGCATGTGAGATTCCATACATACATACATAAAAAAAGAGAGTGTGCAGAGAGGGAGGGTGATTAAAGGAGTGCACGCACGCACGCACGCACTTGATGCCCAGCAAGCTAAGAAAGAAAGAAAGAAAGAAAGGTATGTGTTGTATGTGTGTTATGCGGATCGGAGTGTGTCAGAGGAGGGAGATTAATTAATGTGAGGTTGTTGGAGTGAAGTGAGAAGAGGAAGAAGTTGAAGCCTCAAGAGACGCACATGTATGTGGTGTTGTGGACTGTTGCCTTCCTTCAACTTTCTATAAAGCCAGCTGGGGCACATCCAACACTCCCTTCCCCCACCACTTTCTTAATAAAATAAACGCTAAATAAAATTATGATGGAAAAGTCTAGGCCAGCAACTTTTATGTTTTCTGGCCAACACTTAACCATTAAAAGAAAAGTAAGTGATTTTTTATTATTGGATGTAATCTCACACCATTAAAAACACTATTGATGGCCAATTGATGGTTACAAAATACTAAAGTTGCTGGCCCCTAGCATTGCTCTAAAATTATTCCTCCGCAAATTAAAATTATATAATTATCCTAAATCATAATTAATTATCCCTCATATTTTGAATACTTTTATATAAATTAAATTGATTTGTTTATTCTAAATTTTAAATTCAAAATAAAAATACTTTTAAATTATTATTTTATTAATATTACTCAATATTTAATTAATATTTTATTTTAATATTATTAAAATTTAATACTATAATTTAAAATAAAATTAATAAATTTTATTAGTAAGATAATTATAATTTTACAGGCATATTATATTTGTGTATTTTTTTATTTTTTCTTTTAATATTAAAAATTATTTTAAAAAATACAAAATATATTTTTTATATTATATTATATATTTTACAGCCACATTATTATATTCTTTAGATTCGAGTAACGGGGATTAAAGGATTTTTTAAATTTATAACTCATTGGAAAAATAGTATCAAATAAATTTTTAGGGGTTTAAACATTAGACTTGTACAAAATTTTAAATATTAAATAAAATTTATTATTCTGTCAAAGACCTATAAATTTGTAAATGTAATTCTTTAAATTTTATTTGATCTTTTTTCAAGAATTTGTGAATTTATTGTAAAATTTCTTTAAAACATACTTTTTTTTCTCTTCTTAAAAACATACAAATATATCTAAAACATTCTTAAAAATTTGACTGTGTTATTATTATTTTTTCATTCTTATTATTTTGACGTGATATTTAATACTATATTCCATCATATTAACGTAATTACTCATAAGAAGAGTAAATATTGTCACTTTAGAATATGATAATATTAATTTTAATTTCAGAGAATTATATTTAGTTTAACTTTTAAAATAACTTTGTTGTAGACATAATGTTGAAAGATTTATTTCCAGAGAAAATACTTAAATTTTAAAACAATTGATTTATTTAAAAGTAAGTTTTAAAAAATTAATTAAATATATAATAGTTGAAATTCATATAATTTAAGAATTAGTAAGCAAATGATTGTTAACATAACAACAACAACCACGTTGAAATTTTATCTCAAGAATAAAAACAAAATTTAATTTGTTTTTAATCTCTTAAGCTACATTTAGAAGAGAGATTGAGAAAATTAAATTTACGTATTATGTTTAATATAAAATGTATATAACTGGATTATATCTTAATATCTTACTTGATTTAAAATAAATATAAAAATAAAATAAAAATATTTATTAAAATATTTTTAATTATTAAAAAATATTATTAAAATTCTAATTTCTTTCTCAAAAATTTTAATCTTTTATATTCTTATTTTTTTATTTTATTGAAATTTTGAATATCAAGACTAAAATTTTAATTCTATTTTCTAATACTTAAACACAATACTACATATCAATTTTTCAGTCTCAATTTCAATCCGAAAAACAAACACTACTGCCTTAAACTCTTGGCATTAATTATAAACGAGTGGTGGCTTTAGTGCCCGTCTCCGTTCTTCATAAACGGCACTCCATTGTTTGGGCATCTTATGTCGCCAAGCTACTGCTTCGGAATGAAGATGGAGATGGTGAGAATCTGATGGATCTTGATTTGATTCTCTGGACACTATATGTGACTAAAGTGACAATGAGTTTGTTTATTAATTTTGAGCAAACAAGAAACAACCATCTCTTCTTCCAGATTTTTTTTTGGGTATATATATATATATATATATATAGTTATACATCCGAGTTCATTAATATGAAACATTCTTTTTTTTTAGGTAAAATTTTTTAGCATATAAAAAAATAAAAATACTTTTGTTATTGTAGAATAAAAAACTTTGGTATCTTAATAATGCATGTATTTAATAATTAATAACATACTAATTTTTTTAATTTAAATATATTTATATTTCAAAAGTTTATTTTATTTGAGTGGTGTAACATATACTCTTATTTTCATCAAAATAAATTTAACCCCTCATCCTATTTACACCTATATATATTAGATATTTTAAGAAACATCTCTCTCAGTAGCCGGATTGAGAGAAAGGATAAAAAAGGTAATTTTACTATATTGTCAAAATTCTTATAAATACGTTAAATTTTTATTTTGTTTTAATTTTATTCTTAAAATTTTATATTTACGTATATATAATACCCAAACTTTTTAAAGATAGATTATAAACCGATTTTTAACCTATTTTATTGGGTTAAAGTTCAACTTTTAAAAAGTTATTTTATTAAAAAAATAAAATAAACTTATCCGATGAATTGAGTTTAAATTAAATTCAAATTTTTATTTAACTTTATAATAATTAGATATTTTCTATATTTAAAATCTAATGTCGTGAGAATTGGAAAATAATAGATTTTGACGATATATTTGAATAACTGAAATTTGGGGTTTAGTATTTTTAAATTTTATGAACCAAGAAAAATTGGTTGGGTTATCTCTAATTTTAATTTAAATTATTTAGTAAATTGATAAATAAAGTGTTCTCAAAATAATTATCTTGGTATGTATTTAGTTTTCAATTACTATTCTATCCCCAATTTTATTAAAAATACCTACATTACCATTTTCTTCAAAAGAAATCTTTACTTACCCATACCACTCCAAAACCCACAAATCCCAACCCTAACTCTCCTTATTACCCTCCACCTAAAGAAAGAAAAGAAAGAAAAAAATAGAAATGGAGAAGAGAGGAGAGAGGAGAGAGGAGAGAGGAAGGGAGAAGACAGTGCTGGTGGGCATCACTACCATTGTCGCCACCGTCAGAGAGAGAGAGAGAGAGGCGTGCCGCCATGCTCGTCGTTGCTTAGTTTAGTCGCCGGTTCGTGCTCGCTGTTGAAGGAGACGCCAGCGTCGCCTCCGTCCACGCTTATCATCGCCAGCCACCAGCAATTACCGAACTGTATGTGCCGTCATCAAGGTCTTCATCGCCGTTAATGGAGGGTTGTCGCTGAGGAGCAGAACGCGACGGAGAAGGGAGAAGGAGCTATCGCCGGAGCTTCCGCAACCATCGTTGATGCCGATCAAGGTCGTCGGTGAGCCGTGTGCCGCCGTTAGAACTGTTTCGTGCTGGCATTATTGTTGGTGGTTTTCTTCACTGCCGTTGACGTCGCCAAATGTCTCTACGGGAGCCACTGTTAATCTGTTCTTAGGTTATCCTCTAAGTACTTTGGATTTTCTTGTCCCGAAATTCTTATTGTTGTTATTTTGTTATATGTTGATGAGATTTTTGCTGCGTTAATGTCGTAGGATCGAGTTCCAGTTCTTGCATGTTGAGTTCTATGGTTGTTGCATACAACATCAAGCTGCTATGTCGTCACCAGAGCTGCTACTATTCTGTTCTCTCACTTAATCGTAATTATAGTAAGATGTTCCTTATTCCAAATCTCTATAGTTACTGTTCTATTATGTATTATTGAGTGTTACACGACATTAATAGCTCATGGTTGAGTTACTATTGTCGCATGGTGCTTTTGTAGCTGTCGGAGCTGCTGTCAGGTCGGTTTAGAGGCTGTTGTTTCATTCTTTTGTTGTAGTAAGTTAACCCTATTCCGAAATTATCACTGCTAGTATTCTGATTATTTGTTACTGAGAATTTTGAGATCCTGATATCTGAGGGTCAAATTGTTGTAACTGCAAAACAGTGAATGTTGTTGTTGCTGTCGTGGATTAATAGGAAAGGGTTTATTGCGTTTTGATTGCTACGAGTTTGATCAGCTGAGGTAGGGGATAATTAAAAATGCTTTAAATTTTGAATACCTGACAAGTTTAGTGAATTAGTGCAAATAAATGAATGCATGTGATATAAATAATTTTCTACTGTGATTGAATGTGCAATTGTTCGTGTTATTGATTGGTTGATTTTTGAAATTTTGGTGAGACCGATTAAATAAGTTGTTTGTTTATTTATTTATTCTTTTTGAAAATGAAAGGCAAATATTTTCATTTAACAATCAAAGAATTATTTAGAAACTTTGGAATCAATTCTTTAATCCTTCGGCAATATTTTAGTTTGAATTGATTTATTGTTGATTGGCCGATGATGACTTGAAATATGTTTAAATGTTGATGTTGATGTTGATGATAAGCCCCAATTTTAGGATTTATTTTGTGTTGAATTTAGCGGATTTTACCAATTTATCTCACATTGACTCAATGAAATAGCATGATTTTGTGAATTTCTCCTAAATTACACTTAAGATTGAAAACATGCTTTTTAAACTCGTAAATTGCTATATTTAATTCACTTTGATTCTATTCGATGCCTTGATGTGTTTGTTTAGTGATTTCAGGCTTATGAGGCAAGGATTGTTCTTTCTTCATGGCCACGCGTACGCATGCCTCACGCGTACACGCGTGACATTCGGCACGTGACTTTATCAAAGAAAATGTGGCTGGTGATTTCTAAGCTCATCCAAACCCAAATCCAACTCATTTCTGAAATATTTAAGGTAGAATTTAAGAAAGAACAAGGAGGGAGCAATTAATTTAGCTTAGAAATCATGTTTTAGGTCATTTTCTTGTTCTTACATCTTTGTTCTCTTAGTTTACATTGTTAATTTTCTTTTATGTCACTTTTTAGTTTATGAGTACTATTGTTAATTTCAATTTCTTTTTAATGTAATTTGGTTTTTTATGTTTCTTTGATGTTTGTTTGAGTTATTGTTACTATTTTCTTGCATTTAGTAGCCTTAGATTTTATTATTTTTACAATTAATATGCTTTTCTTTTTATGCACACCAAGTGTTTGATAAAATGCTTGGTTTAGTTTTAGAGTGGATTTTTGAGCATTCTTGACTTGAAAAGAGAAGTTTGGTAGTCTTGAGTCATTAATACTCAATTTGGATTGGTGATCTAGAGTTGTTAGTTAATCTTGTTTCTATTAACATTACTTATAGATTGGGATTAACTAGGCCTAATTGACCTTCTTCCAATGTGAAACGTAATAGGCTTAACTCTTGGTAATTATATTGTTATAATTAATTACTAGGATAGAAGACCTTGATTTTCAATTCTTGCCATGAATTCCTCTTTAGCATTTGTTATCTTTAGTTGTTTGATTTACTTTCTTGTTATTTAAATTCTTGCATTTTTATCAAACCACCCCGTGAATCTCATGACCAATAATTGAACATTCAATTGCAATTCTTAGGGAGAACGACCCAGGAGTAATACTCTCGGTTATTTTTATTGGGTTGAACTTGTGACAACCAAAACTAAACTTTGATGGAGAGTTCATTGTTGGTCTAGACTATGCTTGCAACGAAGAGATTCTTTTTTATTGAAGAATTCTAGACTAGCATAAATTCTCTCATCAGTTGGCTATGGAAGTCGGTTGAGATTGAATTAAAGGAACCTGTGAAGGATGGTAAACTCTGATTTTTAGGAAAGATTCTGCCAGAATTTTTATAAGAATTTAAAGAGTTTTAGAACTTTTACTTATGGTTTTCAAAATGGGTTGAAAGTTTTGGTTAAAGAAAAATGAGTTTAGTTTGATTAATTTTATTAAAAGAAATATGTCTTGAGTACTATTAAAAATTTTAGAGTAATTAAAATAATGAATTTGAGAATAAAAACTTTTGGAGTTTTCAATTAGGATTTTTAATTTTTAACTGGTATGACTTTGAACCTTGTTAAAAAAGTTTTTAGAGTTTAGAATGGTTTTAAAATTGGGTCAAAACTTTTGGTTTAAATGATTTAGTTTAAATAATAAGAAATGAGTTTTATGATTTTGTGAAATTAGTTTATAATTTAACTTAGCTAATTTTGAATAATAACAAAAAAGGGTATAATTGTTTTAGTTAAAAATTTAAAAAGATAAATCATCTTATCAGTTAATGGGTTCGGGTCTAAGAAGTGTGAAATGAGGTAATGTTAATAGAGTTAAGTAATAGAGTGGAAGAAAAAAGAGATATTTGAAAAAAAGATGCAGTTATGCTTTGAATTGTGATAACGGTTGAGGACCTTGGGAGTATTAAATTGAAATTGAGGATTATGAAAGTTGGACTTGTCCGTCTATAAAGTGACTAATTAGAGAAATAATTTAAATGAGATTGAATGGAATATGCCGTGTTTGAGTTAGATTGATATTGGTTATGAATTATTATGTTCTGTTTGAGTTGGTATGCAACCTTGACCTCAAGTTTACGATATCGTATTAGAGAACTCATACTCGCAAGTCTCATGTAACGGTCTAAGCCTAACCCGTTGAGCATTGGAGTGTGTGGAGTACGAAGCAAAGTGGAGTTTATGATCATGATGAAAATTATGTCTAGTATGAGATCACTAATAAGAAGTGAGATTAATATGAAACCTATGATGAGAACTTAATTAAGTTGAGATACGTGCGAGAGATTAAGATTGAGGATAATGATTATGATTATGTTAATGAATATTGATGAACGCGTGAGTAATGAATTTACTGAATACTAAATTGATATAAGCCATGGACGATGAGATTGATGATGATTGAGTATGGCCTGATTGGCTGAGTTGGCAAGGTTTAGGTGATATCCCGCATGTGTATTGATTGAATTTCTATTTATGGTTAGGTCTGGGTGTTATCCCGCTTGCGAGATGAATTGAATCTAAGGATTGAGACTCTCCCGGTAGATGCAGTGGTTCGCCCCACTTGCTCCGCATTGAGACTTGAGACTTTGTTGACCTTTCGTCGCAAAATGTGGTTGGACACTTATACCTTTTCGGATAATTACCTCCTTGAGATGTGAATTCCTCTTGGGGATGTGCGCACTGAGGGACTGTCCAGGGTTAGTTACTGAACATGTCGGGTTTGACTGTATAACCGACAGATGAGCTCATTGGTCATAGGGCAGACATGCATAATTTGCATTTGTGTGTATTGTTTTGGTGTGCATCTTGTATTTGGTTTGCCTTCTTGATTAAATGTATCTATATGCTACTTGATCTAAATGCTTTATCTGTTCTCTCTATCTGTGTATTCTTTGTATTATTTTGTCTGTGTTTGCATAACTCAAAAATCTCTCATGCTGGCGATGGTGATGCTGAGGGTTGTTCATGAGATGAATGTGGTGATTTAAGGTTTGTGGAATGCTTAACTTGATTCCCTACTTTTGACTGGTATTGTCCTGATATTTTAGTTTATGTATTGGATAGATAAGAATGAGTGACATAAGTTTGTTGGGTGGAAACCATTAGGAACGTCTTTGATCTTTTTCCTTTTTAAACAATTTACCTTACGATTTTGTAAACTAAAGGAGATTCATTACAATCTTTTCAAAGTAAGATTTCTCATATAATTTTTTTCCGAAGAGTTATTTAAACATAAACTGATTTTATAATGAAATTATTTCTATTTGCGAGTATCTTTTTGTTTTGATGGTATTCCCTTCCGATCCTTACTGAGAAGTGTGGTTTGTTCTCACCCCTTTTTATATCCAACATTTCAGTGACAAGTTCAGGAAGCTTTGGTGCGAAGCTGCAACCGAACAACAAAGCTTTATAGATTTATACTTTTGTATTTAGTTTAGTTGGGATTCTTAGTTTTTTTTCTCATGTTGAGTGTTAGAAGGATACGACTTGTATTTGGAGATTGTAGGATAATTTTATGTATTTAATACTATGTGCATATACTTATGCGATTAAGTAGTTCAAAATAAAGGCATTTCATTTTCATAATCTGACTGTATCCGCAAAGACTCAATATATATATATATAATACTAAAATAAAGGAGTAGAGATAGGTAACGCCTAGATTTTTAGTATGATCATGAGGTGCTAAAAATTAGAGTGTTACCGTATATACTCATGACAGCCCAACTTTCATAAAGTTTAGGACCAATTTAATTAGCAATAATACATAATAACTATATCCGATTTGTTTATGTTAAAAATTATTTTTGTAAAATTATTGCTCAATTGATCCTAATTTTTTTAAAAATTAACTGTCAGAAATATATTTGATACAAATAAAAATTTTTTAAACAAAATTAATACAAAATAAAATTTAAAAATATTTTTAAAATTTTTAACAAATTTCAAAAATAAAAACTATACTTTACCCCCCTTCTCCCTATCCTCTCTCGAGCTTCATCCCTTTTGCGGTTTTGCCCATATACACCTTTAACTTGTTTCTTCTTTTTATCAGCTTTCCTTTATTTCATGTGGTCTGCATTTTTTCTTTATATTCTCTTCTCAGATTTAAGTGTTAATTATCTGTTTTGGGTTAAGATAAGAAATTGCACTTTTTTATTGTCTTAACATTTAAGGTTATTTTTTACTTTCACTTGTTGTCAATAATCATATTTATCTTTGTAAAGGAAGAAAAACTCAATTTACGTCTCTAAATTTTGAGAAAAAGTAATTTATGTAACATAGGTGAAATAATGCACATATATGACACAAAAAGAGAAGAGTAATACACTCAAATGGTTAGGGCACCAAACAATTTGTTGGCTTGATCAAACTGTTCCTTACCATTTTTAAAAAGAAAATCTAAATAAGTAAAAATAACAAAAATTACATATTATGCTTTATGTAAAAAATTGCAAAAATATTTTCATTTTCTCTTTTTATAAAATGGTTATCATATTATAAAAAAATAACAAAAATATAGTATTTTAAAAACTCAAACATTTTGGTCCCATATCATCGTTATCCTCCCTAAGAATCATTAATTTATGTAACTTTAAATTATATTATATCTTTTAAAGTCAATTATATTTCTAAAAATAATTTTAATTTATTATATCTTGCTATATGCAAAATAATTCCATATATACAGAGTAATTATTACTACTCCATTGCAACTAAAGCAAGCAGAAGCAGGCAGTAATTTACATAATGGGGAAAATATGGTTTCACAATGTAAGTGTGTGGAAGTTAAGCCATTTTTGAAAAAACATCCTTTTTGAAAAAGCAAAGGTAGGTAGATAAATATTTATTCCTCTGACATGAGACAGACAATGAGTAGAACAAGAAGAGCCACACATCTCAATATGTCCCCATCCTATCTTCACATTCTGAGGTGTGGGAACTATATTTGCACATTTTCAAGCTTAGCTTCTTCACTCTCATCATCATCATTCCATTCCCAAATCTGATTCATATATCACTAAATCAACTTAATATGATTTTTTTATTCTTAAATAAGATTTGGAATGAAAATAAAACATATCATACTTCACCTTTAATAAATTAAAAGGTAATTCACATAATTAAACCAACCTGATTCAATATTATGTATATCATCAACATGAAAAATATAACGTGAATCACTTCGATGACATTTTTATATAAATCAAAATGGCTAGAGTAAATTTAGGTTTGAACATAAATTAAAACAGGATTGTTCGATTTATATGATATTCTAGTAAATTTATTGGAGCTATTTTGATTTATATATGCATGCAACGTTTCTTAGTAAATCTAATAACACCGTTTCGATTTATTTAAGATATGGTACCGGTACCTTAGTAAATCTATGCCTACCGTTTCAATTTATGCAGTTTGAAAGTCTATGGTAATTCGAAACTGCCTGTTTTAATTTATGCATGTTTCGTGCCCATTGTAATCCGAAACAGCTCCATTAAATTTATTAGGAGGATCCCTATAAATAGAGTTCGAATTGGAGCCATTCGAACCACATTCCAAAAGCTTTTCCCACCGAATCCTCAACCAAAATACTCCAATATTTAGAAAAAATTAATTGATGGGGGATAATCCAAACCGTCTTTATCGTTTAGACGGAGTTGCCCACATTGCTAGTGTTATCAATGAAGAGGTTAGTGTATATAATTTTTTTTCAAAAATAGTATTAAATAATTTATGTTAATATTTTTTGTTTATTTTAATGATAGTCGTTATTCGAATTGATAAACTAAATAGAGTGGTTAGATCAGTAGCTTAATAATCTATAGAGGTTTAACCGAAAAAGTTCTAATTTGGATAGTGGTTACAAATAAGTAGAAAAATATGAGTAGTGAAGATAATGTGTAGTGAAACTTAGTTCGAGTAAGTCTAGTCATAGGAATCGATGTCGTGAATTGGGCAGTAAAAAAGAATGTTTTATTATTATTAAGCTTTTTTTATTAGGCCCAGTTTGATGAATACATTAATTTATTTTGTGTTCGTACCCGTTACATTATTTGGTTGCCTTTGTGGCATTATTTGCATTAAGATATGCATTAGTTGATATTGTTATGTAGATATGTTCGATTTGTTATGTTGTTTATGCAGCCTCATCGATGTATCGGTAGCATGAGACGACAGCAAGGTATGCGGGTGGATGAGAGGATCGTTTCGTATTTGTAGATGGCCGGTTTATACTATCTTGCGAGGTTGAACGAGGCCTAGTTTAGGCTGGACAAGCCGTTGGTGAGTGCATTCGTGGAAAGATGGCGTCCAGAGATGCACACGTTTTATATGCCATTTCGAAGAGTATACGATTACACTGCAGAACGTGGCATACCAGTTAAGGCTCCCGATCGATGGATAGTACATTAGTGGATGCCTGACGGAGTTTAAGCGATACATCTAGGGTGGTCACCCAGCTTGGGTGTGGTTCCAAGAGCTGCTGGGTGTAATGCCTCCTAGGAACTGCATCGACAAGTTTAAGGTGAAACGCAGTTGGATGCAGAACACATTCCAAGTGATTCCTGATGGTGCCTCCTATCTGTTTCATCTATACAATCCGGTACTCTACCCTGTAATGAAACCGGTGCCGTATCAGTACCACCTACAACTCCGTCACCACTATGGTGTAAATCAGCTGCGAAGGACGGAGAGACAACGTACATTGCCTCAGGCACAATCACAGGCACAGATGAGGAGGCACCGCCAGGCCTCGAACTAGAACAGGCTACAGTCGCTGGAGCTTCAGGATTCCGGTTTCGAATTGCCTGAGTTGAAGACCACATCTACGAGCTTGGCCAACAGCTCAGGGGTCTTCACCTTGGAAAACTGTCTACGACAATGGAATAGAACTTCTAAATCTTCGTCACTCCCTATGACGAACGAATCGTATTTCACGTTATTCCGCAAAACTGATATTATAATTTTATAGAATGATTTCTCAACCCGTTTCACTCCTTGCAACCCCAGTTTTTTTTATTATAGAATTCAAGAACCTAGCAAAATTCGTTGAAGGCTTTAAAAAAATACTAAGAGGATCCTTATCAGTAAACTTAATTCCAGAGCGTATTTTTTTTAATCGACCCTCTATAGTGCACTAGTACTAGAGAACTTCCTCACTTGCTATTGTGTTGTTTCTCTCCCCCATAATTGAACGTATATATATATATATATATATATATATATATATATATATATATATATATATATATATATAGGTTGACCGCACAGTAAATCTAATCAGGCCATTTGATTTATGTAATAGTGTAAATCGAAATAGGCTGTTTTGAATTACTATGGCCTTTCAATGTGTATAAATCGAAACGGTTTAATTAGATTTACTAGGAAACGTTGCATGCATATATAAATCGAAATAGCTCCATTAGATTTACTAGAATACCATATAAATCGAACAACCCTGTTTCGATTTATATTCAAATCTAAATCTACTCTAGCCGTTTCAATTTATATTCAAATCTAAATCTACTCTAGCCGTTTCGATTTATATAGAAATGTCATTGAGGGTGATTTACGATTTTGGGTGATTTGCGTAATATTGAATCAGGGTTAGTTTAATTATGTGAATTACCCTAAATTAAATCTCTCGTATATATATTTTTACAGGCTCAAATTGAGCTAATAATTCTAAACAAGTTATTCGGATGGTATTCATAGTATTTTGTTTTGTTTAAATTTTTTCATGTGACAAATATCTCTAGACACCTCAACATTAAAAAAACAAGATTTTAAAATAAGGATTTAATTTTAATGCACTATAAGTGTAAAATTATTTTATATGTGCATTCAATATATCAGTAATCTACTCTTGGCCTGGGATATGGACCACATGTAGTTCATTGCTTTTGATCTTGTCTCGAGCAAACTGTATATCAAGTTGTAAGTGCTTAGTTTTGTCATGTAACACTAGATTGGAAGCAAGCATTACAGTGCTTAAGTTGTCACAGAAAATAGTTGAAAATGTCTGAAGTTGAACTTTTAATTCGAGCAACAAGTTCCTGATCCAAATTGTTTCTGCTACACATGCTACAAGACTTTGATATTCAGCCTCTGACAAGCTCCTACTAACAGGGATTTGCTTTCTACAATACCAAGACGCAAGATTAGATCCTAAAAAAATGCAAAACTCAGTGACTGACATGCGGTCTTCAAGGTCTGATGCCCAATCAGCATCAACGAATCCATACAATCTGAAGTCTGTATTCTTATGAAAGAATAACCCTTGTTGCTTAGTGCCATGAAGATACCGAAGAACTCTCTTTAGAGCCTTCCAATGTACAAACACAGGTTTATGCATACACTGACTAATCTTGCTCACATCGAAGGAAACGTCCGATCTGGTTATTGTGAGATAATGAAGACTTCTAATAATAGATCTATATAGTCTTGGATCCTCAAATTCTTTTGAACGTGTAGTCAACAGGTGAAGAGATGATATCATTGGAGTTGGCATTGCACTTGCCTCTACCATGTTTAATTTTGAGAGTAAATCATTCATATATTTTATTTGAGATAAATGAATATGTCCTGCAGTAGTTCTTCTAACTTCAACACCTAGAAAATAACTCAGTTCACTTAGATTCTTTAATGAAAAAACTGTATTTAAAGTTTTAATCATCAAGTCAACTTGAGTTGAATCATTCCCTGTAATAATGATGTCATCTACATAGCATAGAAGATATATGACATGATTAGAAGTGTATTTCAAAAACAAAGAGGTATTTGATTTTGCAGTGGTAAAACCAAATGTTTCTAGAGTTTTGTTCAACTTTAGGAACCATTCTCGTGGTTCTTGCTTTAGGCCATATAGAGATCGATTTAGTTTGCACACTAAGGTTTTAGAATTGACTTCAAAATCTCTGGGATGCTGCATATAAATAATTTGAGATAAATCTCCATTCAAGAATGCGTTATTAAAATCAAATTGTCAAATAACCTAACGTTTGGATAAGGCTAAGCTTAGCACAATTCTCACCATAGTAGGCCTAATCATTGGACTAATAATTTGGTTAAAAGCAAAACTTTCACTTTGTCCAAAACCTTGTACAACTAATCATGTTTTGTATTTTTGCATAGATCCATCAGGGTTCTTTTTAGTAGTGAAAATCCATTTAGAACCTATTATTTTAGCATGAGACGGTGGCAACACTAAGTTCTAGGTATTAGTTCTCATAAGGGAATTATATTCTTCCTTCATAGCCTCATACAAGTGTGGTATAGTGAGAATAGTAGCTATAGTTTTTGGTGGTCTTTCTTCAGATTTTTCATCATTATGTTTAGTTAGAAAAATTTTAGGTTTAGACTTGCCTGTCTTGGATCTGGTGTTCATAGGGTGGACATTAGTGTTTGATGGAATGGAAAAATTTTATGGCACATTATGACTGTGTTGTGAACTATCACAAGGTAACTGACCCTCTATAGCAGAACTAGGAATAGAGGTTTTATGATGCAGAATTGAAGGAGAAACTTGATGAGGCTGAGAAATTTCTATATTAGAGCTAGTGTTAGTATTATTACTTGACTTATGAAGAGTTGAATTATGGGAGGGCTGATCATGAGAGAGTGTTTGTGTAGGTAAACCAGCATATGTTGGTATAGTAGGAATAGTCTGAAAAGAACTTTTATTAATGATATTATTATCAGTACTAGTTTTCGTATATCGTAAGTCATTAGATACATTTATAAATAATTCTTTATATGAAAATATAGATTCATCAAAGGCAACATGTCTACTAATAAACATCTTACCAGTGAGTGACAAGCGCCTATAACCTTTGTGATTAACTGCATATCCCAGAAAAAGGCACTTGTAAGATCTATAATCAAACTTATGTCTATTATATGGTCTCAACAGTGGATAACATGTACTGCCAAAAAATTTCAAATATTGATAATCAGGAATTTAATTAAATAACAATTCATATGGTGTCTTACCTTGGAGAATAGAAGTAGGTAATCTATTGATTAAGTATGTAGTAGTAATTACTGCTTCATCCCAAAAAGTAAGGGGAAGGAAAGCTGTAGAAAGCATTGCCAAAACTGTTTCTATAACATGGCGATGCTTTCTCTCAGCCCTGCCGTTTTGTTCATGTGTATGAGGACATGAATATCTATGATGTATGTCATATTTAAGTATAAATTCTTTAAAACTATTAGGACTATACTCTCCTTCATGATCAGTTTGTAACTCCTTCAATTTATGTCCTGTTAAGTTTTCAATGAGAGTCTTATATTATAGAAATGCAGTATATACTTGAGATTTAGATTGTAATAGATATAGACAAGTGTACCTACTATATGCATCAACAAATATAATATAATACCTAAAACCAAGATAAGATATAATAGGGGTTGTGTCCCAAACATTAGAATATACTAATTGAAAGGGTGCAATGTAAGTAGTAGAATTAGAAAAAGGCATCTTGTGTAATTTTGCATAAACATAGTTTTCACACAAAGAATTATCAGAAGTTGAATTAAAGGAGTCAATTGTATTCTGAGAAATAATATTGTATTTATTTAAGATTGTGTGTACAGTTCGTTTGGCAGCATGTCCCAACTTCTTAGCCACAATTCAAAAGAAGAACATTTAATAACTAGAACTCTAGGTACAAAATTTAAAAAAGAAAAATGAGCAGGAACATCAACATTAATAAATTTGTAGATTCCTTTTCTACGAAATCCTTGCATGAGAACCTTCTTGGAGAACTGACATTTAACAAAGTGAATAAAGGTATGAAATTCAAAGAAAACATTATTATCTTGAGCAAATTTAGAAACATTGATTAAATTCTTCGTGATCTGTGGTGTGTGAATTAACTTTTGTAATTGAAATCATCTATTTGAGTCTTGTGCATAAAGAATTGAATTTCCATAATGTTTAATAGACAAACCTGATCCATCACCTACAAGAACCTGATCTGGGCCAAAATATTCTGTATTGATAAGTAGGTTGGAGTGATTTGGGGTGACATGGTGAGATGCACATGTGTCTGGGTACCAAGAAGTGTCTGCTACTGATGAAGGAACAGCCATGTATGTCTCAGGATGATGAAAAGATGTTGTAGGTGATGGTGGCGTGGTGGATAGCACTGGTGGTTGTGAATGATGGTATAGAAGATGAAGGAAAATGAGATTGAGGTCTGGAAAAGGGTTTAGTGAGATTTAAGGGAGGAGGAATTTATTGATCAAATCTATGATAGCAATGCCAAGTAATATGACCCATACGACCACAAACTTGGCATTGTGGTCTAGAATTTGAAATAAGAACCTGCCTCCTCGAGAAAACCTACCCCTCCACCTCGTCGTCCTCCAAAACCCCTTCCTTGATTGATGGAGGGTAAAAAAATTGCCTTGTGTCAAATGAGCCTGTGCTATTAAACTATCTGAATTTCGAAACTTATCTACCATGTCATCATGAGTCATAATGAGAGTTTCAACTTCACTTACTGAGTACATTTCCGATTTTGCATTGACAATAAAGATTAGTATTTGATTATCAGAATTCAGACCCTCAAGAAGTACTTCAATATGCTCTGCTAATGTAAGAGGGCTTCCTAAAGTCGCAAGAGAGTCAGAAACATATTGGATTTTGAACACATAATCAGAGACAGATAATCCATGTTTCTTGATGAGTTTTAATTATGCCTTGAATTATTTGATTTTGTACAGGGTTGACTTAACGAAGTAATCTTCAATCTTTTTCCAAAAAAATAAAAGCACTGTCTACCATTTTGTTTTTAAAATTCGGATCAATTGATGCAAGCATCCATGACATGAGGTTGGAATCATCTTGCCTCCACTGTTTGTAGTGAGCAGATTCTTTTCCAACAATTCGATCTTCTTTAGAAAGGTATTGAGGGAGAATTTTTTCTGCTAGAAGATGATCTTGTAGTCATTGATTCAAGAAGGATGCATTGGTAGGAACCGATGTGACGGCATTTTGGGGGGTTGTTGTTACTGTTGATAGAGTTGAAATTGGAAAGTGATTCAGCCATTGAAGAGTAGAAATCTAAGCTCTAGATACCATCTCAAGAGAATTGAAGCATGTAATTTTCAAGGAGAAAGATGAATAGAAAACAGGGGCATGTTGATGATGTATATGAGCTAGATAGTGAAAACCAAAAAAGAACTTAGGACAACTTAGTAAAGCAGACAATACAGTAAAGTAAAATTGGAATTATGAGAAATATGTATTACACCTCCTCATTTTGAAAGCAATGACTTCTTATTTATACTATGACTCATACTAACACTCTAACAGAGTCTTACTTTTCTTGACCTGCACTAACACTATTACTCAAATTTGTTTAATGTCCACTACATCTTTTACATACAGAACATATTATATTATACTGTCGTTATCGCTAACTAGCTCATCAAAGCGGATAAACACCAGTTCCTTAATTAATTAACTTCTAAATTAACAACCATTATATTTTAATTTTTGAAATAAAATGTTATAAATTATTGATCCGTCATTATTTATAAAAAAATTGAAATAATCTTTCTAAATAATTAACAAGATTTAGCCAACAACAAGTTAACAAGTATTTTTGAATTATACTTTATATTAATTAATTATAATTAATTATATTTTATTTTTTAAAAATATAAACTTAATAATTATTAATTATAGTTGTTTAAAGTTGGCTGAGTATAAATTATTTACCTATACTTTTTCAAATGAAAACGTATGCAACTATGCATGTGAGAATTATTAAAGAAAAGCTAAGGCAATGCAAGGTGGAGTTTCTCCTCTTGTAGAAATTCGTATTTCGTAACCGTCCCTTTACGTTGATGTCGGTATTTTCCTGATTACCCGAAAAGGAAGTTACGTAAGATCATGCATGAAGTTATGGGCAGGATTTTAATGTTTTGGGATGAGACATGATCTAAGGTTAGATGAGACTAATATGTCACTGCCTAGAGAGGATTCCACAATAATAATGCAACCTATATAATGAAAATTATCGTAGCAATTTTTTGCACTAGAGAGCAAAGTATTAGTAGTTAGTAACTTACGAGAGAGGCATGACTTGGATATGATGTGACATGTTACGACTATATCGCGTGCACTGGGAGTTGTAGGCTGAAATTTTACTTCGATATTAATAATGTATACTTGTATATACCATATATATATTTTTTAATAAGGGACTTATATATTACTCCATAGTCCATATATAAGAACTTGTTATTTTAATTTATAAAGTTGAATCATTCATATAGATGTTGTCATCATCCGAGGAAATTTGATGTGATAAAATTTGAAATAAAATATATAGAAAATTAAGAAGGCAACAAAAAGTGATGAAGTCAAATGGAGAAATGATTGTGCTTTTGTTTTTAAAGTTGTTGAACGTAAGACAGAGTCGCCCCCACCACAACAAATGATTGACAAAACGTTACCATCAAAAGGAGCAAGCATGTACATAAAGTTAAGAATGATTATGGGAATATCCATCAATTTCAAGGTAAAGAGATTCATTCATTTAGGTGCCCCTTCAAAGCGAGTATACTTGCAATGAATGATGGGGATTAGTTTAATTAATAAATTAAAAGATCATAATTAATATGATGTTAATATGTTATCATGAATAATAAGGTTAGTTTGAGTTATAATTTGTCATCTTAATTGAAAAGGATCATTGCTTTTTAACTATTAACTTTTATCCCCAGCTATCTTCGGTTCAGACTTTTGGTTTGCGTAATAACAATCATCTATCGGAATCGCTTTTGTACAACCCTTAATCATTTTCCTTTTTACCAACATTCTCTTTGCCATATAAATCATCAAATATTGGATGGGTGCTATTGATGCCGCGCACTAGCTTATCATAAATAATAATCATTATTATTAGTAGTAAAGAGTAGTAGTAATCATTGCCAAAGTGATTAGATTAGAGAATAATATATAAGACGCGTGTCACTTGCATTTCTTGCCCTCCAACTCTCTCTAATAAACTTAATTGTGGTAAATATAAAACATTAATTATTATTAGCTTACTCATCATAGTGCACGTTTTAAAAGAAACTATACTAGTATTCTAGGTTACTTAGCTTTAAATTTTCTTACATGGAAATTTTAGTTAGGTTAGTATTGATCATCAACTCGCAAAATATATGTAAGTTTAACGAAAATTATTTATAAATAATCTTAAATAAAAAGGCTGTCATAAGTCTTGTTTCAGAATAGAGAGATCTGTTTGAATTCATAAAATTTTATTGATGATGTCACGAATTAAGCTCACTACCATTGATTAGCTATGTTGACTGAGTCTATAAATCTCGTCTTCTGAAATGAAATCAGTTGGTGCAGAAGTTTGGTAATGGAAATAAACCGGCTGAATTGGAAATTTGGAATACATAGCAAGTTGAATTTGGGAAAGCCTTACTGTTCTGTTGTCCACCACTTTTTTTTTTTCACCATGTCTGCACTATAACCCTAAACTATAGACGTTATTATTTATTATGGAATTTATATTTTTTTATTTATAAAGTCTATTAAAACTGGAATAAAAGATAATTAGTGTCTTCTCTTAACTTTCTACTTTATACATTCTCCACTCCATTTTAAAATAACTATTGGCTTTAGCTGTTTAATGTATTAAAAAATCAAATTGCTGGTCTTATTTTAGAACAGAGAGAATAAATATTTTATTCATATGAATAAAGATAATCATTTATTAATATAAGATTTGAAAATTTTACAAAATCGAAGATATATATAGAGATGAGAAAAAAAATCATATTACGTCTACACTAAAATCAGCTACTAAAATTAATTATTAATATAAAATATATATTAAAAATGAGTTATTAAATAACACATGTATGTATATATATTTATATATAAATATATAATGATTAATTTTAGTAGTTAATTAATTTTAATATATAAATAGTATTTTTTTTAAAAAAAATTGATGTCTGATAACTCTCTAACAACATATACTATAAATTAGAAAAAAAATTGTCGAAAAATTAATGTTCCAAAAGAATCAATTATTAAAATAATGGATGAGTAATGATTAACAAAAAATATTAGTTGATTATTAGTTGAAAATAATTATTTTTAATATTTTCTCAAACTTAAAATAACTCATTAGTGTAGGATAATAATGACGTCATATTAATATATGTATTAGGGATAAGTATTGTTTTGGTTTTTAAAATTTAGGGTCGAAATTAAATTCGTCCCCGACGTTATTTTGGATTTAAAATCGTCCCCAACGTTTCATTTTGTATTAAAATCGTCCTTTTGACTTTTTACGGATAAAAATATCCTCAACCACCACCACTACCTCCCTTACTCCCACCAAATACCAATAATCAGAGTCAAGAATACAATATTTAACACCAACAATAACACATTATTCAAATTCAGAAGCAACAACATCAAATTCAATAACAAAATCAACACACAATAACAATAAAATCAGAAAAATAACAAATCAAAATCAGAATCAGAAGCAGAATAAAAGTAGAAGCAGAAGCTGAAGCCGAATGAGAAGTAGAAGCAGACGCAAAAGCATAAGCAAATTCGGAAGAAGCAGAAGTCGAATTGGAAGAAACAAAAGTAGAAGCCGAAGTAGAAGTAGAAGTTGAAGCATAAGCAGAAGCAGAATTGGCGAGGTGCAGTGGCGACGAGGTCAGTAGCAGCGGCGACAGTGGCGGAGCGCGACGGCGAGCTCTCTCCCTGGCAGTGGCAATGGCCAGCGCTGTCCCCCATTCCTCCTCCTCTTCCCTCTCATCTTCCCTTCCCTCCCTTCCCTTCCCCCTCTTCCTCCCCCCCTCCGCGTTCTTTCCTTTTCTTTTAATTTTATAATTTTTCGTTACGGGTAATTTAGTAATAAAATTAAAAGTTTTATTAAAAATAACGATTTTAATACAAAATGAAACATTAGAGAGAATTTTAAATTCAAAATAATGTTAGGGACGAATTTGATTTTGACCATAAACCTTAGGGACCAAAATAATACTTATCCCTATGTATTATCAATCATACTCATTTTATGGTGACACGTTTAAATCACGCATGTTTATATCACATTTTATGCCTATTTTTATGATTATTACTATTAAACTCTTAGCTCATCGAGGTGATACCTTTAAAAATCTAACACAGTATCGATCTATAATAGGTGAGCTATCTGATAGCTAAGATAATGGTGGCTAATGATGGCTATATTTTAACTTGTAAATGATGTCTTAACACATGTTATAGGTGGGTTAAGCGTAACAACATCGTTATCTTGCTGAGAAAAAGATAACTAGAGGTAATCATGGTATGTTATAGGTGGGTTGGGCATAACAACATCGTTGTCTTGCTGAGAAAAATATAACTAGAAGTAATCGCAGTAACTTCTATAAGTTTACTGTATGAAGGCGTTTACGTGATTTTGCATCTGAAAAATGATTTTTTTTTCGATGTGGACCTCTGGTTAGATCTCGCAAGATGTTACCAGCGAAAATCAATTCCGCTTTTGCTTCCATGAGCACACATCTTCAACGCCGCAAACAACCCCCTACTCCTCCTTGAAACAAAGTCTGTGATCTAGTTGCCGCCGATGCTACAACGAAGAGACTTCCAATGACCCGACAAATGGAGAGCCAATATTGGTTTACAAGGTGGACTTAGCCAAATTCCTTGTGTTGATTCAAAGTTGAAAGTTGAACTCGGCAAATGAAAGCTGATTCAGAGGTTCATGCTGAAATGATGGTGCTACAACAAGCTTAAGTAAGGTAGGATCTGGGATGTGCACTTTGTGTTGGTCTCTAGAGAAGTTAATCGAGCTACGAATTTTCTGGCAAAACATGGAGCTCAGTGTGAAGAAAAAGTTGTTGGAGATAAGTGTGCATGTCCAACAAAATACTATCATGAATTATTATTATTATTATTATTATTATTATTATTATTATTATTATTATTATATATATATATATATATATATATATATATATATATATATATATATATATATATATATAATGACCATTAAATTGACTCACTTTAAGAATTCCTAATAGTTATTGTTACTGTGTATTTGTCAATAGGATATTTTTATTATGATGAACATAATATTAGAATTTTTCTTTGACATGCGACTATCATAATAATTGACAATGTATTTATTATACTTTGATTTTGGACACCTAATATCATACGGTGCTAGTTGAATCTTGAATGGACATTGTGTATGATTTAAATACTTGTAAAATTAATGATTAGTCAATATGAAATTCATCAACTATTGTAATGAGTTTGAGCTCTATGATTAAAATGAGTGAAATAAACAGTACCTTGACCAAGGGGTATGAATGAATTAAGAAATGAGTTTCTTAAGTAATTCATAATTCATTATAATAATAGTAACAAGTTAAAGTTTGACAATCAAACTGTACTCTAAAAGTTAGCCAAGAGTTGAAAAGATTGAAGGAGTTATATTTTTTGTTCATTTTGAGTTCTCAGATGTAATTTGATTCTCATAATTAATTAGCATGTTGAGCATTTCATGAAGATCACAACTTACTTTAATCATATTAAAGCTAACAATGAATTGTGAAAAATTTTTCGGAAGAGATTGTAAGATTAAATCTTGTGAAAGTTCTTAGCCCAATGTGCATCCCAACTTCTCAAGTTGTTCAATAAAATCAATCATCTTAAGAACATGGGTCACAGGAGAGTCCACATCAAGCGTGGATCTAAACAAAGTTTTGGACTATTGATATCGGGCTGTCTTACTTTGTGAACCATACATCTTCTTAAGATGTTCAACAATAGTTGGTGGATCCATATCCTGATGTTGTCTCTGAAGATCAGAATCCATGGATGTTAGAATTATGCATTTGACAGTAAGACAATTTTTCAAGTACTTTTCATAAGCCTTGGTTGCCTCATTATCAATACTTTCATTCTCTTTAGGAACTAGAACCGTAACAGCAAGCTTATCGATTATATCAATTAGTCTTTCATGCATGAAAACAATTCTCAAATTGCGATACCAATCATTATAATTGGCTCCAGCCAATTTATTATTTTCAAGTATGCCACGCAGTGATAGAGCATACATATTATTCATGAATCTAAAAGGAAAAACAAATATAAGTACGTATTCACACATGCAAATAACACTTTTCACAATTATTATTATTATTATTATAGAAAATTAAGAAATCTTTATTTTTTAAACTTAAGTGTTAAAAAATATTTAAGATCATGAATAAATGTCTTGGTTGTCAAGTCATTATTCATACATTTTTAAATAAATGATTAAATGTATCACATACAATTTTAATCCTAAATAATTATCTGGTTGTCAGGTTATTATTTAATTGAATTATATTTTATACCACTAAGTTATCTAGGTTCAAGTAAAAATTAATTCATTTCATATATCAAATACATATATAAATTTTATCCTTGAGTACAAGTCTTTTGATTGTCAGGTAGCTCTTCGTAAACAAGATATAAAATTTATTTATCCTTTTTCCTTTCAGTTTTATTTTATAAATAAATAAAAAAAATAATAATAATATGTATCTTAACATACATATAATTTTATGTCATATAAATTTATAATTTTGACAATAGCATCATTTGTCATGGATTACGAATCACATTCATTATAATAATAAAAACTTAAATTAATCCTATTAATTTTGTAAATTTTGGAGATAAAATTTTAAACACAAAAAAAGAACCTAAGTCTGATATCACTGTAGGATTACAAGTATTCATAACACACAGCGGAAGTAATAAAGTAATTCTATTTATTTATTTTTGTGCTTAAAATTTTATTGAAATAAGATAGGTTAGATGCCAATACTGAGTACCCTAGTGAATAGGAAACTTTCTCCTTTGATTGTATGAAGATATTATGTGTATCCATACTGAAACTGATTCTTATTGTCAACTTCTTAACCAATGGATTTAACTGAGAAATTTCTTACAACTCCTTGCACCAGCAATTCTTCACTAAAAATTGGAATATTTGTGTATGTAGAGATAGAAAAAAATTGTGTATTTTTCTTTTACCACATACATCTATATATAGTATGAGATTGATAACTGATTTTAGGATCAAATCTTATGAATCAAATTACAACTTAATTTGAAACAGAATTAGTTAAGATCTTATCCATATTTAAAACTCATCATGGAACAAATAACTAATTATTTAATATTCTCAATTATCATGTTATTATATTCATGGTGCTAGTAAAGATTATAATAATATTTTATTTAAATTAATATAATCATTTATTTGATCAAATCAAAATAATAATTAAATAATTATTTACCAAGAATTATAACACTTGTTAGTGTGTGACCCCATAGGTTTAATACTAAGCGGAGTAGTAAATTAGTTATACTAAATTTACTAATCAAGGTTAGCATCTAGCAACACTCCTTGACGACCCGATAGTATGAAGTAATAATATTTTTACTAAGAACCCAAGATGAACAAAAAATATAACTCCTTCAATCTTTTCAACTCTTGGCTAACTTTTAGAGTATAGTTTGATTGTCAAACTGTAACTTGTTACCATTATTATAATGAATTATGAATGACTTAAAAAACTCATTTCTTAATTCATTCAAACCCCTTGGCCAAGGCATTATTTATTTCATTCATTATAATCGTAGAGCTTAAACTCATTACCATAGTTGATGGATTCCATATTGACTAATCATTAATTCTACAAGTATTTAAATCATACCTAATATCCGTTCAACTAGCACCATAGGGTATTAGGTGTCCAGAATCAAAGTATAATAAATACATTGTCAATTATTATGATAATCGCAGGTCAAAGAAAAATTCTAATATTATGTTCATCATAATAAGAATATCCTATTGACAAATATACGGTAACAATAACCATTAGGAATTCTTAAAGTGAGTTTGTTCAATGGTCATATCTCTATATACACTATTTATATATATAATTTAATAAATGAAATCTATTAATCTTCATCCAATGAAGACTATATATATATATATATATATATATATATACCCGAATCACTAATTAAGGGTGGCAAAACGGGTTGAATCCGTCGGGGTAACCCGCTAAACCCACTAAAAAGGGCGGGTTAGGCTAGGATTTAGAGCCCGCCAAATTAAAAAATTTGCCAAACCTGCACCGCCAAATTGGTGGGTTTTGGCGGGGCGGGATGGGCCGATCCACTGGGCCGAAGATTATTATTATTTTTTTATTAAATAAAAGAGTAATTACTATTATAAAATTAATAATTATAGAATTTTTAAACACTTTTTACTTTGTTTTTATTTTTATTCTTCTTTTATTTATTAACTTTATTTATTTTATTTTATAATTTCGTATATTTGTTCTAATTATGTGACTTGTTTTTTAAAATAAAGATAGTTCTATTGACAAATATTATTTTGAACAATTTATTGAAGTTAAAAATTAAAAGAAGATAGTAAAAAAATATATTATAATTTGATTATTTTTTATTTGTATTTTATTTTTTAATTATTATTTTTTGTTAATTTTAATGAATTTTATTTTTAAAAAATAAAAAAAAGAGTCAAGCGGACTAGCCCGCCGACCCGCCGACCCGCCATAAAATGGGGCGGGCTACCATTTTGAACTCATTTTAGTTGGCGAGACGGACCGGCTTGCCCTGTTTATAGGACGGGCTTAGGCGGGGCAGGGAGGGTTGGGGCGGGCCGACCCACTTTGCCACCCCTATCACTAATGTCCCAATTTTAATGATTCTACGACTAGAAACAATTTAAATTAAAAGTACTCAAAAAACGTATATCTCATTATTACAATCCCTGTCATAATTATGCGTTTCTAATTTTAATTAAGGACACTATCATAAATTACAAAAATTTATTCTTATAAATAATAATAATAATTCATAATAATATTTTGTTGAACATACATATTTATCTCCAACAGAAGTATGGTCGGAGCCCACCGCTCGTCTCCAACAAATTCTGCTAAACGACGATGCAGCCTAGCTTCCTTCTTCTTCTTCTGTAATCTCTCCATTAGTTTTTTTTCTTTCTTTTATCTGTTTTTTTTTCTTTTTGTTGTGTATAACAAAAAAATATTTAATACTTTTGTTTATTGATTCAAATATTTAATTTTTTACTGCACTTTCATTAGTCAATTTACCATGGTTAAATGGGTTCAAATCCTTTGGTCTTCTACCCTATGTCCCGCCACATGTTGCAATCATATTGGATTTCCGTCCTTAGCCACCGATTTTCTATGTCCATCAAAAATTTCACCTCTATAATAAAGACTTTACAATATGCAACTCTAACTCATTATGATATGAATAAAGTCTCCAAAATATATGCATAAGACTCTCTTGTCTCACTGAAAATGTATTATGTAACACCCTAACTATCAAAATGTCACGCTTTCGAATGCGCTACTCTGGTAGCTCAGGTATTACGACGACTCTTAAAATATTTAATATTAAAATACAAGTCTATTTAAAATTTAAACTAAATTTTTCAAAACATACATCCATGCTTAAAATACAAATTACAATACTCATAAAGATACATATATATATATATATATACATATTATTAATTGATAAGCATTACATAATCAAATTCCTGTCCCTCTTATAAAAACTTGTATAGATAAAGGCGAGGAAAAAAGTAACTAATACAGCATAAAACATCGTTTGAACAGAAAATAAATAAAATAGGCTCTTCCGAACTTTGTCGTCTATAACCTGATAAGAAGAAATCTGTAGGAAACTGAGAACATCGTCTTCGCTGATTCTCAGTATAGGGTTAGAGAATTACTATAATAAGATACGTGAAATAAAACTGTTTTTAAAAATACAGTGATTAATAACCGCTTTATACATCTTTTCAAAACTAAAGATTTTTCAAAATCCAAAATCCTTTCTGAAAAGAAAAGTTGTTAATTTATCAAAGATCTAAAATCCTTTTTTTAAAAGTTTTTTCTAGACAGCATGAATGACCAAGTTGTTCCAAACATAGGTTCATTAAGTCTATACTGAACCAGTTTAGTTTTTCATACTTTTCTAAACCAAAAACTCAAATCAAACATGGTCTTCGCCCCATCTCATAATCAACCACGTCCTTAGACCCAAACAAATCAATCCACAGCCAATTCACCACAAATTCAACTAATTTCAGTCACAAATACAAGTAAGAAGGTTCAAACACAATCAAGCAGTTACATCAAGTTGAGCAATTAACAATTAAACATAATTATTCACATAGGCAAACCAATTACAATATGCATACCCAAACAATGTCACATAGATGCATATGATGAATGCCTGCCCTATGGCTTATAAATCTCATCTGTCGGTTATCAAGCCAACCTGACAAGTCCGGCTACTAAACCCTGGACTGTCCTCCATCGCGCATCCCATGAGTCTATGAATAGCTTTTACTCTTTTCATTCATAATTCATGTACATATATTTAAAACTTTACTCAATGGGAGTTAACCTTCCCGGAAATTTATAAGTGCACGGTCACCCTTACGACATAGTGTCAACAGAATATCAAGTCTCAACATGGAACACGTGGTGGCAAGCCACGGTACTTTATCCAGGAAAACTCGTATCTCAGATAAAAGAAGTGTAAAAGCCACATATTTATTCATCATCATTTTCGCACTTCATTAACACTTCATATCAAGTCAAAACATCATTCCTGTCATATATCACTTTCTCCTCAAATCACTTTTTTTAAAAAACCAAAAATCAAACTCATCTTTGTCTCAAAATTCAAAATTCCTCATATCTTAAATTATTCCAAGTTCATAATCCACTTGTTTTCTCAAAACCAATTCTCTTTCAAAACTTAGCCACCTTATGTGACATTTTCTAAAATTTCCAAAAGACTTTAAAAAATATCATATCAAAAAGGAATTTTCTTTGAAAAGACTCAATCCTTCACTTTTAAATCATTTGTTTAACTATTTCAAATCAGAATTATTAATTAACAACATTGGCAAAAACTCAAGACTCTAGAAAAAATAACCTGCCACATTTCTCAAATTCTTTAGAAATTCTCGGAATCATAGTTACCTAAATTGAAATCAATTAAAACGAAGATTAAAAATCAACATCAAGGCACGTAAGCCAAAAGTTCCGAACCACCTTCAAAACCAAAGTTATTTAAGCGCAAAAATAAATTTCATTTCATTCTTAAATCAGAAACCTTTCCAAGGCTCGGAATTATTTAGTCTTGCTAAGTCAAAATTTAAAGAATATTTCAAAAGCAAAACAAATTTATTTAATCAAAGTTCAATTTCTTTTAAAATTCACTAAAACTCCTCCAAAAGTACTTCTTTAATCAAACTTCAAAATATAGGTTCTTTCATATTTAAATCAATCTTAAAACATAAACTTTCTTTAAACAGATTAAACCCGGAATACCTATTTCTTAATAAATCAAGAACCAAATAATAGAACCTCTAAAATTCATTCGTTTTCTAAATCACATTTTAAAATAGAATCTTAAATTTCATAAAAATTCGGCAGCATCTCCCCTAAAACTTGGACTTTGTCACCCATTTCGGGTCCCAACCAAACCATTCCGCAACCCCTTCCATGGGTTTAAAACCAAATCAGTTTAAAATCAGACTAATCCCGAGAATTCATATCATTCTCATATTTCAAGAAACAACTTCATTTTCAACAGATTAAACTCAATTTCAAAACTTTAAGGAAACAACTTCAAGAACCATTCGTTTAACAAAACTAAACAATAATCCAGTTAAACAAACATTCATATCCAACCAATACAACCAAACAATACATAAGACTTATATAATCACTAAAGATATACTTCTCACATCAATATCAATATATAACAATCCCCAATATTAAAGAATAGTTTTCCGAAGAAGGCCCCTACCTCGATAAGTGAAACCATAACCCATACGTGTCAACTGAATTCTTTTTCCTCAGCTCGAAATCAACGTCAACTGAAACCTTAGCTCCACTTGCTTTCTCAACAGCAGAAACAGCCTTAATCGCAACATGCAAACTCAGTTTCTAATTCCTAAAAACATCAATATCGCAAAAACCTTAAAGCACATAACGAAAAACTAATGGCGATGATTCCGAAATAGAGACACTTACTGGAATAAAAGAACGACCCAGCAGCCACCTGAACTTAACCGGCAGTAGCTCTGACAGCGTCCAAAAGCTCCAGTGGCTTAGCATCAATCTCAATTTTTGACATGCAAACCCATAAAAATTAACCCTACAACATCTATATATCAGAATCCTTAACCACATATAACTAGAACGATTACAACAAGAGCTTCAAGGTGCGGGCAACTCACTGCGAAAAGAAGAATGACAGAAGTGGAGTAGCAGCTCCGATGGCGACCTCTGGCAGCGGCGACGGAGACAGCTTCACAGAGGCGACGCAGTTTGGCGACGGATCGGCTGGGCGAACCGGCGGCAATAGATCCGACGCGCGTCTCCTCTCTCCGTTGCTGAGCTCCTTCGCGGTTTTGTTTCCTTCCTCGCGCGTCCTTCTCTCGTGACGGAACAGTGGCAACGACGACGTGGAGCACGGCGTCGTGGCGGTGTCAGAATCGGCCCCTCCTCTTTCGCGCATCTCTCTTCCGCGACGCGAGCAGCAGGACGCCATGGCAGCGGCGAGCTTCTCCTTCCCCGGCGCTCTCTTCCTCTCTCTCGGATCCCCCTCTCCTTCCTCCCCTTTCGTTCTTTCTTTCCTTTTCTTCTTTCTTTTCTTTCTTCTGTTCTTTCTGAACCGTGTGTGTGTTGGCGAGGATGGAGTGAGAAAGTGTTGTTTAGTTAGGATTTGGGGTAGATTAGAAAATTTTAATAAAATAAGAATAAAAATATAATTTTATAAAATAAATAAAAAATAAAATAATAATAAAAACCAAATTAAATATAAAGTATCTATCTTTAAAAAAAATACCTTTAAATTACCAATCAATAAAGTATTCTCAATTAAACACTAATTTAATAAAAATTGGAGATAAATAAATTAATTCTCCTTTACTTATAAAATAAAGTTAAAAATTTATATATTAAAATTAAAGCATATAAAATATTCATTATTTTTTAATTATAAGAACTCCAATAATAAATAAGAATTTACTCAACTTGTATATACAAATCTCTAAAAATATCATTTTAAATATATACAACCGATCATAATTAATTTATTAATAACTTTTTGTCTTACATGTTAGATGAATTTTTCGATACTTGATAGATATCAAGGATCAAGGGATTTTATTTCAACCATATGCTGATTTTAAACTCTCTGTCTTTACAAATTCAGATTAAGATTTGGACATTGATAATAGAAGATCTACATCGTCACGCTTTTATGTTTATCTTGGCACTAACTAGATCTCATGGGCAAGCAGAAAGCAGCACTATGTTAGCAAATTCAGTGCTAAAGCTGAATTTCGAAGCATTACAGCAACAGAAACTAACATAAGATGAATTTTAAACATATTTAATGAACTCATAATTCAATAATTCTCTCAAATTCTAGTTATTACAGTGATAACATCAGTACAGTGATGATCCTATTGCAAATTCTATCCTGCATAGTAAGATCAAACATTTCGATCTAGACTTGCTGCACTTAGTCAGAGAAAGAATAAATTCAACTAGCTGTTATTCATATCCCAGCAATTGATCAAATTACTGATCTCTTCACCAAGCCCTTGTCCTTTCATAATTTTAAACGTTTTAGGATCAAATCCAGGATCTTATCGACCATGAATTTAAAGGGAGGGAGAGTGTTGAGTATATATAAGAACCAAATTGAGGTAGTTATTTAGTCAACAAAAAATTCAAGACTTCTAGTATTATTTCTGTTGTAACTGCCTTTAAGTCTATTATTGAAATTAGTTAAACACATTGTGCATCAGCTCTCTATATATCCTTGCTCTATGATGGAGATTGTAAGCTAGTAACAATAATATTCACAATACATTCACATTGTTTCAGTATCAAAGGTTCTGCTATAGAATTCTCTCTGCATTCATTCAAATTTACTTCAGTTTTCATTTTTCTTTTTCGATCTCTGGTATTTAACACATTAAGTATATATTAAAATTAGTCACTAAAATCAATCACCAATATAAAATATAAATTAAAAATATGTTTACAATATATGTATTTATACATAAATACATAATGATTAATTTTAATAACTAATTTTAGTATACAAATAATATTTATGATGTATTATTATTGAAGCACACTTAATGTAACAACTGTTACGTTGTTGTTTCTATGAATGTACGTTTCCCTGCTATTGCATCAAATTAAAGTTGCATTGCTAGTTGTAGTCACTTTTAGTTCATCGATCATCGATCATCGATCAACCACAACATTATCACGTTCTAAAGGTACAGAGCCCCCACCAGCATCACCATCAATGAATGCATCATCATTCATGTCATTACATTAAGAGATAGAGAGGAATAAGTATATTGTATAATGTGTATTTATTTATTTATTTTATATAAAAGACAACCGTTAAATGCACTCATCTTTTAACTTTTTGTCCTCATTCATTAACAGCCAATATTTGTGCTATGCTTTACAAGAAGAAAGCGAAAGAAAAGGGAACATGCATGTGCATGCGAAAAAAATCGATATCTATCATCCATATATATGTTACGAAATATAATCATTAATCCATATCGTCATGGATATTCTTGTAGATTGCATACTTTTGAATAATTAAAATGAAAAGCTTTGCATTTGTCTTGGTTATTGGTTATTATTAGGTCAAACTATTGGCCTTTTCTTGACCTTGTCATTTGACTCATTTCTGACGTAAGAGAAAAGATAGATTATTATTACTCAATGGTCAATATACATTCAATGGACGAAGAAAATTTTTTCTCTTACTCGAAACTAGCGATCTCATAATAACTTGCATATTTTATATATAGTTATAGACTTATAGGCTAAGAATGCACTCAACTAACTACTATTCGACTATTATTTAGTATTGACCGTTGATCAGCGGCATAAATAACAGCAGAACTACGTGGAAGTGCTTTTGTAATATATATTTATATTTTACATATTTATATGAAAAGTAATTTTTTTGGAAAAAAGAAAAGTGTTGTAAAATAAATAAATAAAGAAGATATAATAATATAAAATAATGAAATATATAATTAGATAGCTCTAATAATAATATTCACCGTGATTATTATTTTAATATAATAAAGATGATTAATATATGGGGTAAATATGGTTTTGGTTCCTAAAGTTTTCGGCCAGAATCGAAACCGTCCCTCATCTAATTTTTTATTTAAAATCGTCATTAACGTTTTTTTCGTATTAAAATCGTCCTTTTTATTTTTTTTGGACAAAAATACCTTCCCCTTCCCCCCTCCCCCACCTCCAATCTCCCCTTCCTCCCTCCCCCTCCCTTCCCCCCACCCCACCCCCGGTCTCCCCTTCCCCCCTCCTTCTCCCTTCCCCCCTCCCTTTCCCCCACCCCCGGTCTCCCCTTCCCCCCTCCCCGTTTTCCCTTCCCCCCACCCCACCCCGCGTCCCCACCCCCTCCCCATATCCCCTTCTCCCACCCCTCACCTCCACCTCCACCTCCACCTCCACCTCTACCAGAGAAGCAGAAACAAAAAACAGAAAATCAACAAATCCAACACAAATTTAACACAAGCAGAAACAGAAAGCAACAAATCAACAAATCCAACACAAAGCCAAATCAACAAATTCAAGCACAAAGAAGCAGATGCAGAAGGCGAAGAGCGACGGCGGCTAGGTAAATCGGCGGTGGCAAGAGCATGCATGAACGGTGACGTCTTTCTCTGGTCGTGGTTCCGGCGACGGCTATGGACTCTTCCCCTCCCTCCCACGTTTCCTTTCTCCCCCCACCCCCAATGCGTTTCCTTTACCCCTTCCCCCAAAACGTGTTTCTTTTAAATAAGGGTAGTTTAGGAATTAAATTAAAAATTTAATTAAAAAGGACGATTTTAATACGAAAAAAACGTTAATGACGATTTTAAATCGAAAATTAGATGAGGGATGATTTCGATTCTGGCTAGAAATTTTAGGGACCAAAATCATACTTACCCCTTAATATATCTACTAATATTATATGTTGTAGTATATGAAGAGAAAAGATAAAGATGAATTGTATGTAGAGAGAAAATATTTTGTATTTTTATTGTGTATATTCCCTTGCCTCAGATCATGTTTTTATAGGCGAACAGAAGTTTGTTTTTCAAACCACATTTATTTTACTTCATCCTAGGGACTTGTTCCTTTCAACATAGAAAATGGGTTGCCCATAAATGGACATCCATTCTTATCCTATCCTCGTCACAACACTCTCCCTTGGATGTCCATTTAGGATTATACCTCGTTAAAACTTTACTAAAGAAAAATCTAATAGAAAAAAATTTCAGTGAAGGAAAAAGAGTACAATATCCTTTGTGATGGGGACTGCCTCATTGAAAACCTTGTTAAGAAAAATTCAATGGAAAAAAACTTGACCAAGGAAAAAAAGAGTACAGTCTCCCCCTCTTGTCGACATCATTTAATATCTCAAAATCGGCGCATCCCAATCTGTTGTACCAATTTTTCAAAGGAAAATTTTGGAAGTGACTTTGTGAATAAATCTGCCAGATTGTCACTTGAGTAGATCTGTTTGACATCAATTGTCCCTTGATTTTGAAGATCGTGAGTGAAGAAGAATTTGGGAGAAATATGCTTTGTTCTATCACCTTTAATGTATCCACTTTAAGTTGAGCAATGGATGCTGTATTATCTTCAAACAGGACAGTTGGAGCTATCTTATGATCAATCAGTCCACATGATGACAGAATATATTTGATGAGCGGATAATTTGTACGCTTTTTGGCATTGTTTTTAGTATGTTTTTGGTATGATCTAGTTAGTTTTTAGTATATTTTTATTAGTTTTTAGTTAAAATTCACTTTTCTGGACTTTACTATGAGTTTGTGTGTTTTTCTGTGATTTCAGGTATTTTCTGGCTGAAATTGAGGGACCTGAGCAAAAATCTGATTCAGAGACTGAAAAGGACTGCAGATGCTGTTGGATTCTGACCTCCCTGCACTCGAAGTGGATTTTCTGGAGCTACAGAAGCCCAATTGGCGCGCTCTCAACGGCGTTGGAAAGTAGACATCCTGGGCTTTCCAGCAATATATGATAGTCCATACTTTGCCCAAGATTTGATGGCCCAAACCGGCGTTCAAAGTCACCTCAAGAAATTCCAGCGTTAAACGCCGAAACTGGCACCTAATTGGGAGTTAAACGCCCAAACTGGCATAAAAGCTGGCGTTTAACTCCAAGAGAAGTCTCTACACGAAAATGCTTCATTGCTCAGCCCAAGCACACACCAAGTGGGCCCGGAAGTGGATTTTTATGACATTTACTCATCTTTGTACACCTTAGGCTACTAGTTTTCTATAAGTAGGACCTTTTACTATTGTATTTTCATCTTTGGATTATTTCTAGATCCTTTGATCATCTTTGGACATCTAGTTCTTAGATCATTGGGAGGCTGGCCATTCGGCCATGCCTAGACCTTGTTCTTATGTATTTTCAACGGTGGAGTTTCTACACACCATAGATTAAGGTGTGGAGCTCTGCTGTACCTCGAGTATTAATGCAATTACTATTGTTCTTCTATTCAATTCCGCTTGTTCTTTGTCCAAGATATCACTTGTTCTTCAACTTGATGAAGGTGATGATTGACACTCATCATCATTCTCACCTATGAACAAGGTGACTGACAACCACTTTTGTTCTACAAGTAACCAAGGCTCTAGTGAATATCTCTTGGATTCTTTAATCGGAATCCTCGTGGTATAGGCAGGACCTGATGGCGGCATTCAAGAGAATCCGGAAGGTCTAAACCTTGTCTGTGGTATTCTGAGTAGGATTCAATGATTGAATGGCTGTGACATGCTTCAAACCTGTAACCTGCTGGGCGTTAGTGACAGACGCAAAAGAGGGATTCTATTCCAGTAGGGGAGGGAACCAAACCGGTGATTGGCCGTACTGTGACAGAGTGCGTGAGCATTAGCTTTCACTGCGAGGATGGGAGGTAGCCATTGACAACGGTGAAACCCTACACGAGCTTGCCATGGAAAGGAGTAAGAAGGATTGGATGAAGGCAGTAGAAAAGCAGAGAGACGGAAGGGAAGGCATCTTCATACGCTTGTCTGAAGCTCTTACACCAATGATATACATAAGTATCTCTATCTTTATCTTTTATGTTATTTTCGTTCATCACTATACCCATTTGAGTCTGCCTGACTGAGATTTACAAGATGACCATAGCTTGCTTCATACCACCAATCTCCGTGGGATCGACCCTTACTCGCGTAAGGTTTATTACTTGGACGACCCAGTGCACTTGCTGGTTAGTTGTGCGAAGTTGTGTTTATGCCATGGTATTGAGCACCAAGTCTTTGGAGCCATTACTAGGGATTGTTTATGTTTTGAAAAGTATTGATCACAATTTCGTGCACCAAGTTTTTGGCGCCGTTGCCGGGGATTTTTCTTGTGTATGGACAACTAACGGTTCATCTTGTTGCTTAGATTAGGTATTATTTTTCTTCAGAGTTCTTAAGAATGAATTCTAGTGTTTCAAGGTGATGTTCTTATCATCACCAAAGCTGATTGATCATCATCAATTTAGCTCTTGAATGCAATGTCTTGCTGAAGCTTAGCTAGCTATGTCTAATTCCTTTAGACTAAAGCTTTAGACTAACGTTGCATGATTCCTGGGATTCTCATTAAGAATTTTGATACCTTTATTTTTCTTTTCACTTAAATTTCGAAAAAAGCACAAAAAAAAAATTTACAAAATCATAAAATCCTAAAATATTTCTTGTTTGAGTCTAGAGTCTCATTTTAAGTTTGGTATCAATTGCATGTTTCTGTTCTTCTTGCATGCATTCATTCATGTGTCTTAAAGATCTTCAAGTAATTCTTGATGATTTCTTACTCTGATCTTTGAATTCTCTTAACTTGAGTGTTTATGTGTCTCATATGCATTCTTATTAGTGTTAGTAGTATACAAACTGTTAAGTTTGGTGTCTTGCATGCATTGTTATTTGATTCTTGTTGCATTTTGATTATTAAAAATCCAAAAATATTTTTAATTTGTGTCTTTTCAAGTCAATAACACAGAGAATTGAAGATTCAGAACATACTGCAGAGGAATTACACAGAAAAAGCTGGGCATTCGAAAATGCCCAGTAAAGAAGGCAGACTGGCGTTTAAACGCCAGCCAGGGTACCTGGTTGGGCGTTTAACGCCCAAAAAGGGTGCATTTTGGGCGTTAAACGCCAGAATGGATACCATTCTGGGCGTTTAACGCCAGGATGGTGCTAGGGGGAAGATTTTGTTTTCAAAATCAATTTTTTTTAGTTTTCAAAGTTTTTCAAAATCAAATCTTTTTCAAATCATATCTTTTCAATCAAATGTTTTCAAAATCAATTTCTTTCCTTTTCAAAGATACTTACTAACAATTAATGATTTGATTGAACATTTTTTGCCTTTTCTGTTGAGGAAGGTTTTATGTTTGAATCATATCTTTTCTTGTTAGGCAAGTCATTAATTTTTAAAATCAAATCTTTTCAAAATTGTTTCTAAATCATATCTTTTTAAATTGTTTTCAAATCATATCTTTTTAAAATTGTTTTCAAATCATATCTTCTTAATCACATCTTTTTCAAAATAGTTTTCAATCAAATCTTTTTAACTTCTAATTTCAAAATCTTTTTCAAAAATCACTTGATTTCTTTCCCACTCTTATTTTCGAAAATCAATTAGTGTTTTTCAAAAATTTTTTCAAAATCTTTTACTTAATTTTCGAAAATTACTTCCCTTCTTCTCACATCCTTCTGTTTATGGACTAACACTATCCCTTAATGCAAAATTCGAATTCCATCTTCTTTGATAAGTTCGAATTTTCTACTTCTGCCTTCTAAATTTCTTTTCCTCTGACACCTCAAGGAATCTCTATACTGTGACATAGAGGATTCCACAGTTTCTTGTTCTCTTCTCTTTCATATGAGCAGGAGCAGAGACAAAGGCATTCTTGTTGAAGCTGACCCTGAACCTGAGAGGACCTTGAAGCGAAAGCTAAGAGAAGCTAAGACTCAACTCTCTGTTGAGGACCTGACCGAATTCTTCAAGGAGAAGAACCCATGGCAGCCGAAAACAACAACAATGCCAACAATGCAAGGAAGGTGCTGGGTGACTTTACTGCACCTACTCCCAATTTCTATGGGAGAAGCATCTCTATCCCTGCCATTAGAGCAAACAACTTTGAGCTTAAGCCTCAATTAGTTTCTCTAATGCAACAGAATTGCAAGTTCCATGGACTTCCAATGGAAGATCCTCATCAGTTCTTAGCTGAATTCTTGCAAATCTGTGACACAGTCAAGACTAATGGGGTAGACCCTGAGGTCTATAGACTGATGCTATTCCCTTTTGCTGTAAGAGACAGAGCTAGAATATGGTTGGACTCTCAACCTAAAGAAAGCCTGGACTCTTGGGAAAAGCTAGTCAATGCCTTCTTGGCAAAGTTCTTTCCACCACAAAGATGGAGTAAGCTTAGAGTGGAAGTCCAAACCTTCAGACAGAAGGATGGAGAATCCCTCTATGAAGCTTGGGAAAGATACAAACAATTGATCAGAAAATGTCCTTCTGACATGCTTTCTGAATGGAGCATCATAGGTATTTTCTATGATGGTCTCTCTGAACTATCCAAGATGTCTTTGGATAGCTCTGCTGGAGGATCTCTTCATCTGAAGAAGACGCCTACAGAGGCTCAAGAGCTAATTGAAATGGTTGCAAATAACCAATTCATGTACACTTCTGAAAGGAATCCTGTGAACAATGGGACAAGTCAGAAGAAAGGAGTTCTTGAGATTGATACTCTGAATGCCATATTGGCTCAGAATAAGATATTGACTCAACAAGTCAATTTGATTTCTCAAAGTCTGTCTGGAATGCAAAATGCACCAAGCAGTACTAAGGATGCTTCATCTGAGGAAGAAGCTTATGATCCTGAGAACCCTTTAATGGAAGAGGTGAATTACCTAGGAGAACCCTATGGTAACACCTATAATTCTTCATGGAGAAATCACCCAAATCTCTCATGGAAGAATCAAGAGAGACCTCAACAAGGTTTCAACAACAACAATGGTGGAAGAAACAGGTTTAACAATGGCAAACCTTTTCCATCATCTTCTCAGCAACAGACAGAGAATTCTAAGCAGAACCCCTCTGACTTAGCAACCATGGTCTCTGATCTAATCAAAACCACTCGAAGTTTCATGACTGAAACAAGGTCCTCCATTAGAAATTTGGAAGGACAAGTGGGACAGCTGAGCAAGAAAGTTACTGAACTCCCTCCAAGTACTCTTCCAAGCAACACAGAAGAAAATCCAAAAGGAGAGTGCAAAGCCATCAATATGGCCGAATTTGGAGAGGAAGGGGAGGAAGTGAACGCCACTGAGGAAGACCTCAATGGGCGTGCACTAGCCTCCAATGAGTTCCCCAATGAGGAACCATGGGAATCTGAGACTCAAAATGAGACCATAGAGATTCCATTAGACTTACTTCTGCCTTTCATGAGCTCTGATGAGTATTCTTCCTCTGAAGAGGATGAGTATGTCACTGAAGAGCAAGTTGCTAAATACCTTGGAGCAATCATGAAGCTAAATGACAAGTTATTTGGAAATGAGACTTGGGAGGATGAACTTCCTTTGCTCACCAAAGAACTGGATGACTTGTCTAGGCAGAAATTACCTCAAAAGAAACAAGATCTTGGGAAGTTTTCCATACCTTGTACCATAGGCACCATGACCTTCAAGAAGGCTCTGTGTGACTTAGGGTCAAGTGTGAACCTCATGCCTCTCTCAGTAATGGAGAAGCTAAGGATCTTTGAGGTACAAGCTGCCAAAATCTCACTAGAGATGGCAAACAACTCAAGAAAACAAGCTCATGGACTTGTAGAGAATGTTTTGGTTAAGATTGAAGACCATTACATCCCTACTGATTTCATAGTCCTAGAGACTGGGAAGTGCATGGATGAAAACATCATCCTTGGCAGACCTTTCCTAGCCACAGCAAAGGCTGTGATTGATGTTGATGGAGGTGAACTGATCATTCAAGTGAATGGAGAATCCCTTGTGTTTAAGGCTCAAGGATATCCCTCTGTCACCATAGAGATGAAGCATGAAGAGCTTCTCTCAAATCAGAGTCAAGAAGAGCCCCCACAGTCAAACTCTAAGTTTGGTGTTGGGAGGCCACAACCAAACTCTAAGTTTGGTGTTGAACCCCCACATTCAAACTCTAAGTTTGGTGTTGGGAGGTTCCAACATTGCTCTGAGTATCTGTAAGGCTCCATGAGAGTCCTCTGTCAAGCTACTGACATTAAAGAAGCGCTTGTTGGGAGGCAACCCAATGATTATAATTTATATAGTTTCTTTTGTTATTTTATGTTTTTTGTAGGTTGATGATCATAAGAAGTCACAAAATCCATTGAAAAGCAAAAACAAAATGAAAAACAGGAAGAAAATAGCACACCCTGGAGGAAGATGTTGCTGGCGTTCAAACGCCAGTAAACCTAGCAGTTGGGCGTTTAACGCCCAGTCTGGCACCATTCTGGGCGTTTAACGCCAGAAAGGGGCACCAGACTGGCGTTAAACGCCAGAAAAGGGCAAGAACCTGGCGTTAAACGCCAGGAATGGGCACCAGCCCGGCGTTTAACGCCAGAAATGGCTCAAAACGTGATTTTGAGCAACATTTGGTGCAGGGATGACTTTTCCTTGACACCACAGGATCTGTGGACCCCACAGGATCCCCACCACCACTCTCTCTCTTCTTCCCCCATTCACCAATCACCTCAATACCTCTTCCCCAAAACCCCTTCACCTATCAAGTCCCATCTTTCTCTTCACCACTCACATCCATCCTTCATAAAACCCCACCAACCTCACCCTTCAAATTCAAACCACTTTCCCTCCCAAACCCACCCAATATGACCGAACCCCATCTCCCCTCTCTCCTATAAATACCCTTCTTCACTCCTTCATTTTCACACAACCAAAACACCACTTCTCCCCCTCCTTGGCCGAATACACCACCATCTCCCTCTTCCTCATTTCTTCTTCTTCTACTCTCTTCTTTCTTCTTTTGCTCGAGGACGAGCAAACATTTTAAGTTTGGTGTGGTAAAAGCGTCGCTTTTTCGTTTTTCCATAACCATTATGGCATCCAAGGCCGGAGAAACCTCTAGAAAGAGGAAAGGGAAGGCAAAAGCTTCCACCTCCGAGTCATGGGAGATGGATAGGTTCATCTCAAAGGTGCATCAAGACCACTTCTATGAAGTTGTGGCCTTGAAGAAGGTGATCCCCGAGGTCCCCTTTTCACTCAAAAAGGGTGAATATCCGGAGATCCGCCATGAGATCCAAAGAAGAGGTTGGGAAGTACTTACCAACCCCATTCAACAAGTTGGAATCTTGATGGTTCAAGAGTTCTATGCCAATGCATGGATCACCAAGAGCCATGATCAAAGTATGAACCCGGATCCAAAGAATTATCTTACTATGGTTCGGGGGAAATACTTGGATTTTAGTCCGGAAAGTGTGAGGGTGGCGTTCAACTTGCCTATGATGCAAGGAGATGAACATCCTTACACAAGAAGGGTCAACTTTGATCAAAGGTTGGACCAAGTCCTCACAATCATATGTGAAGAGGGCGCACAATGGAGGAGAGATTCAAGAGGCAAGCCGGTTCAACTGAGAAGGCATGACCTCAAACTCGTGGCTAGAGGATGGTTGGAGTTTATCCAACGCTCAATCATTCCCACTAGCAACCGGTCCGAAGTTACTCTAGACCGGGCCATCATGATCCATAGCATCATGATTGGAGAAGAAGTGGAAGTTCATGAGGTTATAGCCCAAGAACTCTACAAGGTGGCGGATAAGTCCTCTACCTTAGCAAGGTTAGCCTTTCCTCACCTCATTTGTCATCTCTGTTATTCAGTTGGAGTTGACATAGAGGGAGACATCACAATTGATGAGGACAAGCCCATCACCAAGAAAAGGATGGAGCACACAAGAGACCCCTCTCATCATGAGATCCCTGAGATGCCTCAAGGGATGCACTTTCCTCCACAAAACTATTGGGAGCAACTAAACACCTCCCTAGGAGAATTGAGTTCCAACATGGGACAACTAAGGGTGGAGCATCAAGAACACTCCATTCTCCTCCATGAAATAAGAGAAGATCAAAGAATCATGAGAGAGGAGCAACAAAGGCAATGAAGAGACATTGAGGAGCTCAAGCACTCCATAGGACCTTCAAGAGGAAGGAAGAGCCGCCATCACTAAGGTGGACCCGTTCCTTGATTTCCTTGTTCTTTATTCTTCTGTTTTTCGAATTTTTATGCTTATGTTTATCCATGTTTGTGTCTTATGATCATTAGTGTCTTAGTGTCTATGCCTTAAAGCTATGAATATGAATCCATCACCTTTCTTAAATGAAAACTGTTTTTATTACAAAAGAACAAGAAGTACAGGATTTCAAATTTATCTTTAAAACTAGCTTAATTAGTTTGATGTGGTGACAATACTTTTTGTTTTCTGAATGTATGCTTGAACAGTGCATATGTCTTTTGAATCTGTGGTTCATGAATGTTAAAATTGTTGGCTCTTGAAAGAATGATGAAAAAGGAGACATGTTACTGAGGATCTGAAAAATCATAAAAATGATTCTTGAAGCAAGAAAAAGCAGTGAATACAAAAAAAAAAAAAGAGAAGGAGAAAAACGAAAAAAAAGGGGGAGAAAGAAAAAGAAAAAGAAAAAGAAAGAAATAAAGTTGTGATCCAAGGCAAAAAGAGTGTGCTTAAGAACCCTGGACACCTCTAATTGGGGACTCTAGCAAAGCTGAGTCACAATCTGAGAAGGTTCACCCAATTATGTGTCTGTGGCATGTATGTATCCGGTGGTAATACTGGAAAACAGAGTGCTTTGGGCCACGGCCAAGACTCAATAAGTAGCTGTGTTCAAGAATCATCATACTTAACTAGGAGAATCAATAACACTATCTGGATTCTGAGTTCCTAAAGAAGCCAATCATTCTGAATTTCAAAGGATAAAGTGAGATGCCAAAACTGTTCGGAGGCAAAAAGCTACTAGTCCCGCTAATCTAATTTGGAGCTATGTTTCATTGATAATTTGGAGTCTATAGTATATTCTCTTCTTTTTATCTTATTTGATTTTCAGTTGCTTGGGGACAAGCAACAATTTAAGTTTGGTGTTGTGATGAGCGGATAATTTGTACGCTTTTTGGCATTGTTTTTAGTATGTTTTTGGTATGATCTAGTTAGTTTTTAGTATATTTTTATTAGTTTTTAGTTAAAATTCACTTTTCTGGACTTTACTATGAGTTTGTGTGTTTTTCTGTGATTTCAGGTATTTTCTGGCTGAAATTGAGGGACCTGAGCAAAAATCTGATTCAGAGACTGAAAAGGACTGCAGATGCTGTTGGATTCTGACCTCCCTGCACTCGAAGTGGATTTTCTGGAGCTACAGAAGCCCAATTGGCGCGCTCTCAACGGCGTTGGAAAGTAGACATCCTGGGCTTTCCAGCAATATATGATAGTCCATACTTTGCCCAAGATTTGATGGCCCAAACCGGCGTTCAAAGTCACCTCAAGAAATTCCAGCGTTAAACGCCGGAACTGGCACCTAATTGGGAGTTAAACGCCCAAACTGGCATAAAAGCTGGCGTTTAACTCCAAGAGAAGTCTCTACACGAAAATGCTTCATTGCTCAGCCCAAGCACACACCAAGTGGGCCCGGAAGTGGATTTTTATGACATTTACTCATCTTTGTACACCTTAGGCTACTAGTTTTCTATAAGTAGGACCTTTTACTATTGTATTTTCATCTTTGGATTATTTCTAGATCCTTTGATCATCTTTGGACATCTAGTTCTTAGATCATTGGGAGGCTGGCCATTCGGCCATGCCTAGACCTTGTTCTTATGTATTTTCAACGGTGGAGTTTCTACACACCATAGATTAAGGTGTGGAGCTCTGTTGTACCTCGAGTATTAATGCAATTACTATTGTTCTTCTATTCAATTCCGCTTGTTCTTTGTCCAAGATATCACTTGTTCTTCAACTTGATGAAGGTGATGATTGACACTCATCATTATTCTCACCTATGAACAAGGTGACTGACAACCACTTTTGTTCTACAAGTAACCAAGGCTCTAGTGAATATCTCTTGGATTCTTTAATCGGAATCCTCGTGGTATAGGCAGGACCTGATGGCGGCATTCAAGAGAATCCGGAAGGTCTAAACCTTGTCTGTGGTATTCTGAGTAGGATTCAATGATTGAATGACTGTGACATGCTTCAAACCTGTAACCTGCTGGGCGTTAGTGACAGACGCAAAAGAGGGATTCTATTCCAGTAGGGGAGGGAACCAAACCGGTGATTGGCCGTACTGTGACAGAGTGCGTGAGCATTAGCTTTCACTGCGAGGATGGGAGGTAGCCATTGACAACGGTGAAACCCTACACGAGCTTGCCATGGAAAGGAGTAAGAAGGATTGGATGAAGGCAGTAGGAAAGCAGAGAGACGGAAGGGAAGGCATCTTCATACGCTTGTCTGAAGCTCTTACACCAATGATATACATAAGTATCTCTATCTTTATCTTTTATGTTATTTTCGTTCATCACTATACCCATTTGAGTCTGCCTGACTGAGATTTACAAGATGACCATAGCTTGCTTCATACCACCAGTCTCCGTGGGATCGACCCTTACTCGCGTAAGGTTTATTACTTGGACGACCCAGTGCACTTGCTGGTTAGTTGTGCGAAGTTGTGTTTATGCCATGGTATTGAGCACCAAGTCTTTGGAGCCATTACTAGGGATTGTTTATGTTTTGAAAAGTATTGATCACAATTTCGTGCACCAATATTAGATCAAACTCTTGAGCCAAAAACATTCGTGACTTACTTCATGAATCGCTAGTATTTTAGCATGATTAGAGTAAGTTGCTACTATCGTCTGTTTCATGGACTTCCATGATATAGCTGTACCACCATATCTAAACAGATATCCTGTTTGAGATCTCCCTTTGTGTGGATCAGACAAATATCCTACATCTGCATAGCCAACTAGTTGTGACTTGGATCCATAGGGATAAAACAATCACATATCAACTGTTCCATGAAGATATCGAAAGATTTGTTTGATTCCATTCCAATGTCTTCTGGTTGGAGAGGAACTATATCTTGCTAGTAAATTTACAGCAAATGATATATCAGGTCTTGTATTATTAGCAAGATACATTAGCGCTTCAATGACACTAAGATATGGTACTTCAGGACCAAGCATATCTTCATTTTCTTCCTTAGGACGGAATTGATCATTTTCCACATCCAAAGATCTTACAATCATTGGGGTACTTAATGGATGTGACTTATCCATATAAAATATCTTCAAGATCTTTTCTGTATATGTTATTTGATGAATAAAGATCCCATTTTTTGTATGCTCAATTTGCAAGACGAGATAAAATTTAGTCTTTCCAAGATATTTCATCTCAAACTCTTCTTTTAGAGTTTTTATAATTGTTGGAATCTCTTCAGGAGTCCCAATGATATTTAAATCATCAACATACACAGCAATTATAATGAATCCAGATGTATATTTCTTTATGAAAATACATGGACAGATATCATCATTCTTAAATTTGTTTTTAGCCAGATACTCAGTAAGACGATTATACCACATTCATCTAGATTGCTTTAGACCATATAAAGATCTTTGCAATTTAACTGAGTATAACCCCTGTGAATATTCATTGGGTGGTTTAGATATCTTTAGTCCTTCAGGGACTTTCATATAGATATCACGATCTAATGATCCATATAAATAGGCTGTTACCACATCCATTAAATGCATATGTATTTTATGATATGCGGATAAACTGACCAAATAACGCAATGTTATTGTATCACTACAGGGAAATATATTTCTCCATAATCACGAGGCCTTTATGAAAAACCTTGTGCTATAAGTCGATCTTTGTAGCATACAACTTCATTTTTCTCATTTTATTTTCTCACAAATATCCATCGGTATCCAACAGGTTTTATATCTTCTGGTGTATGGACTACAAGTCCAAAGACTTCACGTTTTGCAAGTGAGTCTAACTCAACCTTCATGACTTCTTTCCATTTTGGCCAATCATTCCTTTTTCGATATTCTTCAACTGATCTTGGCTCAATACCCTTATTTTCATGCATGATTTTCAATGTTACATTATATACAAATATTTCATTGACAATTGTCTTATTTCGGTCCCATTTCTCTCCTATAAAGACATAATTTATCGAGATCTCGTCATTTTCATAATTTTCAGGTACCTGAACGTCTTCTGGCGTTAAAATTATAAAAGAATTTTGGACAACTACAGGTGTCTTTACTATGTCTTTTTCAAAAGGAATGGTATTTACCTCTTTTCTTTTTCGAAGATTTTTGTCTTTGGAACCAACAGGCCTGCCACGCTTCTTGCGTGAATTTGTTTCGGTGGCAATTCGTACGACTAGGACATCAATTCGAATTGGGACATTTTTCGCTGATATATAAGATTTGGTTATCCTCTTTGTATCGAAAAATGCATCAGAAAATTCATTTACTATTCTTTGCAAATGTATAATCTTTTGAACTTCTAGTTCACATTGCCCTTATCGAGGATCTAAATGCACCAAAGATGATGCATCCCAATTAAGTTCCTTTTCAGGAAGCTTATTATCTCCCCTTAATGTTGAAAATTTTGATTAATCAAAATGACAATTCGCAAACCTGGCTTTAAATATATCTCTCGCTTGTATCTCAAGATACCTCACTATAAAAGGAGAATTATATCCAACATATATTCCCAATTTTCTTTGGGGTCCTATTTTGGTGCGAGAAAGTGGTACAATGGGAACATAAATAGCACACCCGAATATTCTAAAATGGGAAACATTTGGCTGCTGGCCAAAAGCTAATTGTATAGGAGAGAACTGATGGTAACTCGTTGACCTCAAACGAATAAGTGCTGCAGCATGTAAAATAGCATGTCCCCAAACCGAAGTTGAAAAATTTGTTATCATAAGTAAGGGTCTAGCAATTAACTGGAGGCATTTAATAAAAGATTCTGCTAATCCATTTTATGTGTGAACATGAGCTACTGGATGTTCAACACTTATTCCATTAGCCATATAATAAGCATTAAAAGTTTGGAAAGTAAATTCACCAGCATTATCAAGATGAATTGCTTTGATTGGATTTTTTGGAAATTGTTCTTTTAATCGAATAATTTGAGCAAGTAATCTCGCAAACGCCAGGTTGCGAGAAGACAATAGGCACACATGTGACCATCTCGAAGATGCGTCTATTAGGACCATAAAATATTTAAAAGATCCACATGGTGGATGAATAGATCCACATATATCACCTTGAATCCTTTATAGGAATTCAAGGGACTCAAATCCAATCTTTACTGGTGATAACCGTAAAATTAATTTTCCCTGAGAACATACAGCACAACAAAATTTACTAGATTTAAAAATCTTCTGGTTCATTAGTGAATGTCCATATGAGTTTTCAATAATTCTTCGCATCATGGTTGTTCCCAAATGAAAGTGAGGGCAACTTTTCTAATATAACCTTTTTATTTGAATCATGAGTTGTGATACATAAGTACTCATGATTTCTCTCATTCATTGTTTCAATATGATATCTATTTCGGCAAATATCTTTGAAATTCAAAAAGTTTCTCAGAGACTTAGTAGATAATAGTGCATTATTAATTATGAATTTTGTTCCTCTAGGAAACAAAATTATAACTCTTCCAGAGCCTTCTATCACATTGCTCGAACTAATAATAGTATTAACATATTCTTCTTTTGCCACAAGATGGGTAAAATATATTACTTTTGAGAATGGTGTGTGAACTTGCACTATCCGCAAGGCAAACATCTTCACTATATATCCTTACCATTCTCTTCAAAGACAAATAATAATAAAATGAGTAGAAATATTTACGCAGTAAAATTATTTCCTTGATTGAAAATATTTTTCTAAAAAGTGTAGTATATACTAAAAATTTTATTATTATTATCTTGACACATTCAATAATTTTGAAATTCATAAACATTTTATTAAACATTATTGATATACATTATACTTGAAATTCAGATGCATAGAAAATAAAACTTGACAAAGAATTCTTTACATTATTTATTTACATGAATACTTAACAATCTCACATATTAAACTATTCCATCATTGATCAAATAACCAATATTTCCTTCAGGATCCTCAAAGAAATCATATACATCATAATGAGTGGTGGAACTTTCAGCATCATTTGAAACGAAATTTGTCTCATTTCCTTTGTCGTCTTTTTTTAAAGATACTTGATAAAGATCGACTAGGTGCCTTGGGGTACGGCAGGTACGTGACCAATGATCCTTTCTACCACAATGAAAATATTTGTCCTTTGTTAATTTATTTTACCCAATATTTCTTTCTTTATTCCACTTCTAGTGAGATCCTTTTTTGTGAACATAATTCCTTTTTCTTTCATAATTTTTCTTGTCACTAAAACCTTGACATTTATCTCTTCTGGGGTAATGGTTTGCCGCATTTACTTCAAGAAATTGGGCGGCGCCAGTTAGGGGCTACGCTTCATGATTTTTTAAGAGCAACTCATTGTTGCATTCAGCAACAAGAAGGCAAGAAATTAACTCAATATTTTTTTAATCCTTTTTTTCGATACTGCTGTTGCAAGAGCACATTCGAGGCATGGAAGGTTGAGAAAGTTTTCTCTAACATATCATTATCAGTTATCTTTTCTCCACATAATTTCATTCGTGAGGTGATTCGAAATATTTCTGAATTATATTCATTTATGGATTTAAAATCCTATAGACGCAAGTGCATCTATTCATATCGGTCTTAAGGAAGTATCACCGTCTTTTGATGATTGTACCTTTCTTCAAGGTCTTTCCACAGATCTGCAGGATCTTTTAATGTGACATATTCATTTTTCAATCCATCGTCAAGATGACGACGAAGGAAAATCATGGCCTTGCCTTTATCCTTCTAGGATATATTATTTTTATCCTTAATGGTATCTCCAAGATCTATTGAATCAAGATAAATTTTAGCATTTAATATCCATGATAAATAATTGTTTCCAGATATATCAAGAGCATTAAATTCAAGATGAGAAAGTTTCGACATAATAAAAATTTGTTACATAAGTCTTTAAAAAATTTGATCAGAGTCTCGTACTGATAACGTATTGTAAAATAAATAAATAAGGAAGATGTAATAATATAAAATAATGAAATATAATTGGATAGCTCTAATAATAATATTCACCATGATTACTATCTCAATATAATAAAGATGATTAATATATCTACTAATATTATATGTTGTAGTATACGAAGACAAAAGATAAAGAAGAACTTTGTACGTAGAGAGAGAGAGAGAAAATATTTTGTATTTTTATTGAGTATATTCCCTTGTCTTAGATCATGTTTTTATAGGCGTACAAAAGTTTGTTTTTCAATCCACATTTATTTTGCTTCGTCCTAGGGACTTGTTCCTTTCAATATAGAAAATAGGTTGCCCATAAATGGACATCCATTTTTATCCTATCCTCATCACAAAACAATAAGCTTTTATTTAAAAAAATAGCCGAACGACACTTGTAAATCACAGAAAACACATAAGATCTAAACCTAAAGAAAAAAAAAGGATAAATTTTATCTTAAACTATGATCTGAGAAGAGACACAGTTTGATTACAAAAAATTTTATAAGACAGAAATAGAATCAAATTACAAGTTCTATTATTTCTAAAATTACATAAAAAATGTTGCAATACAGAAAAGCATCCTCTCTTCTTCTCTGAATAAGTCCGATAGCTTTTTGAATTTGAAAATATTTTCATAAACAAAAAGTTTTTCTCATTATATTCATCCATTCCTGTAATATTATTTCCAAAATACCCTTAAAAGAGAACTAATACACCACAAAAGAGAGAGAACAACCACAAAACATTATTATAAATTCTCATATCTAGATCTCTGAAAGAAAAAACGAAGAAAAAAAAAAGTAAAAGGGAGGGACAACGGCGACAAAAGTGTGGAAGGTAGGAGAGTGGTGGTGGTGTGAGTGATGTGACAGGTAAAGAGTAAAAGTGAAATTATAAGTTTATAACTATAAAAAATAAAGAAGATAATAGTTGATAAACAAGATTTTGAGAACCGAATCGATTATCGAAATATTTTAATTATTGGTTCACTAATTTATTGGTCTAACCAGTCTAACTGTGATTCAACAAAAAAAATCATTTTATAATTATAACTTTGAAGTTTCAAATAACCGAAGCAATAATCATTCAAGAAATGAACCCTTTTTTCTTCAAACTCTCTATACATCATCCTTGATAATTTTTTCCATAAGAATAAATTCCAAATCCAAATCCAAATCCATAAATTTCTTGGATCCGTCATTTGCCCTAAATAAAACCGGTTGGGTATCTCTTGGGATCCTTCAAAGGAAAATAACACAAATACCATGAGCAAGTTCTGGATTATATATGTATAATTGCTAACAGTTCTAGATCAAGGTAAGGGCGAACTGCTTTTCTAATAATTAGAAAAGATCACAATTGCAATTGTAAAATGAACAAGTACATTGATAACCGTTAGTAGAAAGCATGTTACACAATTCACTATATTTTGTGACTAAATTACTAACTACTCAATCAAAGGCTCATATTACACTCGATTTTATTCAAGTTGCACGCTCTTCTATCTCATGTTTTCAAGCACCTGCAAATTCCAAAAACAAGAAGCATCCATTTCAATAAATAAATAAAACTCAGTCACTATTTGTTTATTAAAACCATACTCAGCTTAATTTGAAATCTCTAATCTGGTGGAGTTATCAGTAAGAATAACATTGGCTCCAATTTTTTCTGCAACCAAACCAGGCAAGGAAGTTCCGACACCAAGCTGCACGAAACATTAACAAGATGAGATGGGAAATGATGATAGTTCATACTTCATATTGAATCTACAATTAAATTAAAAAATATTATACCTCAATAACAGTAGTTCTTTAAAATCGGTGCTTTTATTGCCAAACATACTCAGCGAGAACTACGTTGCAGGGCACACGAATAGGCCATAGTCCTCCTTCATGTTCTGCGTTAAGAGAGGAAAATAGTAAACACAAAGCAGCACATCACAACCCAAAAAAGTCACAAAACAAAAAACACGAAACAGTAGCAGAGAGCTAATCAATAATCATTAATCAGATAATCATTCAATAGAAATACAAAAATTATATTTCTGAACAAAGCATAAAAAATTAAGTAAAGTATTGTTTTTGCTTCAACATTTGGGTAAATTCTAAAGTTGTTCCTAACGGTAAATCGTCCTATTTAATTACCTAACGTTTTAAAATTGGCTCAATATTGTACTACGGTTAGGGATCCATTAACAAAATTGACGGCAGGACAAATTGAGACGATTTTAAAACATTAGAAACTTAAATAGGACAAAAACGTTGGAAACAAAAACGATACAATAAAATAAATTTTAATTTTATCCTTCAATAATATCAATTTTTTACGATACATAGTTATTCAATTATTTTTTAATTTTATTCTTAATCACATCATTTTTTAAGTGAATTTTTTTTTAATTAAGAGCAAAATTAAAAAATAAATTAAGTAATTATTTGTAGTAAAAAAATTAAAATTATTGAAAAAGATAAAATTTATTAAAAAGTTAAAAAAATTTCAATAATTTTAATTTTTAATAAATTTTAATTTTTTTCAATAATTTCAATTTTTTTACAATAAATAATTACTTAATTTATTTTTTAATTTTCTCTTAATAAAAAAAATCACTTAAAAAAATAATGTGACTAAAAATCAAATTAAAAAATATTGAATAATTAACTACCGTAAAAATTTGATATTATTTAAGAATAAAATTAGAAATAAAGTTTAACTAAATTAAACGTTAAAAAATTTTGACACATTAGAGACAAAAGGCACAATTTATACTTTATTGTATATGTATCATTTTTTTTGCAAATTTATGTGCTAGTCATTCTACAAATATTTCACAATGAGTAAAAATCTTTAAAGTGTAAAATTAATAAAAAAATAAATTTATTTAGAATAAAAGTAATGTGATTAAGTGTAATTTACTTAGATGTGATTAAAAAATAATTGAATAATTATGTACCGTAAAAAATTAATGTTATTGAAGGATAAAATTAAAATTTATTTCTATGTATCGTTTTTGTCCCCAAGGTTTTTATCATATTTAAGTCTCTAACGTTTTAAAATTGTCTCAATTTTGTCCCGCCGTCAATTCTATATAAAGACAACATTAAGCCAATTTTGAAACGTTAAGGACTTAAATAGGATGATTTAAACGTTAAGGACAACTTTAGAACTTACCCCAAATGTTGGAGACAAAAACGATACTTTACTCTAAAAAAATTTAAAAACGAAGAACAAGTGAGCTCTGAGTCTCTGACCTTCAATTGCAGAGGAGGACGGACGGCGACAGACAATGGCAAAGAGACGACAATGATATGATGATGATACGATGGCAAACGTGCCGAGCTAGAACAGAGCCTGGGTTTAGGACAGGAGAAAGGAGGAAGCCGCAGAGGCGCCGACAACCACAGACGGTGGCAGTAGAACCGAATTCAAAAGCTAAGGTTTGGTTTGGGTTTTTGTTTCTTCAGAGAGAATGACTTTGCTTTCTTTGTTGTGCTGAGTGAGAGTGACACATGAAGGAGGGGGTGGGTTTGGGGAAAGGGGCGTGAGTCACGCGTGGGGTGGGGGTTTCTTTTTCTTTTGAAATTAAGCAAAATGACGTCGTTTTTAAGAATTGGCGGATTATTAGTTCGGTCTAACTGACTGGTTTCTGGCCGATTTACCAATTTTTTATTTCAGTTTCAGATATTGGATTAAACCATTTTTATTGTTGATTTTTGGTTAAATTGGTTTGATCGGTCGGTTCGATTCGATTTTCAGAATCATATTGATAAGGAAGGATGGAAAGAGATAGAAAAAGAGAAAGAAATTAAAGAAGAGAGGAACAGAGGAGGGCCATTGCAGTCCAGACAACTGAGGCAACAACGGTGACTTTTAGAGAAATTTCATATTTTCCTTAACGAAAGGAGAAAAAGAAAAGCAATTGTTGACTACATACTATTTTTTTATGTGAAAAGTTATTTTATTTTATATTTTAGTTTTAAATTTAAAGAAATGATGCCACTTCATTTCTAAGGTTAGGTAATGCTAAACATGAATTAAGGATTATTTTTTTATTAGTTTTAATGAACATTTGATTTTTAAAAACATAAAATTTTTAAAATATTTTATTTATCAATAACAAGTTTTTATCTTAGCCAAAATCCTTTTATACATATAAGGAATAGAAATGTTTGAATACAATAATTTGAGTAAGCATAAAAAAGTAATTGACGTATAGAGATATGTATTTAGTATTAAAAAAATTATGTTATTATGCAGTTCTAAAGATACGTGTTTGCTCGTGAATAGAAAAGACGATAACACTGATTGAGATTGTTAAACAGCGTTTGAAGGAGGCTGTTCAATGGTACAATTGTCGTAGACAAGAAGTGAAAATGAACTATAAAGTGATATAATTGGAGTAGATCAAAAGTCAACCGTAATTTTTGAACTAGGGTAAATTAGAATAACTATAAGTAATTAAGAGATGGTTATTTTTTTATGTAATGTGCTTTAGAGTCTAGGCCAATAAAAATTAGCTAGATTTCCTGTTAGTTACTTAGTAAAATTGTATTATAAAATTAATTTGGATTGATTGAGTGGTCAGTTCACTCGTCTGTTTAAGTAAGTGTTGGGGTTTGAATCTCACCTTGTGCATATAGTAACTCATTGATCAGTAGCAGACTCTTAAATAAAGTTCAGACCGATAACAAATTAATTTTTGACCTATCGAATTAGAGAATATTATAGATAAAAAAATTGTATTATAAAATATTTAATTATTTTACTATGTCTAATGTAATTATTCTAATGATCGATTGTTACTTTATGACCAGTTCATTAGTAACTCGGTCTAACACCCAAAAAATAAAGCATAATTAAAATAGTCGATTCTATCATTATAAATCTGTTATGATAAGAAACAATCATTTTTTTTTTTATAAATCCTAGTTATACGTCAATTACAATAGCAATTGAAACCCAAAATGATTAATGCAAGGTAGTTATTCTAAAAGAAGAGGAAAGAAAAGTAAAATTCCTTAAATCCGAACAAAACATAAAAATACAAGAGTTAATTTGAGTATTAAAGTTCTTTTGGTAGATACTCACATAATCCTGTAAAAAAGGATAAAGACATGATTACTTTCCGTAAGTAGACGATTTTTATCTTTGCATACCTTATGAAAATATAAACTTTTTATTAAAAAGAATGTATAAAACAATATGTATAAATATGTTGTAATTAATTTGATAGTTGATTTTTGGTGTTTATATATATATATATATACACCATAAGAAATCTAAGATAAATAAAGTGAATGTGTAGTTGTTTAGAATACAAATCTTTTTATACCGAATTATTAGATGATTTTTTGTTGATCTCGTAACAAGCATAAAACCAACGTTTTACCAATCATGCTCTTATTGGGCTACAATTTTCAATCGGCTTATACTGGACCATGTATTACTGGGCTCCATCTCAAAGTTATTATTGGATGTTAGTTGGTTACAATGATAAAAGGTGAAGTAATATGTACACCAAAAAAAAAGCTGAACCAATACCAAAATAATAAAAAAGGGAATCCAGCTCCGGCTCCGATTCCCCTTTAATTTTCTACATTTTTAACAACCCAGATTGGAGAAGAATCATCGGAAATTCGAAATGATAGCCACTTAGCCACTTAGCCAGACCGAAGGAGTTGACTCTGACCACTGAATATGGGGTTGACCCTAGACCAAAAAAAGAGTTGACCAAAATTAATTACCAAAGGGATACTAATTATTCAATTCATTGTTCTAGAGTATGAAACTATTTATCCAAGAGAGAGTTAAAAAACTACGTTGGGCTGAAGACAGTTTGATTTTTTTTAAAAAGTTAAAATATCTATAAATCAAATTAAAAATATTTTTTAATAAATATAAATAAAAATAACTGTATTTGATAAAATAGATTTTGAAATAAAAAAATCATAATAGATATAAATAGAGAAAAAAAATTATTTTGAATTGAAATTTAGTATCAATAAATTAATTAAGAATAAATTTAGATATTTATTAATATATTAAATGATATTATAATTTTCATTTTCAGTAAATACAAGCTAGTTTTGAAAAATATGTCTTTAGATGCTTTTAAAAATATTTTTAACTTTTAAAAATACAAAAAATATAATCTTTTTAATATATCAAACACAAAATATTTATATTTTTAAAAAATACAAATAACTTTTTTAAAGAAAATTTATTAAACTAAGTCTAATTATTCTGTTTGGTGACATAATCACTAATAAGGTAGACCTAGAAAACACATAAATATTGAGTACCATAATAAGCTTTAAAGAAGATAAAAATAAAATATGCTTAAGTAATTTTTATTAAGAAAACTAAAAAAAATTGCTTCCAATTATTATTATTATTATTATTATTATTATTATTATTATTATTATTATTAAAGCACTATAAATTTGATTATTTTAAAATAAGTAAAAAAAATTTGGAGCCAATAATTTTTAGTATTTTTTGTCATCATTTGACTAATATGAACATTAAATTATCTTTGTTAAATAAATTTTATTAATTTATATGTGCAAATTTTAAAAAAAATGGATGTAATCTATATTAATTGATGTGTGCAAAATTCTAGTAAATATAGGTGTAAATTATATACTTCTTGTGAACAAAATATCTGTAAATATGGGTGTAAATTATTGCTAATCAAGTATTGACAAAAAATAATAATATTTGTTGACCATATAACATGCTCATAAGTAAAATTGAATTTTAAGTAATTACCTAAATCAGTTCTTGAAGTTTTAAAAATAATACACTTTAGCTCTTAAGATTTTAAAATACACAAAACAGTTTCTAACGTTTACTTTTATTAGATAATACAGTCCCCTATTAGTCACTAACAGTGACTGCTGACATAGAACATTAACTTGTACACATGACTGTTAAGTGTATACATATGTGACATTGACAAATCAATTCCTAAGGTGAAGTACAAAACAATCTCCGAAAAGTTTAAAAAATTTTAAAGTAGTTTCTAAAAAATTTTATAAATTTTAAAATAGTCCTTCCAATATTTTTAATTTTTGTCAAAAGTTAATATTTTATAAAATTTTTGTTTACCATAATAATAAAATATTATTGAAAAATATATAATAAATAAAAAATAACAAAATATATACTAAAAAATAATTTTATTAATTATCACTAAATTATCATTAAAAATAATATTATTTAATCATTAATCTATAATACCTACATTAATAAGGTGACGTATAATAACAACTAAATCTAAGAAGTCATTGCATTATGAAAGTAATTATTTATATACCTAAAATCCTAAGATATTGACATCAAATAAATTTAACAAAATATTTGAAAAAAATTTATTTTTTCTAGGCATAATTACTAATTGTAGTAGCACAAATAGTTTTAACAACAAGCATTTTTGTGCAACATTATAACTAGTGAATCCCAAAACTTTTTAAGAAACATGAACAAAACACTTTACTCCGTATTTTCTCCTCCTCCATCATCTTCATCGCTACTGTGCTTCCTCTTCCTCTTTCTCGGCATATCTTCTTCATATCTATCGTTTCATCGTCTTCTTATGCACAGATGTTTTTGCCACGCTTAGGTGGCTATGTTTTGCCATTGCTATTGCTGGAATTTTTCGATGAGTTCTTCTCTGTCCCTGAGTTTCCCATGAATCACACTTTCTCAGGTACACCATGCAACTTTTGAAAAATTAATAGCTTTTTTTATGTTATGAGATTTGATGGATTCTGTGCTTTATCATTTATTTGAATTGAATGGAGGTACCTATGTTTATTTGTTTGTCTATGATGAACAGAAAGAGATATCACTAAAGACTTATATATGTTCTGTTCTTTCTATTAAGAGATATATCCGAGATATAGCTCATCGCAGAATGGGAGATGTCGCCCTCTCTTTTCCATAGATGAGTTATATGCCGGACTCCAAAGAACACCATACGGGTAGGTACCTACAAAAGAAATTCCGAGACTCAAATAAGTAATAATTCAAAGAAAATAGCGAGAGTGACTTAAATGAGTATTAGGCATAGTTATTAAAATCGAACCGGACTAACCGGTTCGACCAAAAAATCGATAAATCAGTCCAGACCAAGCTTTGAACCGCTTAAGGCACAGAACCGATCAAACACGATGTGAACCGGACCAAACCAAACTGCTCGGGTCGCAATTGAAGGAGAGTCTATGACGCAGGGTTCGAACTCCTTCATTCAAAGATGCAAGAAGGATGGTTGTACCACCAAGCTAGCATACTTCTTACTAATATATATACAAATTATAATACATATACTAATTTTTTATTTTATTTATATTCAATTTATTTTAATTTTAAAGTCACTCATTTTTAAATTAATTATATTTTATTTAATTATAAATTTTATTAATCACAATTTATTTTTTCTTTTCATGATTATATGATATCTATTAATATTATTTTTTCAATAAATACTTATAGTATATAATAATAGATAAAGACTCACATGCAATTTGTCTTCATATGAAGTTGATAGTTAAAAATTCTTAGATGATATTTAGTCAAATTTGTCAAATCATCTAACGGTTCTTAAATATCAACTTCACATGAAAACAACTGTATGTGAGTTTTCACTTATAATAATATAATAATAAAATAAATATAAACTAATTAATAAAATATTAAAATTTGAAAATAATAATTATTTTTATAAAAACAAAATAAAATATTTATAATAAAAAATAATTAATTTTTATATAATTATTTAATTATACCGGATTAACTGGTTCGACCAGTAACCCACTAGTTGAACCAATAACCCAGTGACCCAGTGACCTGACCTGTTCGGTTCTGATAATTATGATATTAGGTTTTCATATATCTTTTATCTTCACCTAATGTTACCTTATATAGATTAAACATTTTGAATATGCTCTTTTAGCGATCATAAGCTACAGTTGTAGTGAGAACTGTGATTACCGTGATATTCTCATTATCTGTTTTGACTATTTCATTGAGTTGTTGGTAATGATGTGTGATGAAGTCATCATGCTGTTGTGCTGAGCGTTATCATATTTTTGAGTTATGGGTCAAGTTATAATTTCTTTGGGTCGAGGTATAGGTTCCATTGGTCGAGTCATAGGCAATGAATCAAGATTTGTTCTCCGAGCAATAGGTGGTAGTTACCGAGTAATACGAAATGGACTAGATTGTAACGGTCAAATTATAGGTATAACGATCGAGTGATGTGTTGGTTATCTATGAGCCATGAAAACCCTAACATTCTTTTGACCTAATCTCCAAATTATAGTTTGTAACTACTAAATTATAATGACCATATCATGTTCCATTTTAATTTTATTTTGCTATACAAAAAATAAGTAATTTGCTTTATTAAGTACATTATCCGTTCGCCTTGGTTACAAATTGAAACAGACACTTGATTTGAAGTCAAAGTAGAATTTAGCTAGTGTTCTGAAATGTCTCTTATATCCTGTGTTATGTTAGGAGAATATAAAATTTGCAATCATGTTTTATATATATATATATATATATATATATATATATATATATATATTGTATCGATAATCTCTTATCTAAATTGAGAAATAGTGTCTTACTCATAAAATTTACATATTTTTATACTTTGTCTAATATGTATAGTGGATTATAATTTCATAATTTTGTTTTCAAAATTCATAAAATAAAAAACTTTTTAACATAAAAAAATTTTCAAATTACTTTATGCAGTCTAATAAATATTCCGATGCAGTAGATAAGCATGGTTGCTTCAATTGCAATTCAGATTTATTTTATGTTTGAAAGATCATTTTTATTTGCATACTATTGAATGATCAATTATAGTATATGTTTCTATTATAAGTCTAGTTGTTTTATTTTGAGTTTAATAGAATCCTATTATGTTCATCAACAAACGACTCTTCACTTTTATGTATTGATTTTTTTTTTTTTATCTTATCTTTGTCTTTGGGACCTAGTTATTATCCTAATAAGTTAGGTAACTTCTCGATAATATTTTAAACCAAAATTTAAGCTCAGCCATTTGTAAAACATACTAATTTTGATGAGCAAAACATGTTAACTACACAACTAACTCAAATTTAAAACAAAGTTCTTAGTTTTAAATGTGAATGAGTTGGTGGCTATGATTTGAAGTTAACTACTTCGTGAGAAATGCTAATAAACTTTGGAATAAGTAGTGTTTACTTTAATTTTAGTGAAACTCTAAACTTTAATTACTGCATGTATTTTATTAATAATATTATGTTTAATTTTCTTTTTAAATTATGCAAATCAGTATGCATTATCAAGATATACTAATGCCATACCTTCTGTAGTAAATTCTAAATCTTTTCAGGTAGTTGAGTTTGAGCAAGGTGATGCTAAGCCAAAATAATGTTGAACATAAAAAATCTAAACTAAGACTTACTCAACTTCAACATCAACTTCATTCGAATGAAGAACCTGGTGCATTAATATTATCTACATGTATAAAAACATAAGGAATAATAGCATAGAATCTACTTGTATAAAAACATAAAAAATAGTAATATAGAAGCATTAGAGTTATCTATTTTTAGCTAATGTACAATTATTTATTAGATCTTTGACTCGTAATGAAATTATATTAATTGAAAATTTTATAGAAGATGTTTTTTTTCTGAAATTCTTTTGTTTTAATTTTTTTATTTTAGTTTTAAATTACACAATTTTAATTTAAAATTAGAAATATATTGAACAAGCATTTATGATAAACCAATAATTATTATTACATACAAGATCAAGAGAAGCAATTTTTTGCGATAGATAAACAAATAAGAAAAAACACAAATAAGAAGATTCACTAATGGTGAATTGGAAATTAGGGGATTCACTAACAATAAATATTTTGATAGATGAAGATGTGTAAATAAGAATTTAAATATAATAGAGAATCAAAGAAAATATATTTATAAAAAAAATAAATAAAAAAAATTATTTAAAGATATATTTATCTCTCTAAAAAAATTGAACTTTTTCTTTAAATATTATAAAAATTATTTTTTTAATAATTTTGTATTAATGGTTCCTTTCAATAAATAAATCTTTCTAACGATCTTTTATAATAATTTTTCTAAAATTTTTTGTATATAAACAATCAAATTTAAGATAAATAGACTAAAAATTTTAGAAATTAAAATTTATTAATTAAAAAATAATTATATATAAATTATTCAAAAGAACCATTTTAAATTTTTTAAAATTTTTCAAAAACTGTTGTAATATTTTTTTAATTTTTAAAAAACTGTTTTATATTTATTTTAGAGATTAATTTGTCCAAATTGTACCGTAATATTTTACATTAGCAATTATCATTAATAATAAAAAATTATATTATCTAACAAAATAAATATTAAAAATTATTTTATATATTTTGAAATTTAAAACAATAAAGTGTCAAAAGTGAATTTCCATAATTATTCTTGATTCTTGAATTCTTTCTCCCAATCTTTTTTAATTAAGAGTCTGTTCCAAAAAAGGTGAACCCATTAAAAGGAGGAGAAAGAAGAAGAAAAAGATGACTCTAAATGATAATAGTTCCATCTACGTTTGGACGCTTCTCTAGGACGCTTTCAAACAAACTATCCGCTGTATCTTTCATTTGGACGTGGACTTGTTGGAGGAGTATGCTGCTGTTGCATTGTTTCAAGAGCTCCAGGAGATGGAATTCCACTGGATTTGTGGGGGCGTCGATAGTAAGGTATCGGCAACAAAACTGTATGTGTACTCTACCAACAGTTTTTTTTTTATGATGAGATACTACGAGATAAGCTATGCTTAGGAAAAGTGACCAAATACTCATGTAATTAGGGCTAGTAAACAGGTCAAATTTTATAGAGCCGACTCATTTAGTCCACTAAAAAAAACGAGTTAATCTAAAAATTAAATTCGTCTTAAAAGAATAACACATTTATCTTTATTGTAAAGTTAGTTTTGATTGAAAACTAGATGAAAAAGTGAGCCAAAAATCTCCTAAGTGTAACCGATTTTAAGAGCTGTAACAAAAAATAAAGTTTATTGGTTGAATTAAAATTGGTTAATTGTGTTCTTCATGTGTGAATGTTTAATTTCTTAAAATTGGATGTTTATATGTTTGATTTTTTTATAAAAAGCTAGTGATTTATAAGCTAAACAATTCGGTTTCATATACTATTATACATGTAAATTTGAATAGATAATAATCTATATGTGGATAAAATTTTGTCATAAAAAATAATACTTTTTTATTTTTTGTTGTTGTCCACACAACTTAAACCAATCTAAATTTTGGATTGGAAATTCTATAGTCACCTGGTAAAAAGTGTGCTTTGGTTGCTGATACGTCACCCTTATCCTCGGTTGCACAGTAAGCTCGGCACGTGCATCATAAAGCTCGGTCCCGTATCAGCCGTTCGAAAAGCTCGGCACGTGATCAGGACCGAAGCAGCATCACCCAACTGAAAATAAGAAACGTGCTCAGCTGGTTTATAGCACCTAAACAGAATATCATAACCAACCTATAAACTAGGACTTATCCATATGAAAACGGTAAAACAATCCCTATAAATCCGGACTAATAGTCTCGGCTAAAATCAGGTTCCACTATCAGTTCTCATATTCACTTATTTCACTCTCACTTAATTACTCTCTCTCTCTTCTCTGAGATTATTACTAACTTGAGCGTCGGAGTATCTTTTGCAGGTATTCCCGCCGCGGTGTTTGACCTTGGCCGACGTAAAGCTCTTCCTCCCGGTTGACGACTTGCTCAGAAGTGCTTAAGCTCGGCCTCCCTAGTGTTCTGACGAATCACTTGGCGCCCACCGTGGGGCCCGATACTTCTAACCCCACTTTTTCCTTTGTTTAGTCTTCTACCCTATTTTGCAGGATTCCCGATCCTCGAACATGGCTGACAAGGAAAGTCCACAACTTTCACAGGATGACCTCCTGGCTCGAATCACCGAACTGCAGGCAGAAGTACGAAGAATAGCCGAGTTGTCTACGCAGAACAACGGAGAAAGCTCCAAAAACTCGGCTCAAGGTGCTACAGACCCTTTGAACATTGCCCCGCCAAAGGAGAAGCTCACCCTCGACAACCCCTTCTCCGAAGAGATCACAAATTATCAGATGCCAAAAAACTTTACTCTCCCAACTGCACTGGAGCCGTACAAAGGGTTCGGCGACCCCCGAGCCCACATAAAGAAGTTCCAATCAATGATGTTTTTCAACGGCCCTAAGAACGAGCCCGTCCTTTGCTGAGCATTCCCTACCTACCTCGACGGTGCTGCATTACTCTGGTTCTCTAAACTCCCTGAAGGATCAATTTCCTCCTTCGAAGATCTTGCCAGATCATTCATCAATTACTTTGCCGCGTCAAGAATCTACGTACACGGATCGGACTATCTCGGCACCATCAAACAAGGCCAGCACGAGAGCCTGAAAGACTACATGACCAGATTCGCGGATGCCACTATGGAGATCCAGGACTTGGACCCGGCCGTTCACCTACACGCTCTGAAGGCCGGTCTCAGGCTCGGCAAATTTCGGGAGACCATCGCTATAACAAAGCCGAAGACGCTAGAGGAGTTCCGAGAAAGGGCGGCAGGACAAATGGAGATCGAAGAACTCCGAGAAGCCCAAAAATCGGACAAACAACCAAGTCGGAAAAGACGAAGAAAGAACTTTCAGATCGCCAGGCAACAGGGACAGTAAGAAACCTTCCAAACCCGCTTCAAAGTACAACACATACACCAGATTCAATACCAGAAGAGAAAACATCATCAGAGAAATCCTCAATGCCAGAATCATAAAGCCACCAGCCCGAGCAGGGAACTACCAGGATCAAAGGTTCGTGGATAAGACAAAGCATTGTGCTTTCCACCGAAAGCTCGGTCACACTACGGATGACTGCATCGTCGCAAAGGACCTCCTGGAAAGGCTAGCACGCCAAGGGCTCTTGGACAAATATATTGAGACACGAAAGGGCAGAGGAGGAAACTCGAACAGGATATAGAGCAGGCAAAGGCCGACGACAAAAAAGAGAGGACGACTCCTGATCCACCAAGAAGAGTCATTAACCACATATCAGGAGGATTCGCAGGCGGAGGAGAGACAAGCTCGGCCAAGAAACGAAGCTACAGAGCAACGCTAGCAATCGAAGGAACCATACAACCAAGGAAAGACAAAGGATCAGATGTCACAATATCCTTCAACCAAGCAGATTTCAAATCGGCAAGCCCTAACCTCGACGACCCCGTGGTAATTTCAATCCAAATCGGAGAACTGTTGGTAAGAAAGACATTATTAGATCCAGGTAGTAGCGCTGATGTTTTATTTTACTCTACCTTTACAAAAATGAAATTATCTGAAAAATTGATACAACCTTCCTCCGGAGAGCTAATTGGGTTCTCCGGAGAGAGAGTCCCCATCATGGGACATATATGGCTAAAGATTACAATGGGAGAAATTCCTATGTCAAAGTCAATTGATATTCAATACCTAATAGTAAACTGTTACAGCCCTTACAATATTATACTTGGGAGACCCGCCCTGAATACATTCAGAGCAGTGGTGTCCACATTACATCTATGTGTCAAGTTTCCAGTGCAGGAAAACAAGATCGCTACGGTGTACGCCGATCATCGAGAAGCTCGGCAATGCTACAACGCCGGTCTAAAATCAGTCCAAACAAAACAGGAAGCTCGGCCCCAGGTTCAAGCAACCCACACGTCTGCCAACTCCACGACACTGGCTGACCTAGACCCTAGGGAAGATCTCGGTGAAAGACCTCAGCCAATGGACAATCTTCAACAAGTAACATTAACAGCAGACGAGAAACAATGCACATATGTTGGAGAAGCGTTAGAAGGGGCAGACCGAGCAAGACTCATTCACATACTGCGTAAGAACGCCGACCTTTTCGCATGGACACCAGATGACATGCCCGGGATAAACCCAGAAGTCATCTGCCACAAGCTATCAATTGACAAAACAATCCGACCAATTGCATAGAAGAAAAGAAACCTCGGAGAGGAGAAAAGACAAGCAGCACTCGAAGAAACCCAGAAGCTCCTCAATGCAGGTTTTATCAGAGAAATTCGCTTCACCACATGGTTGTCCAACGTGGTAATGGTAAGGAAGAGTTCAGGTAAATGGCGCATGTGCGTCGACTTTACAAACTTAAATAAAGCCTGTCCTAAAGATGCATACCCATTGCCTTGCATTGATAAATTAGTTGATAACGCCTCTGGTTTCAAAGCTTTGAGTTTTATGGATGCATACTCTGGCTATAACCAGATTCTGATGCACCCAGAAGACCAAAGCAAAACGGCTTTTATAACAGAATATGGAAATTTTTGTTACAAGGTAATGCCTTTTGGCTTAAAGAATGCAGGTGATACATATCAACGGTTAATGGACAAAGTATTCCAACAGCAGATAGGCCGGAATATGGAAGTCTATGTAGATGATATGGTAGCAAAAACACCAGCACAAGGGTCACACTGTGATGACTTGGTAAAAATATTCAGACAAATCCGAGCATACAACATGAGACTTAATCCGGACAAATGTGCTTTCGGAGTCCAAGGAGGGAAATTCCTCGGATTCATGCTAACCTCACGAGGCATCGAAGCCAACCCAGAAAAATGTAAAGCCATACTGAACATGACAAGCCCAAAGACGATAAAAGAAGTCCAACAACTAGCAGGACGAATAGCTGCCTTATCTCGTTTCCTACCAGTAGTGGCAAACCGATCTTATCATTTCTTTCAGACATTCTCTAAAGGCAAGAAGTTCACCTGGACAGACGAATGTGAGAACTCTTTTACCGAGCTCAAATAGAACCTAACATCACCACCAATCCTCCAAAGACCAGAGACAGGTAAGCCATTGTGTTTATACCTATCAGTATCTAACCATGCTATAAGCTCGGTATTAGTAACAGAAACAGGAAGAAAGCAAAACCCAGTATACTTCATCAGTAGGGTGCTACAACCAACAGAAACAAGGTACCCGAAGATAGAACAATTGGCGCTGGCTCTAGTCACCACGGCAAGAAGACTGCGACACTACTTCCAGAGCCACACAATCATAGTACGAACAGACCAACCGCTAAGGCAGATACTAACCAGACCCGAGCTCGCCGGCAGACTAATAAAATGGGCGATCGAGCTCTTTGAGTTCGATATTCACTATGAACCAAGAAAGACACTAAAGTCACAGGTGCTAGCCGACTTCATATCAGAAATGACTAACGATACACAATATACAGAGGTCAGTTGGAGCATGCATGTGGATGGAGCGTCAAACAAAGAGGGCAGTGGAGCAGGAATTCTACTAAAGGAAGGAGATAAAGTGGTGGCTGAGCAGTCACTACAGTTCCGCTTTAACGCAAGCAACAATCAGGCAGAATATGAGGCCCTACTCGCTGGGCTAAAGCTCGCCCTACAACTGCAAATACCTCGAATAACAGCCTACTGCGATTCTTCATTAGTGGTACATCAAATAAAGGGCGAATTCCAGGTAAAAGATCCTTTGTTAGAGAAATATTGGCTCATAACAAAGGATCTAATTTCAAAATTAAAAGAATTTGATATTATTCATGTAAACCGAGAACAAAACACCAGGGCCGATGTGTTATCTAAGTTAGCCACAACTTGGCAAGCCGAAAACACATCGGCACTGTCCCAGCTAACACTTGACAAACCAAGTTTTGAGCAGGATACAATTCTGAGTATTACACAGGTCCCAGATTGGCGAACACATTTTCTCGATTACATCAACACAGGCACTATGCCAAATGATGAGCCGAACTTGCCGCTCTTCCGAAGAAGAGCAAGCTTCTATACAGTGCTAGGAAACACTTTGTACAGACGAGGACACTCCCGACCACTCCTTAAATGCATCAGCTGGGAGGAGGCCGAGGATGTCATGGCCGAAACACATGAAGGAGTCTGCGGCAACCATATTGGCGGCCGAGCTTTAGCAGCAAAGATCCTGCGAACAGGATATTATTGGCCGACAATAAAACGGGACTGCATCTCCAAAGTCAAGGAATGTGATAATTGTTAAAAGCACGCCACCCTCTCGGAGACCCCGGTCGAAGAACTCCATACCATAGAGGTAAGCTGGCCTTTCGATAGGTGGGGATTAGATATCCTCGGACCTTTTCCGAAAGCGCCAGGCCAGGTAAAGTTCCTTTTGGTTTCAATAGATTATTTCTCTAAGTGGATAGAGGCACAGCCACTAGCACACATAACGGCAGAAAAAGTACGATTTTTTTTATGGAAAAATATCATATGCAGATACAGTATCCCAAGAGAGATAATCTCGGATAACGGGAGACAATTTACAGATCATAAGTTCGCTGCCTTTCTAACAAACTTTAACATCAAACATCATTTCAGCTCAGTAGAGCACCCGCAAACTAACGGATAAGTTGAATCAGCTAACAGAATTATCTTGCAGGGATTAAAGAAAAATCTCGGTGACGCTAAGGGAGAATGGGCCGACCTCATTCCAGGAATTCTATGGAGTTACAATACCAGCATTCAATCTGCCACAGGAGAGACTCCTTTCAAACTGGTATATGGCGCGGAAGCACTTATTCCAGTAGAGGTCAGCGTCCCAACATTAAGGACCGAGCTGTATGATCAATCTAATAACCTACAAGCTCGGACAGCCGAATTGGACCTTGTAGAAGAAGAAAGAGACATTTCCGCCATAAAGCAGCGAGCCAGAAAACAATACCTAGAGCAAAGACACAACAGAAAAGTAGTTCACAGGTCTTTCAATAATGGAGACCTCGTACTCAGACGCACAGAAGAAGCCCGGAAACCTCCGGCACACGGCAAATTGGCGGCAAACTGGGAAGGGCCTTTCCGAGTACTCCAAAATCTCGGAAAGGGGGCTTACAAGCTCGAAATCCTTCAAGGAGATCAACTTCCAGGGACATGGAACATCTCCTCCCTAAGGAAATATCAGTCATGATGTAGTCTGTAATTTGCGAATGATGGTACTCTTTTTCCCATCCGAAGGTTTTCTCCCAAAATACATGGGTTTTACTCGGAGAGGGTTTTAACGAGGCCGGACGCAACAAATCATTGTACCCATACAACTTAATGTGCAATCAAAACGGTTCTCATTTTGAAAGTTAGCATACATTTCAGTTAGTAAACACTTCAAATAGTCCGAGCATAATCCTCGGAACCCTAACATCACGAGCCGAGCTTATTCCTCGGAAAACCTCCACCATAAAAACAAGTCAAAGATTTTCCCAACGAACATACTAATCCGAGCTTCATACTCGGAATTCAACATGCGCATGCCGAGCATAATACTCGGACAAGTACATACTAACATTTCCTACATTGGTCCCTACCACGCATTCTAACAAATGAACATTTAAAATTAATCCGAGCTTTATACTCGGAGAACAACGCGCGCATTCTGATAATAATACTCGGAGAAGCACATGTAAATACAACAAACAAGTTATTTCGAGCGAATCCTAAGGGATCATCAAAACAGTACATTAAAGCCTCTACTATCCTAATCAACAGATCAATCAAACAAAGAGTGGTTTCAACCACCGTCAGTAAACACAAAACAGCCGTTTTCTCATAACGGCACACCACTATAATCTAACCAAAATATCACATTAATCAACAGAAGCTATAATTTCAAACCGAGCTATATACTCGGACAACAAAACATCATTGTCAAACATTAGGAAAAAAGTTCAAGACAAAAATAGCAACAAGCTTCAAAGATACTACAAGCATTAACAAGAGAAATACTAAAAAACTACTCTATCTTATCACCTATGCTGGATCCTTCACTCTCACTTCCAGCAGCACCTTCATCTTCCATAAGTTCTCCATTAACAACAACCTTCATAACATCGAGCTTTGAAGGATCAGCCTCGGGATACAACACCTTGACTTGAGAAACAGCGCGGTCAAACCCTTGGGCAAAGGCCTCATAAACCCCGCCTTCTAACTCTTTGATCCGAGCAGACAACCGATCGACCTCAGACTTCGTGTTCTTCAAAGAAGCCTCGTGCAGTTTCCGCTCCTCAGCAAATTCAAGCTCTCTCTTCTCAATGGAGGAAGACAGCTCAACAATTTTATCATTTTTTCTGGATAATTTCAGACAACTCCTCCAGATGTAGCTTCTTTTTTCTCCCGCTCTAAGGCGAGCTCCTGAGACCGACCAATGGCGACGACCCGAGCACCAATAACCTAGAGGAAAAACAACTCAGTAAGAAAACAACATCATAAAGGAACACTCAGCAAACACATACAGTTAAGTCATACCTGAAGAAATCGACTGACGCCAGCACGGCCCACCTCATCAATCATTTTCATATCGCCCGGAAAATAGCAAAGTTCATCAGCCATAACACCAAAAGGATAGAGCTTCGCCCATAAGGATCGGCCATGCTCATTCTCATCATACCCATGAAGTCTTCTGCGATTCATACGCAGACTCAACCGCTTGAAGTATCAGCGATGACTCTCCCCTACCATCCAATACCTCGGCAAGACTACCCTTAGCTTGACCTCTCTTTCGTTTAGACCTCGGCCCAGGACCATACTGGGCTACCACAGCAGCAGGCCCTTTCCCCACGTTAGATGAAACTTTTCTCTCGCTTTTCCTACACTGATTGAAATAAGACTTCAACCCAGCAGTGGTAATCGCAGGAGCCCTCTCAGCTGCAACATTGCAAACAACCAGCTCAGATAAAACAAAGAAAGACAGAGACACAAAAATAAACATAACAAAACACAATTACCTATATGATCATAAACAGCCTGCCTATTGGTATCCCACTTCAACATCTCGGCAACTGACAACAAACCCTTTGGACCCAGAGACTTAAACAAGAAATCCATAACAATGTCATCTTCCAGTAACCTATCATCTACATCCAGGGCCTGGTAAGGGCAGCACACCAAAACAAAGGAAACCTTTCAACTAAATGCTCGTTCAGGTAAAAAGGAAACTCCTCAGGCACACTCCTAACTTTAACAAACATCGATTTGAAGTCCTTAAATGAAGATTTGTACATACCAAACACTGCTCGACGAGGATAACTACTAAGATTCACCCACAAACCCCTATTCACCCCTTTCGCCTGAAAAAAGAAAAAACAGCCTAAGAGATGGCGGACGGTCTAACAGCTCCATCAATACCTCAAACGCCGAACAAAGCCCCAAGAGTTAGGGTGAAGTTGCGTCGGGGCACAATTCAGCCAGTACAGAACCCCACACTCAAACTCAGTGAAAGGAAGCTTCACCCCCAGTTCAGTAAAAAGGCAACTATACATATAAAAATAAGACCAATCATCTAGTCGGTCACAAACACGATTCCTTACCACAAGGTAACAACTCAACCCTAATATCTACCAGGCCTAACCCAAAAACCCGACCCCAATAGCTTCACAGATTCTTCATCATCAAATTGGGACTTGCGTTCTCTTACTCTAATGTCAACCCAGTCATACAAACTAGCCACATTACATTTCTCCATCAGAAACAAGGAAAGAAAAGCAAGAAGATGAAGACAACAGAAGAAAAGAGTCAACACTGACCTTGCTTGCTCATTTTTCAGACACGGAGAAGAAAATGACCTTAATCCCACAATACAGCAGTTGGAAAAGAAAAAGAATGTACAAGTAACATAAGTCACACAGAAGAAACGGTTACTCACCCTATACATTTAATTTAGAGTGGCCAAAAAGAGGGAGACATTAAATCCACTGCAGAATCCAATGGACAGGGGTGCCTAGAGAAGCGGAGCGGTTTTCAGATCAATCATATCAATGGCGCAAAATTCGAAGCCATTTAAAAACGTTCTGCATTCTCAGCAAAACTAAGCCGAGCTCGGGGGCTACAAGGACCATAGGCGACAAACGAAACTCGGCAACCGAGGATTGCGGTATTCTTGGTCCGAAAGCTCGCCTTAGTCCTGTCCACACCAAGGCAAGCTTGGGGGCTATGATACGTCACCTTTATCCTCGGTTGCATAGTAAGCTCGGCACGTGCATCATAAAGCTCGGTCCCGTATCAGCCGTCCGAAAAGCTCGGCACGTGATCAGGACCGAAGCAGTATCACCCAGCTGAAAATAAGAAACGTGCTCAGCTGGTTTATAGCACCTAAACAGAATATCATAACCAACCTATAAACTAGAACTTATCCATATGAAAACGGTAAAACAATCCCTATAAATCCGGACTAATAGTCTCGGCTAAAATGGTTCCACTATCAGTTCTCATATTCACTTATTTCACTCTCACTTAATTACTCTCTCTCTCTTCTCTGAGATTATTACTAACTTGAGCGTCGGAGTATCTTTTGCAGGTATTCCCGCCGCGGTGTTTGACCTTGGCCGACGTAAAGCTCTTCCTCCCGGTTGACGACTTGCTCGGAAGTGCTTAAGCTCGGCCTCCCTAGTGTTCGGACGAATCAGTTGCATTCCAAAAGCTTCACTTTAGGAGTTGTGTTTATCGATCGAAAGTTGTTGTAAAAGTGCTGGAAAACTGGTCTTTTCAGATTCAACTAATGACTTTAAAAAATTTATAACTTTCAATCTTTAACCTATAAAATCTGAGAATTTAGAATGATAAAGTAGATCCTTTAAATTTTAAACAAAATTAGATTTACTTTAAATTCTGTTGGTGACATAATCACTAATGAGATAGCCCTAGAAAACACATAAATATTGAGTACCATAATAAACTTTAAAGAAACTCAAAATAAAATATGCTCAAGTATTCTTATTAAGAAAATTTAAAAAATTGCTTCCAATTATATTATTATTATTATTATTATTATTATTATTATTATTATTATTATATTATTATTATTATTATTATTATTATTATTATTATTTGTTCATACCCTGGCCCAATAAAAAGGCCCAGGATCAAGCAAAAGACCTAATCCAAAGGGTTGGGCCTCACCAGTACCAATCTTCATCCTATGAAGTCGGTACTCACTACGACTTGTTCTAAAGAAGTCGGGCACGAGGGTTAGCTGGCGGATAAGCACTCATTCAAATGAGTAACTGCCCCTAAAATCTCTCTAACCACTTCTACGAGCCATATCCTAACCTCCCTAAGATAATGGGACGGTTACCACCCTAAAAATATGGCACTACTCCAACGTTATTGGTTCCACTATAAATACACTGACCCCTCAGGTATCTCTAAGTCCAATACTCTCTAGACCTGCTCACACTCTTGCTAACTTAGGCATCGGAGTGTCTTTGCAGGTACCACCCCCATCTCCTCACAGAAACAAGTCGGACGGAGGCTCCCGAGTTGCAGACCCATTCAGAATCCTCCTCCTTCACACATTTGGGCCAACCAATGCCATTTAGCCCATCAATCTCCGGTTACCCACCAGTAACATTGGCGCCGTTGCCGGGGACCCGAGAGATCGACCACTAATGGCGGACAGATTTCCCGAAGAGGGTCATGTGGAGACAGATTCTGAACAAGAGAATCTGGACACAGGCAATAATGATGCAGACTTCACCCTCCACCAGGGAACTAATGATCAACACAGGGAAGGTACCTCCGGAGTAAAAAACTCGAAGGTAACTCTTCAGAAGGGCACAAATCAAAGAAAGAGGGACCATCCCATGTAACTGAACTCATGGGATTAGTCCACAGTCGCCTGAAACAGTTAGAACAAGAACGGGAGCAACAAAAGGAAACTGAAAAGAACCTAAAGAGAGAGATAGAACGACGAAAAGAGTTAGAAAGAAACTCTTAAAGTTATAATCCTCCCTCAAAGGTCGCAACTCCCGTGACGAACGAAAAGAGCCGCCCTTAGGAGGGGAGGATCCTTTCAGCGAGGACATAATGAGGGCAAAAGTTCCGAGGAACTTCAAAAGCCCCGATATGGACCTCTATGACGGAACCACGGATCCAAAGCATCACCTGAGCAATTTCAAAAGTCGGATGTACCTAGCTAATGCTTCCGACGCTACGCGATGCAAAGCTTTCCCGACCACTCTATCGAAAGCAGCGATGAAGTGGTTCGACAGCCTCCCCCCGAGGTCGGTTACCAGTTTTGAAGACCTCTCAAGAAAGTTTTTGATGAGGTTCTCTATCCAGAAAGACAAAGTGAAACATGCACCGAGCCTCCTGGGAATAAAACAGGAGGTCGGAGAATCCTTACGAGCCTATATGGAAAGGTTCAACAAAGCATGTTTAGAGATTCAAGACCTGCCCACAGAGGCAATCATAATAGGGTTAGTCAATGGACTAAGAGAAGGTCCCTTCTCACAGTCCATATCTAAAAGACACCCTGTTTCTCTAAGTGATGTACAGGAAAGAGCTGAAAAGTACATCAATATGGAGGAAAACGCTAAGCTGAGAGACCTGAGTTGGCGACCTGGGCTCCCCTCAACAAAAGAGAGGGAAAGGGAAACCAAGAAAAAGGAGGAACTCAGTCTCGAGAGACCAAGAAAATACCACTCTTATACTCCTCTTAAAGTTTCTATAGGACGTATACAGAGAGATTTGTAACACTGAAAGACTGCCCCCCCTAGACCCCATTAAAAATAAAAAAGGGGGGGCCGCAGCGATTACTGTGAGTACCATAAAATATATGGTCACTCCACAAACGACTGTTACGACCTTAAAATGTGATAGAAAAGCTGGCTAGAAGGTCGGCTTGATAGATATCTCATAGAAAGGTCGGACGGTCATGAAAAGAGAAAGCGAGACGATATGGATAGAAGAGACCCACCGTCGCAGACTCCAGAGAGACATATCCATATGATCTCAGGAGGGTTCGCGGGAGGGGGACTCACCAAATCCTCTCGCAAAAGACATCTCAAAAGAGTCTACCAGGTCGGAGAAGAGTCATCCGACCTCCCTACCATTTCATTCACAAAGAAGATGGGCAAGAAATAATCCCTAGACACGATGATCCAGTAGTAATAACTATGATCCTGGCGAATGCCCATCTCCACAGAACTCTAGTAGACCAAGGAAGCTCAGCGGACATCCTTTTTAAGCGGTCATGCCATTCGAATTGAAAAATGCAGGAGCCACATACCAAAGGTTGATGAATAAGGTGTTTGTCTCTCACCTTGGGAGCCTAATGGAAGTATACATCGACGACATGCTGGTAAAGACCAAGAAAGAAGTCGACCTCTTGGCAGATCTCTCACAAGTCTTTGACACCATAAGGCTGCACGGGATGAGACTAAATCCCGCAAAGTGCGCCTTCGCGGTGGAGGCAGGGAAATTTCTAGGATTTATGCTAACACAAAGAGGGATCGAAGCCAATCCCAATAAGTGTAGAGCCATCCTAGAGATGAAAAGCCCAACTTGTTTGAGAGTCCAGCAGCTGAATGGCCGACTTGCAGCCCTCTCCAGATTTTTGGTAGGATCAGCACTAAAATCCCTTCTACTGTTCTCCTTATTGAGAAAGGGATGTCAGTTTGAATGGACCCCTGAATGCGAGGAGGCATTCCAGGAGTTCAAAAAGTTCTTAAGCCAACCTCCTATTCTGACCCGACCCGTATCTGGAAAAGACCTCGTCCTATACTTATCTGTAGCAGACAAGGCTGTCTCATCAGCCCTGATAAGAGAAGATGAGGTCGGACAAATCCAGTATATTTCATCAGCAAAGTTCTACAAGGCCCTGAGCTAAGGTACCACAAACTAGAGAAGTTTGCCTACTCCTTAGTAATAGCCTCACGAAGGCTACGGCCTTACTTTTAAGCTCACACAATAAGAGTCCGTACGAACCAACCCATGAAGCAATCCTCCAAAGACGGATGTTGCAGGGAGAATGGTTCAATGGGCAATAGAGCTTTCCAAGTTCGACTTAAGATACGAAACTCGGACGGCGATTAAAGCCCAATGCCTCACCGATTTCATTGCAGAATACGCAGGGGATCAGGAGGAAAAACCAACTACATGGGAACTCTATGTAGATGGATCCTCCAACAAAATAGGAAGCGGTGCAGACATAATATTGGTAGATGAAAGAGGAACCCAGATAGAGGTTTCCCTAAAATTTGAATTCCCAACTTCAAATAATCAGGCAGAGTATGAAGCCTTGATTGCTGGATTAAAGCTGGCAGAAGAAGTCGGTGCTACAAAGGTGATGATATACAGCGACTCACAAGTGGTGACCTCCCAGATAAGCGAGAGTATCAGGCAAAGGACCCAAATATGAAGAGGTACTTGGAGAAAACTCTGTAGCACCTTGGGCACTTCACAGAAACCGAGGTTAAACACATAACTCGGGATCTAAACAGCAGAGCAGACGCCCTATCCAAGTTAGCAAGTACCAAACCGGGAGGGAACAACAGAAGCCTGATCCAAGAAACCCTCCAGGAACCCTCAATGGTAAAAATAGAAGACAAACAAGAAGTCCTTGAGGTAGTCGGTTTAAACCTCGGATGGATAAACCCCTTGGTCGAATACATAAAATTTGACATCCTTCCAAAAGAGGAAAAAGAGGCCAGGAAAATCTGGAGGGAAGCACAACATTACACTTTGATGAGAAATATTCTCTACAGAAGGGGGATATCAACACCACTGTTAAAGTGCGTACCGACCTCAAAAACCACCGAGGTGTTAGAGGAAATCCACAGTGGAATCTGCGAAAATCATCTTGGAGCAAGGTCATTAGCCAGGAAAGTAATTAGAGCTGGACTCTACTGGCCGACCTTGCAGAAAGATGCCACAGAATTTGTGAAAAAGTGCCAACCATGTCAGATGCATGCAAATTTTCACGTGGCTCCCCCAGAGGAGCTCATCAGTATCAGTTCTCCATGGCCCTTTGCAAAATGGGGAATGGATTTGTTAGGTCCTTTTTCCCAAGCGCCAGGACAAGTCAAATACCTGATCGTGGGAATAGATTACTTCACAAAATGGATAGAAGCAGAACCATTGGCAACCATCACTGCTCAAGAAGTCGGAGGTTCCTCTACAAAATATCATCACAAGATATGGGATACCTTATTCCATTACTACAGACAATGGAATCCAATTCACCGATTCTACCTTCAGAAGCCTAGTAGCCAGTATGAAAATAAAACACCAGTTCACCTCGGTGGAACACCCACAACTAATGGGCAGGCCGAGGCAGCCAACAAAGTCATACTGGCAGGGCTAAAAAGAAGATTACAAGAGTCAAAAGGAGCCTAGGCCGAAGAGCTCCCCCAAGTGCTATGGGCTTTGATGAGCGGATAATTTATACGCTTTTTGGCATAGTTTTTATATAGTTTTTAGTAAGTTTAAGCTACTTTTAGGGATGTTTTCATTAGTTTTTATGTTAAATTCACATTTCTGGACTTTACTATGAGTTTGTGTGTTTTTCTGTGATTTCAGGTAAATTCTGACTGAAATTGAGGGATTTGAGCAAAACTCTGAAGAAGGCTGACAAAAGGACTGCTGATGCTGTTGGATTCTGACCTCCCTGCACTCGAAATGGATTTTCTGGAGCTACAGAACTCCAAATGGCGCGCTCTCAACGGCGTTGGAAAGTAGACATCCAGGGCTTTCCAGCAATATATATAGTCCATGCTTTATTCGAAGAATGACGACGTAACTTGGAGTTAAACGCCAAGTACATGCTGCTGTCTGGAGTTAAACGCCAGAAAAACGTCATGATCCGGAGTTAAACGCCCAAAACACGTCATAACCTGAAGTTTGACGCCAAGAAATACCTTAGCTCGTGGATTGATCAAGCTCAGCCCAAATACACACCAAGTGGGCCCCGGAAGTGGATTTATGCATCAATTACTTACTCATGTAAACCCTAGTAGCTAGTCTAGTATATATAGGACCTTTTACTATTGTATTAGACATCCTGGATTGTATTTTCTATCCTGTGATCACGTTTAGGGGCTGGCCATTCGGCCATGCCTGGACCTCTTGCTTATGTATTTTCAACAGTGGAGTTTCTACACACCATAGATTAAGGGTGTGGAGCTCTGCTGTACCTCAAAGATTAATGAAGTTCTATTTTTTTTTATTCAATTCCTCTTTATTCTTATGCCAAGATATTCATTCGTACCCAAGAACATGATGAATGTGATGAGTTAATAACCCTCATTAACATTCTCACTCATGAACGAGCGTGATTGACAACCACTTCCGTTCTACATGCAAAGAAGCTTGAATGTGTATCTCTTAAATTCCCCAACAGAATCTTCGTGGTATAAGCTAGACAGATGGCGGCATTTATCTGGATCCGGAAAGTCCAACCTTGTCTGTGGTGTTCCGAGTAGGATCCTGGGAATCCGGAAAGTCTCACCTTGTCTGTGGTATTCCGAGTAGGATTCCGTTCATGAATGACTGTGACGTGCTTCAAACTTTAACCTGCTGGGCGTTAGTGACAAACGCAAAAGAGGGATTCTATTCCAGTAGGAGCGGGAACCAACCGGTGATTGGCCGCACTGTGACAGAGTGCGTGCATTAGCTTTCACTGCGAGGATGGGATGTAGCTATCAACCATGGGTGATGCCTCCAGACTGGTTAGCTGTGCGAGTGACAGCCGCACAGGTTATTTCCCCGAGAGGAATGAAAGTAGCCACAGCTGATAGTGAACCCTTATACAAAGCTTGCCATGGAAAGGAGTAAGAAGGATTGAGTAGAAGGAATAGGAAAGCAGGCGTCCGTGAGCTCTACAGCACCTCCATTCCACTTATCCGAAATTCCTACCAATGAACTTGCATAAGTATTCTATCCCTTTTTATTATTTATTTTATTATTAATATTCGAACTCATCATAAACAGATTTAATCTGCCTAACTGAGATTTGCAAGGTGACCATAGCTTGCTTCATACCACAATCTCTGTGGATTCGACCCTTACTCACGTAAGGTATTACTTGGACGATCCAATACACTTGCTGGTTAGTTGAACGGAGTTGTGAAGGAAGGTCAATTTCCAAAAGGAATAATAAATAAACAGTGTCCTAAGGGTATATGCCAAAGCTCAAAAGATAGAATAAAATTTATACAACATAAGAAAATAAGAATCACAATTTCGTCCACCAAGTTTTTGGCGCCGTTGCCGGGGATTGTTCGAGTATGGACAACTGACGGTTCATCTTGTTGCTCAGATTAGGTACTTTTCTTTTCAAAAATCTTTTTCAAAAATTTTTCTTTTATTCTTCGTTTTTCAAAACTTTATTTTCGAAAATAATTAATAAAAATACAAAAAAATTAGAAAATCATAAAAATCAAAAATATTTTATGTTTCTTGTTTGAGTCTTGAGTTAATTTTTAAGTTTGGTGTCAATTGCATGCGTTTAAATTTTTCTTGCAGTTTTTTTTCGAAATCCTTGCATTCATAGTGTTCTTCATGATCTTCAAGTTGTTCTTGATAAGTCCTCTTGTTTGATCTTGATGATTTCTTGTTTTATGTCTTTTCTTGTTTTTCATGTGCATTCTTGCATTCATATTTTCCATGCATTAAAAATTTCTAAGTTTGGTGTCTTGCATGTTTTCTTTGCATCAAAAATTTTTCAAAATAATGTTCTTGATGTTCATCATGATCTTCAAAGTGTTCTTAGTGTTCATCCTGACATTCATAGCATTCTTGCATGCATCTTGTGTTTTGATCCAAGATTTTCATGTTTTGGGTCATTCTTGTGTTTTTCATTAAAAATTCAAAATCAAAAATATCTTTTCCTTATTTTCCTCCAAAATTGCGAAATTTTGGGTTGACTTGGTCAAAAGTTTTCAAAATTAGTTGTTTCTTACAAGTCAAATCAAAATTTCAATTTTAAAAAATCTTATCTTTTCAAAATCTTTTTCAAAAAAAATCATATCTTTTTCATTTTTTATTGTTTTTCGAAATTTTCAAAAGTCTTTTTCAAATTATTTTCAAAATCTTCTTCTTATCTTTATATGTGATTTTCGAAATTCACTAATAATTAATGTGATTGGTTCAAAAAATTTGAAGTTTGTTACTTTCTTGTTAGAAAGGTTCATCTTTAAGTTCTAGAATCTTATCTTGTAGTTTCTTGTTAGTGAAGTAAATAATTTTAAATTTTTTTTGAATTAAATCTTTTTATCTTTTATTTTTTTCTTTTTCAAAAAAATTTTATTTTTCAAAATTTGATTTCAAAATATCTTATCTAACTTCTTATCTTCTTATCTTTTTAAATTTTGATTTCAAATCTTTTTCAATCAACTAACTAACTTTTTGTTTGTTTCTTATCTTTTTCAAAACCACCTAACTACCTTTCTCTCTTCTATTTTCGAAAATATCTCCCTCCTTTTTCAAAAAAAAAAAATTCTTTTTAATTAATTAATTGTTTCATGTTTAAATTTTAATTATAATTTTCGAAAACACTAACCTTTTTTTTAAAAATTATTTTCGAATTCTTTCTTCTCTTTCCTTCTTCTATTTAATTATTTAATTACTACACTTCTCTTCACCCCTCTTCCTCTAAAAACCGAACCTCTTCTTCATTCCTCTACCCCTTCTTTTTCTACTAACATAAAGGAATCTCTATACTGTGACATAGAGGATTCCTTTTTCTTTTCTTGTTTTCTTCTCTTTCATATGAGCAGGAACAAGGATAAAGGCACTCTTGTTGAAATTGATCCAGAACCTGAAAGGACTCTGAAGAGAAAATTAAGAGAAGCTAAATTACAACAATCCAGAAACAACCTTTCAGAAAATTAGAACAAGAGGTGATGGCCGAAAATAATAATAATGCAAGGAGAATGCTTGGGGACTTTACAAAGCCAACGTCCAAGTTTGATGGAAGAAGCATCTCCATTCCTGCCATTGGAACCAATACCTTTGAGCTTAAGCCTCAACTAGTTGCTCTAATGCAACAAAACTGCAAGTTTTGGACTTCCATCTGAAGATCCTTACCAGTTTTTAACTGAGTTCTTGCAGATCTGTGACACTGTAAAGACAAATGGAGTTAATCCTGAAGTCTACAGACTCTTGCTTTTCCCTTTTGCTGTAAGAGACAGAGCTAGAGTATGGTTGGATTCACAACCCAAGGATAGCCTGGACTCATGGATAGCTTGTCACTGCATTCTTAGATAAATTCTTTCCTCCTCAAAAGCTGAGCAAGCTGAGAGTGGAACCTTCAAACAAAAGATGGTGAATCCCTCTATGAAGCTTGGGAAAGATACAAGCAGCTGACCAAGAGATGTCCATCTGACATGTTTTCAGAATGGACCATATTAGATATATTCTATTATGGTCTCTCTGAATTTTCGAAAATATCACTGGATCATTCTGCAGGTGGATCTATTCACCTGAAGAAACGCCTGAAGAGGCTCAAGAACTCATTGACATGGTTGCAAACAACCAGTTTATGTACACCTCTGAGAGGAATTCCGTGAACAAGGGGTACCTCAGAAGAAAGGAGTTCTTGAAATTGATGCTCTGAATGCCATATTGGCTCAGAACAAAGTGTTGACTCAACAGGTCAACATGATCTCTCAAAATCTGAATGGATTGCAACATGCATCCAATAGTACTAGAGAGGCAGCTTCTGAAGAAGCTTATGATCCTGAAAACCCTGCAATGGCAGAGGTTAATTACTTAGGTGAACCTTATGGAAACACCTATAACTCATCATGGAGAAATCATCCAAATTTCTCCTGGAAGGATCAACAGAAACCTCAACAAGGTTTTAACAATGGTGGACGCAACAGGCTGAATAATAGTAAGCCATATCCATCATCTTCTCAGCAGACAGAGAACTCTGAACAAAACACTTCTAATTTAGCCATATAGTCTCTGATCTGTCAAAAGCCACTTTCAGTTTCATGAATGAAACAAGATCCTCCATTAGAAATTTGGAGGCACAAGTGGGCCAGCTGAGTAAGAAAGTTATTGAAACTCCTCCCAGTACTCTCCCAAGCAATACAGAAGAAAATCCAAAAGGAGAATGCAAGGCCATTGATTTAATCAAAGTGGCCGAATGCACCAGGGAGGAGGAGGACGAAAATCCTAGTGAGGAAGACCTCCTGGGACGTCCCTCAAGCAAGAAGGAGCTTCCTATTAAGGATCCTGAGGAATCTGAGGTTCATCTAGAGACCATAGAGATTCCTTTAAATCTCCTTCTGCCATTCATGAGCTCTGAAGAATATTCATCCTCTGAAGAGAATGAAGATGTGACTGGAGAGCAAGTTGCTCAATACTTAGGAGCTATCATGAAGCTGAATGCCAAGCTGTTTGGTAATGAGACCTGGGAAAGTGAACCTCCCTTGCTCATTAGTGAACTAGATACTTGGATTCAGAGAACTCTACCTCAAAAGAAACAAGATCCTGGCAAGTTCTTAATACCTTGCACCATTGGCACTATGAGCTTTGAAAAAGCTCTATGTGATCTGGGGTCAGGAATAAACCTTATGCCACTCTCTGTAATGGAGAAGCTGGGAATCATTGAGGTACAACCTGCTTTGTTTTCATTACAATTGGTAGACAATCCATAAGACAAGCTTATGGAATAGTGGAGGACGTGCTAGTAAGGTTGAAGGCCTTTACATCCCCACTGATTTCATTATCCTAGACACTAGGAAGGAAGATGATGAATGCATCATCCTAGGAAGACCTTTCCTAGCCACAGCAGGAGCTGTGATAGATGTCAACAGAGGTGAGTTAGTCCTTCAATTGAATGGGGACTACCTTGTGTTTCAGGCACATGGCCATCCCTCTGTGACAAAAGAGAGTAAGCATGAAGAGCTTCTCTCAGTTCAAGTCAAGAAGAACCCACACAGTCAAACTCTAAGTTTGGTGTTGTGAAGCCACAACCAAACTCTAAGTTTGGTGTTCAACCCCATATCCAAACTCTAAGTTTGGTGTTGGGACTACACTAACATTGACCTGATCACCTTGCGGAGCACTGTCAAGCTAATGACATTAAAGAAGCACTTGTTGGGAGGCAACCCAATTTTATTTATCTAATTTTATTTTATTTTATTTTGGTGTTATTTTTGTGTTGAATTAGGTACATGATCATGAGGAGTCACGAAAAAATAAAAAAAAAATTAAAAACAGAGTCAAAACAGAAGAAAAAAATTTTCACCCTGGAGGACGCACGGGCTGGCGTTCAGCGCCCAGAAGGAGCATCTGGCTGGCGTTCAACGCCAGAACAGAGCATCTTTCTGGCGCTGAACGCCCAAACAAGCTACATCCTGGCGTTTAACGCCAGAATGCGCACACAGAGGACAATCTGGCGCTGAACGCCAGAAACACAAGCTTGAAACTGGCGTTCAACGCCAGAAACATGCATTACATGGGCGTTTAACGCCCAGAACATGCACCAATGGGCGTTTGAACGCCAGAATGATGGCATGTTACATGCCTATAGGGAGAAGGATGGTATTTCTTTTCACCTCAGGATCTGTGGACCCCCCAGGATCCTCACCTCAGATCTGTGGACCCCACAGATCCTCACCTAACATATTCCCACCTTACTTCCCAATCCTAGTTTTTTGTGATGTGATTCCCCATGTCACAATTCCCAACATCTTCTTCATCAATCACCTCAATTCCTCCTCCCAATTTACCCATTCACCATTCACATCAACCTCCTCTTCCCCATACACCCCACCTACCTCCATAAAAATTCAAATTCATTTCCCACCCATTCCCACCCAAAATGGCCGAACCTATACCCCCCCCTCCCTATAAATACCCTTCTTTTCTTTTCCATTTTCACACAACACAACCCCACATTCTCCACATAGCCGAACCCTCTCTTCTCCCTCTCTACCATATTTTCTTCTTCTTCTTCTACTCTTCTTTTCTTTTCTTGCTTGGGGACAAGCAATTTTAAGTTTGGTGTGGTAAAAGCCTAAGCTTTTTGTTTTTCATCACCATCAATGCACCCAAGACCGGAGTTTCCTCAAGAAAGGGAAAGGGAAAGCAAAAGCTTCCACTTCCGAGTCATGGGAGAAGGAGAGATTCATCTCCAAAAGCCATCAAGACCACTTCTATGATGTTGTGGCAAAGAAGAAAGTGATCCCTGAGGTCCCTTTCAAACTCAAGAAAAATGAGTATCCGAGATCCGACATGAAATTCAAAGAAGAGGTTAGGAAGTCTAGCCACCCCATGCAACAAGTCGGAATTCTCATGGTTCAAGAGTTCTATGCCAATGCATGGATCACTAGGAACCATGACCAAAGTATGAACCCAAGCCCAAAGAATTATCTCACAATGGTTAGGGGGAAATCTTGGATTTCAGTCCGGAAAATGTGAGGTTGGCGTTTCATTTGCCTATGATGCAAGGTGATGAACGCCCCTACACAAGAAGGGTCAACTTTACCAAAGGTTGGACCAAGTCCTTAGGGACATATGTGGAAGGCGCCCAATGGAGAGTAGACTCCAAAGGCAGCCAGTCCAACTAAAAAGACTGGACCTCAAGCCTGTAGCTAGAGGATGGTTGGAGTTCATTCAAAGATCCATCATCCCACAAGCACCGATCTGAAGTTACTGTGGATCGGGCCATCATGGTTCATAGCATCATGATTGGTGAAGAAGTAGAGGTTCATGAAGTCATCTCCAATGAACTCTACAAAATAGCTGACAAGCCTTCATACATGGCACGGTTAGCCTTCCCCCACCTTATATGCATCTATGTTACTCAGCTGGAGTTATCATAGAAGGAGATGTCTCCATTGAAGAAGAAGCCCATTACCAAGAGAAAGATGGAGCAAACAAGGGAAGCTCCTCACGGCCTCCAAGAAGAACATAAGGAAGTGCATCATCAACAAATGCCTCAAGGAATGCACTTTCCTCCTAACAACTATTGGGAGCAACTCAACACCTCCTTAGAGGATTTGAGCCATAATGTTGAACAACTAAGGGTGGAACATCATGAACACGCCCTCACTCTCCAAGAAATAAGAGAAGATCAAAGAGCAATGAGGGAGGAGCAACAAAGGCAAGGAAGGGACATAGAAGAGTTGAAGAACATCATTGGTCCTTCAAGAAGAAGACGCCACTAAGGTGGATTCATTCCTTGTTCTTTAATTCTTTCTGTTTTCGGTTTTTAGTGCTATGTTTATTTATGTTTTTTGTGTCTCTACTTCATGATCATTAGTATGTAAACCATGCCTTAAAGCTATGAAATAAAATCCATTAGTCCTTCACCTCTCTTAAAAGAAAAATGTTTTAATTCAAAAGAACAAGAAGTACATAATTTTCGAAATTATTAGTGAATTTAGTTTAATTATATTGATGTGGTGGCAATAATTTTTGTTTTCTGAATGAATGATTGAACAGTGCATATGTCTTTTGATCTTGTTGTTTATGAGTGTTTGAAATTGTTGGTTCTTGAAAGAATGAGGAACAAAGAGAAATGTTATTGATGATCTGAAAAATATCATGAAATTGATTCTTGAAGCAAGAAAAAGCAGTGAAAAAAAAAGGGCGAAAATTCTAAAGCAAGGATCCAAGGCTTTGAGCATCAATGGATAGGAGGGCCCAAGGAAATTAAATCCGGGCCTAAGCGGCTAAATCAAGCTGTCCCTAACCATGTGCTTGTGTCATGAAGGTCCAAGTGAAAAGCTTGAGACTGAGTGGTTAAAGTCATGATCTAAAGCAAAGAGTGTGCTTAAGAGCTCTGGACACCACTAATTGGGGACTTTAGCAAAGCTAAGTCACAATCTGAAAAGGTTCACCCAGTTATGTGTCTGTGGCATTTGTGTATCTGGTGGTAATACTGGAAGACAAAATGCTTAGGGCCACAGCCAAGACTCATAAGTAGCTGTGTTCAAGAATCAACATGCTTAACTAAGAAAGTCAATAACACTATCCCAAATTCTAAATTCCCCCAGAGACGCCAATACCTCTAAACTACAAAGGAAAAGTGAGATGCCAAAGCGGTTCAGAAGCAAAAAGCTACAAGTCCCGCTCATGTAATTAAATTAATATTCATTGATATTTTGGACTTTAGAGTATATTCTCTTCTTTTTATCCTATTTGATTTTCAGTTGCTTGGGACAGCAACAATTTAAGTTTGGTGTTGTGATGAGCGGATAATTTATACGCTTTTTGGCATTGTTTTTATTTAGTTTTTAGTAAGTTTAAGCTACTTTTAGGGATGTTTTCATTAGTTTTTATGTTAAATTCACATTTCTAGACTTTACTATGAGTTTGTGTGTTTTTCTGTGATTTCAGGTAAATTCTGACTGAAATTGAGGGATTTGAGCAAAACTCTGAAGAAGGCTGACAAAAGGACTGCTGATGCTGTTGGATTCTGACCTCCCTGCACTCGAAATGGATTTTCTGGAGCTACAGAACTCCAAATGGCGCGCTCTCAACGGCGTTGGAAAGTAGACATCCAGGGCTTTCCAGCAATATATAATAGTCCATGATTTATTCGAAGAATGACGACGTAACTTGGCGTTAAACGCCAAGTACATGCTGCTGTCTGGAGTTAAACGCCAGAAAAACGTCATGATCCGGAGTTAAACGCCCAAAACACGTCATAACCTGAAGTTTGACGCCAAGAAATGCCTCTACACGTGGATTGATCAAGCTCAGCCCAAACACACACCAAGTGGGCCCCGGAAGTGGATTTATGCATCAATTACTTACTCATGTAAACCCTAGTAGCTAGTCTAGTATATATATGACCTTTTACTATTGTATTAGACATCCTGGATTGTATTTTCTATCCTGTGATCACGTTTAGGGGGCTGGCCATTCGGCCATGCCTGGACCTCTTGCTTATGTATTTTCAACAGTGGAGTTTCTGCACACCATAGATTAAGGGTGTGGAGCTCTGCTGCACCTCAAAGATTAATGAAGTTCTATTCTCTTTTATTCAATTCCTCTTTTATTCTTATTCCAAGATATTCATTCGTACCCAAGAACATGATGAATGTGATGAGTTAATAACCCTCATTATTATTCTCACTTATGAACACGCGTGATTGACAACCACTTCCGTTCTACATGCAAAGAAGCTCGAATGTGTATCTCTCAGATTCCCCAACAGAATCTTCGTGGTATAAGCTAGATGGATGGCGGCATTTATGAGGATCCGGAAAGTCCAACCTTGTCTGTGGTGTTCCGAGTAGGATCCTGGGAATCCGGAAAGTCTCACTTTGTCTGTGGTATTCCGAGTAGGATTCCGGTAATGAATGACTGTGACGTGCTTCAAACTTTAACCTGCTGGGCGTTAGTGACAAACGCAAAAGAGGGATTCTATTCCAGTAGGAGCGGGAACCAACCGGTGATTGGCCGTACTGTGACAGAGTGCGTGCATTAGCTTTCACTGCGATGGATGTAGCTATCAACCATGGGTGATGCCTCCAGACTGGTTAGCTGTGCGAGTGACAGCCGCACAGGTTATTTCCCCGAGGAATGAAAGTAGCCACAGCTGATAGTGAACCCCTATACAAAGCTTGCCATGGAAAGGAGTAAGAAGGATTGAGTAGAAGGAATAGGAAAGCAGGCGTCCGTGAGCTCTACAGCACCTCCATTCCACTTATCTGAAATTCCTACCAATGAACCTGCATAAGTATTCTATCCCTTTTTATTATTTATTAATATTCGAACTCACCATAAACAGATTTAATCTGCCTAACTGAGATTTGCAAGGTGACCATAGCTTGCTTCATACCAACAATCTCTGTGGATTCGACCCTTACTCACGTAAGGTATTACTTGGACGACCCAGTACACTTGCTGGTTAATTGAACGGGATTGTGACTTCAAATAAGGACAATTATTGAATAAATCCAATTACAATGAATCAGAGCTAAGAATAAGAATCACAATTTCGTCCACCACACCCATTCTGAAAACATTTCAGAGGGGCACTTTCTTAGCATCTCTCTGTATCTCTCCCAAGCATCATAAAGGGATTCATTATCTCCTTGTTTGAAGCCTTGAATGTTTAGCCTTAGCTGTGTCATCCGTTTGGGAGGAAAATAGTGATTCAGGAATTTTTCTGACAGCTGTTTCCATGTTTTTATGCTGCTCTTAGGCTGGTTATTTAACCACCTCTTAGCTTGATCTTTTACAGCAAATGGAAACAGTAATAATCTGTAGACATCCTGATCTACTTCCTTATCATGTACTGTATCAGCAATTTGCAGAAATTGTGCCAGAAACTCTGTAGGTTCTTCATGTGGAAGATCGGAATACTGGCAGTTTTGCTGCACCATGATAATGAGCTGAGGATTCAGCTCAAAGCTACTAACTCCAATGGAGGGTATACAAATACTACTCCCATATGAAGCAGTAGTGTGTTAGCATATGACCCCAGAGTCCTCTTGGACTGTTCATTCCCACTTGCTTCCATATTGAACAATAGAGTTATTTGTTTATAAAGGACTGTGGAATGTGTGGTATTATTTATTTTATAAAAATAAAAACGAAATAATAAATGAAAGTGAAAATATTTTGAAATTGAAAATTGAATTTTTATATAAAATTTTCGAAAAAAAAAGTAGTTCAAATTAGTTAGAAAATAATATTTTTTTTTTTGAATTTTGAATTTTATGATGAAAGAGAAAAACACACAAAGACACAAGACTTAAAATTTTTAGATCCAATGCTCCTTATTTTCGAAAATTTTTGGAGGGAAAACGCCAAAGAACACCAAACTTAAAAATTTTAAGATCAGACACAAGAAAAACTCAAGAACACCTTGAATTCACAAGAACACCAAGAACAAAAGAAAGAACACCAAACTTAAAATTTTTAGAAAATCAAACAAATTTTCGAAAATTAAAGAAAACTTAACAAGAAAACACCAAACTTAAAGTTTGGTACAAGATTCAATCCAAGAAAATTATTTTGAAAAAGGTTCCAAAGGGTATAACCAATTATCAAGAACAACTTGAAAATCAAGGAAGAACCAAGAAACTCAACACGAGAATTTTAGAGAAATATAAAATATGCAATTAACACCAAACTTAGAACAAGACACTAACTCACGAAAATTAGCAATTAATTAAAAGAACAATAATAAATTTTGAAAAGAAAAATTTTTGAAAAGAAACTATCCTATCAAGATTTAATGACTCTATAACAATAAAAATAAAAATAAATTATTCCTAATCTAAGAAATAAAATAAGCTTTCAATTGTCCAAATTCAATAATCCCCGGCAACGGCGCCAAAAACTTGGTGGACGAAATTGTATCTCTTTATAGAATATGATAATAGAACCTGGTCCAAGATCAACTTCGTTCAACTAACCAGCAAGTGCACTGGGTCGTCCAAGTAATACCTTACGTGAGTAAGGGTCGATCCCACGGAGATTATTGGCTTGAAGCAATCAATGTTTATTTTATTAATCTTAGTCAGGAGGTCAATAGGATTAATTGGATTTTACTTGTAAAAAGCCAAACTACTTAAAATTGCAAGTTGGAATAATAAAGAGTATTAGCGTTACTTGTGTGCAGTAATGGAGAATATGTTGGAGTTTTGGAGATGCTTTGTCCTTTGACTTCAACTTTCCTTGAAATCCTCTTCTCACACGCAGATTCCTTCCATGGCAAGCTCTATGTAGGGTGTCACCGTTGTCAGTGGCTACTTCCCATCCTCTCAGTGAAACGTTCCTATGCTCTGTCACAGCACGGCTAATCATCATCTGTCGGTTCTCAATCAGGTTGGAATAGAATCCATTGATTATTTTGCGTCTGTCACTAACGCCCAGCCCTCAGGAGTTTGAAGCACGTCACAGTCATTCAATCCCGGAATCCTACTCGGAATACCACAGACAAGGTTTAGACTTTCCGGATTCTCATGAATGCCGCCATCTATCTAGCTTATACCACGAAGATTCTGTTGGGAATCTAAGATATTCATTCAGTCTGATGTAGAACGGAGGTGGTTGTCAGGCACACGTTCATGATTGAGGAAGGTGATGAGTGTCACGGATCATCACCTTCTTCACAATTAAACGCGAATAAACATCTTAGATAAGAACAAGCGGTTTGAATGGAAAACAAGGAATTGTATTAAATCATCGAGACGCTGCAGAGCTCCTCACCCCCAACAATGGAGTTTAGAGACTCATGCCGTCAAAAGTATGTAATTCAGATCTGAAAATGTCATGAGGTACAAGAAATGTCTGTAAAAGTTGTTTAAATAGTAAACTAGTAACCTAAGTTTACAGAAAATGAATAAACTAAGATAATTGGTGCAGAAATCCACTTCTGGGGCCCACTTGGTGTGTGCTGGGGCTGAGATTAAAGCTATCCACGAGTAGAGGCCTTTCTTGGCGTTAAACTCCAGGTTATGACGTGTTTTGGGCGTTCAACTCCGGATCATGACGTTTTTCTGGCGTTTAACTCCAGACAGCAGCATGAACTTGGCGTTCAACGCCAAGTTACTTCGTCTATCCTTGCGCAAAGTATGGACTATTATATATTGCTGGAAAGCCCTGGATGTCTACTTTCCAACGCCGTTGAGAGCGCGCCAATTGGACTCTTGTAGCTCCAGAAAATCCATTTCGAGTGCAGGGAGGTCAGAATCCAACAGCATCAGCAGTCCTTTTGTCAGCCTTTTTCAGAGTTTGCTCAAATCCCTCAATTTCAGTCAGAATTTACCTGAAATCACAGAAAAACACACACACTCATAGTAAAGTCCAGAAATATGATTTTTGCTTAAAAACTAATAAAATTCTATTAAAAACTAATTAAAACATACTAAAATCTACATGAAATTACCCCCAAAAAGCGTATAAAATATCCGCTCATCAGGGACCTGAGCAAAAATTTGATTTAGAGGCTGAAGAAGGACAGCTGATGCTGTTGGATTCTGACCTCCCTGCACTCGAAATAAAATTTTTAGAGCTACAGAAATCCAAATGGCACACTCTCAATTGCGTTGGAAAGTAGACATCCATACTTTGCCCAAGTTTAGACGACGCAAACTGGCGTTTAACGCCAGGTTTCTGCCCTATTATGGCGTTAAACGCCAGAAAAAAGTTGCAAAGCAGAGTCAAACACCAGAAATAAGTTACAAACTGGTGTTCAACTCCAAGGAAGACCTCTACACGTGAAAGCTTCAATGCTCAGCCCAAGCACACACCAAGTGGGCCCGGAAGTGAATTTTCTGCATCATTTACTCATTTCTGTACCCCTAGTAACTAGTCTAGTATAAATAGGACTTTTTACTATTGTATTTTCATCTTTGGATTATCTTTTGATCCTATGATTATATTTTGGGGGCTGGCCTCACGGCCATGCCTGGACCTTCATCACTTATGTATTTTCAACGGTGGAGCTTCTACACACCATAGATTAAGGGTGTGGAGCTCTGCTGTTCCTCGAGTATTAATGCAATTACTACTGTTTTCATTTCAATTCATGCTTATTCTTATTCTAAGATATTCATTCGCACTACAGCTTGATGAATGTGATGATCCGTGACACTCATCACCATTCTCACTTATGAACACGTGCCTGACAAACACCTATGTTCCACCTGCGAAAGCTAGAGTGTATATCTCTTGGATTCCTGGTCCAGAACGCATGGGTGCCTCTCCTAACAACAGAGCCTTCCATTTCGTGAGATCAGAGTCTTCGTGGTATAAGCTAGAATCCATTGGCAACATTCTTGAGATCCGAAAAATCTAAACCTTGTCTGTGGTATTCCGAGTAGGATCTGGGATGGGATGACTGTGACGAGTTTCAAACTCGCGACTGTAGGGCGTGGTGACAGACGCAAAAGGATAGTAAATCCTATTCCTACACAATCGAGAACTAACAGCTGATTAGCCATGCGGGAAACCGTAGAAGACCTTTTTCACTGAGAGGATGGGAAGTAGCCATTGACAACGGTGACGCCCTACATACAGCTTGCCATGGAAAGGAGTATGAAGGATTTGATGAAGGCAGTAGGAAAGCAGAGATTCAAGAGGGATAAAGCATCTCCATACACTTATCTGAAATTCCCACCAATGATTTACATAAGTATCTCTATCTTTATTTTATGTTTAATTATATTTTAATTATTAAAACTCCATAACCATTTGAATCCACCTGACTGAGATTTACAAGGTGACCATAGCTTGCTTCAAGCCGACAATCTCCGTGGGATCGACCCTTACTCACTTGCTGGTTAGTTGTGCGAAGTTGTGAAAAAGAGTGATATTACAATTGTGCGTACCAAGTTGTTGGCGCCATTGAGATCACAATTTCGTGCACCAAGTTTTTGGCGCCGTTGCCGGACATTGTTCAAGTTTGGACAACTGACGGTTCATCTTGTTGCTCAGATTAGGTAATTTTCTTTTTGTTTCAATCTCTATTTTATTTTCAAAAAATTTTCAAAAACTTTCAAAATTTTTTTTCGTTTTTCTAAAAATAATTTTTGAAAAATCCAAAAAATTTTTTTAATAAAATCAAAAAAATATTTTGTGTTTCTTGTTTGAGTCTTGAGTCAATTTTTAAGTTTGGTGTCAATTGCATGTTTTTAATAATCATTGCATTTTTCGAAAATTCATGCATGTGTTCTTCATGATCTTCAAGTTGTTCTTGATAAGTCTTCTTGTTTGATATTCATATTTTCTTGTTTTGTGTCTTTTGTTGCTTTTCATATGCATTTTTAATCCATAGTGGCTAAACATTGAAAATCTCTAAGTTTGGTGTCTTGCATATTTTTCTTTTCTTGAAAATTTTTCAAAAATAAGTCTTGGTGTTTATCATGATCTTCAAATTGTTCTTGGTGTTCATCTTGACATTCATAGTGTTTTTGCATACAACACTGGTTTTGATCCAAAATTTTTATGTTTTGGGTCATTTTTGTGTTTTTTCTCTTTCCTCATTAAATTCAAAAAATAAAAAAAATATATTTCCCTTATTTCTCTCATAAATTTTGAAATCTTTGGGTTGACTTAGTCAAAAATTTTTAAAATTGGTTGTTTCTTGTTAGTCATGTCAAGATTTCATTTTTAAAAAAATCTTATCTTTTCAAAGATATTTCAAAAATCAAATATTTTTCATTTTTTCTTTTTTTTTTCTTCAAATTTTTTTTTAAATTTGATTTCAAAATCTTTTTCTTAATTTCATTTCAAAATTTCGAAAACTTTACTAACAATTAATGTGATTGATTCAAAAATTTGAAGTTTGTTACTTTCTTATTAAGAAAGGTTCAATCTATAAATTCTAGAATCATATCTTTTAGTTTCTTGTTAGTCAAGTAATCAATTTTAATTTTAAAAAAATCAACTCTTTCTAAATTTCCTTTTCAAATCTTTTTTTCAAAATAAATTTCAATCATATCTTTTTAAACATATCTTTTCCAAATCATATCTTTTTCAAAATCAATTTCAAAAATCTTTTCTAACTCCTTATCTTTTCAAAATTGATTTTCAAATCTTTTTCAACTAACTAATTGATTTTTTGTTCACTTCACTATTTCTTATCTTTTTCAAAACCACCTAACTACTTTTCTCTCTCTAATTTTCGAAAATTCCTCACCCTTTTTCAAAATTCTTTTTAATTAACTAATTGTTTTAAATTTTAATTTTAGTTTTATTTCGTCTCTTAATTTTTGGAATTTAACTTTAATTTAAAATAAAAACAAAAATATTTTTCTTTTATTTTAGTTAATTTTCAAAAATTCCCTCTCTCTCTTTCTATTTATTTTATTTATTTACTAACACTCCTCTTCATCTTAAAATTCGAACCCTCTCTTCCTCTCTGTATTCGAATTTTTCTCTTCTCCTTCTTCTATTCTTTTCTTCTTCTACTTACATAAAGGAATCTCTGTACTGTGACATAGAGGATTACTCTTCTTTTCTGTTCTCTTCTTTTTCACATGAGCAGGAGCAAGGATAAGAACATTCTTGTTGAAGCTGATCCGAAACCTGAAAGGACTCTGAAGAGGAAGCTAAGAGAAGCTAAAACACAACACTCTGAAGAGAACTTTACTAAAATTTTTGAAAAAGAAGTAGAGATGGCCGAACCCAACAACAATGCAAGGAAGATGCTTGGTGACTTTACCGCACCAAATTCCAACTTACATGGAAGAAGCATCTCATTCCCTGCCATTGGAGCAAACAATTTTGAGCTAAAGCCTCAATTAGTTTCTTTGATGCAACAAAATTGCAAGTTTCATGGACTTCCATCAGAAGATCCTTTTCGGTTCTTAACTGAATTCTTGCAGATCTGTGATACTGTTAAGACCAATGGGGTTGATCCCGAGATCTTCAGGCTTATGCTTTTCCCTTTTACTGTAAGAGACAGAGCTAGAATATGGTTGGACTCTCAACCTAAAGATACCCTGAACTCTTGGGATAAGCTGGTCACGACCTTCTTGGCCAAGTTCTTTCCTCTTCAAAAGCTGAGCAAGCTTAGAGTGGATGTTCAAACCTTCAGATAGAAAGATGGTGAATCCCTCTATGAAGCTTGGGAAAGATACAAGCAACTGACCAAAAAGTGTCCTTCTGACATGCTTTCAGAATGGACCATCCTGGATATATTCTATAATGGTCTGTTTGAATTGTCTAAGATGTCATTGGACCATTCTGTAGGTGAATCTATTCACCTAAAGAAGATGCCTGCAGAAGCTCAGAAACTCATTGACATGGTTGCAAATAACCAGTTCATGTACACTTCTGAAAGAAATCCTATGAGTAATGGGATGCCTCAGAAGAAGGGAGTTCTTGAAATTGATGCTCTAAATGCCATATTGGCTCAGAATAAAATTTTGACTCAGCAAGTCAATATAATTTCTCAGAGTCTGAATGGTTTGCAAAATGCATCCAACAGTACTAAAGAGGCATCTTCTGAAGAAGAAGCCTATGATCTTGAGAACCCTGTAATGGCAGAGGTGAATTACATAGGTGAAGCCTATGGAAACACCTATAATCCCTCATGGAGAAATCATCCAAATTTCTCATCGAAGGATCAACAAAAGCCCCAATAAGGCTTTAATAATGGTGGAAGAAACAAGTTTAGCAATAGCAAGCCTTTTCCATCATCTTCTCAGCAACAGACAGAGAATTCTGAACAGGGCCCCTCTAGCTTAGCAAACATAGTCTCTGATCTATCTAAGGCCACTCTAAACTCGCGACTGTAGGGCGTGGTGACAGACGCAAAAGGATAGTAAATCCTATTCCTACACGATCGAGAACCAACAGCTGATTAGTGGTGCACAAAATTGCAATCACACTTTTGCAGTCCGTACAACTAACCAGCAAGTGCACTGGGTCGTCCAAGTAATACCTTATGTGAGTAAGGGTCGATCCCACGGAGATTATTTTTGTTGAAACGAGCTATGTTTATTTTATTATTCTTAGTCAGGATATTAATTAAAATTATCAGTTGGAATTATTTGATTGGAAAAAGAAGAAGGAATAAAATTGTTACTTGTTGTGTAGTAATGGGGAATATGTTGGAGTTCTGGAGATGCTTTGTCCTCTGAATTTCTGCAATGTAATATTCAACTCAATTGTTTGTAAAGCCCGTCCACGGCAAGCTGTATGTAGGGTGTCACCATTGTCAGTGGCTACCTCCCATCCTCTTAGTGAAAACGGTCCAGATGCTCTATCACAGCACGGCTAATCAGCTGTTGGTTCTCGATCATGTTGGAATAGGATCCATTGATCCTTTTGCGTTTGTCATCACGCCCAGCAATCGCGAGTTTGAAGCTCGTCACAGCCATCCGATCCTTAAATCCTACTCGGAATACCATAGACAAGCTTTAGACCTTCCGGATTCTCAAGAGTGGCCGCCATCAATTCTAGCTTATACCGCGGAGATTCTGATTAAGGAATCTAAGAGAAGCTCATTCAGTCTGATGTAGAACGGAGGTGTTTGTCAGGCACACGTTCATAGATTGAGGGAGGTGATGAGTGTCACGGATCATCACCTCCTTCATAATTAAGCGCGAATAAACATCTTAGATCGGACCATACACACGTTTGAGTGAAATAGAAACAATTGCATTAATTCATCGACACGCTGCAGAGCTCCTCACCCCCAACAATGGAGTTTAGAGACTCATGCCGTCAAAAAGTATGTAATTCAGATCTGAAAATGTCATGAGGTACAAAATAAGTCTTTAAAAGTTGTTTAAATAGTAAACTAGTAGCCTAGGTTTACAGAAAATAAGTAAACTAAGATAATTGGTGCAGAAATCCACTTCTGGGGCCCACTTGGTGTGTGCTAGGGCTGAGACTAAAGCTATCCACGAGCTGAGGCTTTTCTTGGAGTTGAACACCAAGTTATAACGTGTTTTGGGCGTTCAACTCCGGATCATGACGTGTTTCTGGCGTTTAACTCCAGACAGCAGCATGTACTTGGCGTTCAACGCCATGTTACGTCATCTATCTTCGCGCAAAGTATGGACTATTATATATTTCTGGAAAGCCCTGGATGTCTACTTTCCAACGCCGTTGAGAGCGCGCCAATTGGACTTCTGTAGCTCCAGAAAATCCATTTCGAGTGCAGGGAGGTTAGGATCCAACAGCATCAGCAGTCCTTTTTCAGCCTAACTCAGATTTTTGCTCAGCTCCCTCATTTCAGCAGAAAATACCTGAAATCACAGAAAAATACACAAACTCATAGTGAAGTCCAGAAATATGATTTTTGCCTAAAACTAATAAATTTAACTAAAAACTAATTAAAACATACTAAAATCTACATGAAATTACCCCCAAAATGCGTATAAAATATCCGCTCATCACAACACCAAACTTAAACTGTTGCTTGTCCTCAAGCAACTAGATAAATAAAATAGGATGAAAAGAAATTAAGAAACAATAATATCTCAAAGTTTCAAGTGAAGCTCAGATTCTAATTAGATGAGCGGGACTAGTAGCTTTTTGCTTCTGAACAGTTTTGGCATCTCACTTTATCCTTTGAAATTCAGAATGGTTGGCATCCATAGGAACTCAGAATTCAGATAGTATTATTGATTCTCCTAGTTTAGTATGTTGATTCTTGAACACAGCTACTTTATGAGTCTTGGCCGTGGCCCTAAGCACTTTGTTTTCCAGTATTACCACCAGATACATAAATGCCACAGACACATAATTGGGTGAACCTTTTCAGATTGTGACTCAGATTTGCTAGAGTCCCCAATTAGAGGTGTCCAGAGTTCTTAAGCACACTCTTTTGCTTTGGATCATGACTTTAACCACTCAGTCTCAAGCTCTTCACTTGGACTTGCATGCCACAAGCACATGGTTAGGGGCAGCTTGATTTAGCCGCTTAGGCCTGGATTTATTTCCTTAGGCCCTCCTATCCATTAATGCTCAAAGCCTTGGATCCTTTTTACCCTTTTCTTTTGGTTTTAAGGGCTATCGGCTTTTTCTGCTTGCTTTTTCTTTCTCTCTTTTTGGCATTTTTTTTTCCGCAAAAAAAAAAAAATTTTTTCACTGCTTTTTCTTGCTTCAAGAATCAATTTCATGATTTTTCAGATCATCAATAACATTTCTCTTGTTCATCATTCTTTCAGGAGCCAACAATTTTAACATTCATAAAATTCAATATAAAAAATATGCACTATTTAAGCATTCATTCAGAAGACAGAAAGTATTGCCACCACATATAAATAATTAGAATTTTCCTTATTAAGAACTCGAAAAAATTAAATTGCCTCTTTATTCTACAAATCTACTATTTTATTCATGTTTGATGATGATGAGAAAAATAAGTTATAACTTAATTGGAAATAAAGCCAAAATAGATATGCTAATTACTACTACTCCTATATAACTTCTAAGGTAAAATCCTATAATAATACTATCACAGAGTTAAAGCTAGAATTAGAACTTAACAACCTGTATTTTGGGAAGTGGATATTCCTCTAGTTTGTGGGGTGCCTTCAAGAATTAATTTCTGACGCTTCAGCTCCCTTAAGTTCACATCCTTGCTCTTCCTGTTCTCTTAGGAGCCATGATCTTAATGAGTTTTAGCTCAGTGATCATGGCAAACCACACCAAACTTAGAGGTTTGCTTGTCCTCAAGCAAAAGAAAGGAAATGAGAGGAGTAGAAGGAGAGGCAGTTTCGAAAAAAAGATAAGATGAGTTGAAAAAGATATGAGAAGAAATTAAAAATATTTGAAAAAGAAATGGATTGGAAAAAGATTTATGTTTATGAATTAAGATACATTTGATATTTTTGAAAAAGGGATTTTAGAAATTAGGGTTCTTAGAAAACTAATTTGATTTTGAAGGATGACATTTTGAAACATGTTTATGCAAGAAATCATGAATTGAAACATAAAAATTTAGAAAAATTGTAAAGAAAAACGAATTTTACCTCCTCCCCACCATCCTGGCGTTAAACGCCCAAACGATGCATGTTTTGGGCGTTTAACGCCCAAATGCTGCTTCTCCTGGGCGTTCAACGCCCAGCTGATGCTTCTTTCTGGCGTTGAACGCCAGGAAGTCCTTTGTCACTGGGCGTTTTTCTGAACGCCCAGGATGCTAACAATCTGGCGTTAGACGCCCAGAAGGTGCTTCTTTCTGGCGTTCAACGCCCAGAAGACGCTCCTTTCTGGCGTTTAACGCCCAGATGGCTACCCTTACTGGCGTTGAACACCCAGTGGGTGCTTCTTTTGGGCGTTGAAAAACGCCCAGGATGCTAACAATCTGGCGTTAGACGCCCAGAAGGTGCTTCTTTCTGGCGTTCAACGCCCAGAAGACGCTCCTTTCTGGCGTTTAACGCCCAGATGGCTACCCTTACTGGCGTTGAACACCCAGTGGGTGCTTCTTTTGGGCGTTCAACGCCCAAAATGTTTCTTATTGGCTTTTTCACGCCAGTGAGCTTCCAAATTTCCCTGTAACTCTGTGAATTCAATCAATTGCTATTTTTACCCTTTGAAGATACTTGGACACATACCTGTAAAAAAAGGAAATTTATTTAATTAGTAAATAAACTTTGTAAATGGCTAGGTTGCCTCCCAGCAAGCGCTTCTTTATTGTCTTTAGCTGGACTACCACTGAGCTCTAATCAAGTCTCAGTTTTGAGCATTCTTGCTCGAAGTTACTTTCAAGATAATGTTTAATTCTCTGTCCATTAACAATGAACTTTTTGTTAGAGTCATTATCCTGAAGCTCTACGTATCCATATGGTGATACACTTGTAATTACATATGGACCTCTCCACCGGAATTTTAATTTTCCGGGGAATAATTTAAGCCTAGAATTAAATAGCAGAACTTTCTGCCCCGGCTCAAAGACTCTGGATGACAATTTCTTATCATGCCATCTTTTCGCTTTCTCCTTGTAAATTTTTGCATTCTCGAAAGCATTGAGTCTAAATTCCTCTAGCTCATTTTGCTGGAGTAAACGTTTTTCTCCAGCTAACTTGGCATCAAGGTTCAGGAATCTGGTTGCCCAGTAGGCCTTGTGTTCCAGTTCACTGGCAAGTGACATGCCTTTCCATACACAAGCTGGTATGGGGAGGTCCCTATAGGGGTCTTGAATGCTGTTCTGTATGCCCACAGCATCATCCAAGCTCCTTGCCCAATCCTTCTACGGTTAATTACAGTCGTTCCAGGATTCTTTTGAGTTCTCTATTTGAGACTTCAGCTTGCCCATTAGTCTGTGGGTGATATGGAGTAGCTACCCTGTGGCTAACTTCATAACGAACCAAAGCAGAGTAAAGCTGTTTATTGCAGAAATGAGTGCCCCCATCACTGATTAATACTCTAGGGGTACCAATCTGCTGAAGATGTGTTTCTGGAGGAATTTTAACACTGTTTTAGTGTCATTAGTGGTGTTGCATAGCCTCCACCCATTTGGATACATAATCCACTGCCACTAGAATATAAGTGTTTGAGTATAATGGTGGGAAAGGTCCCATGAAGTCAATACCCCATACATCAAACAACTCAATCTCCAGGATTCCTTGTTGAGGCATGGCATAACTGTGAGGTAGATTGCCAGATCTTTGGCAACTGTCACAATTAAGCACAAACACTCGGGAATCTTTATAGAGAGTAGGCCAGTAGAAGCCACTTTGGAGGACTCTTGTGGCTGTTCGCTCACTTCCAAAATGTCCTCCATACTGTGATCCATGGCAATGCCAAAGGATCTTCTGTGCTTCTTCTTTAGGCACACATCTACGGATTACTCCATCTGCACATCTCTTAAAGAGATACGGCTCATCCCAAAGATAATACTTTGCATCTGTGATCAGCTTCTTTGATTGCTGTCTACTGTACTCTTTGGGTATGAATCTCACTGCCTTGTAGTTTGCAATGTCTGTAAACCATGGCACTTCCTGGATGGCAAAGAGTTGCTCATCCGGAAAGGTTTCAGAGATCTCAGTGAGAGGGAGGGACGCCCCTTCTACTGGTTCTATTCGGGACCGGTGATCTGCTACTTGATTCTCTGTCCCTTTTCTGTCTCTTATTTCTATATCAAACTCTGCAGAAGCAACACCCATCTTATAAGTCTGGGCTTTGAATCCTGCTTTATGAGTAGATATTTAAGAGCAGCATGATCAGTATACACAATCACTTTAATCCTACTAAATAGGATCTGAATTTGTCAATGGCGTAAACCATGCAAGAAGCTCTTTTTCTGTGGTTGTGTAATTCTTCTGTGCGTCATTTAAACACGGCTGGCATAGTAAATGACGTGCAGAAGCTTGTCATGCCTTTGTCCCAACACTGCACCAATGGCATGGTCACTGGCATCACACATCAATTCAAATGGTAATGTCCAGTCTGGTGCAGAGATGATTGGTGCTGTAACCAATTTAGCTTTCAGAGTCTCAAATGCCTGCAGACACTCTTTATCAAAGATAAATGGCGTGTCAGCAGCTAGCAGGTTGCTCAGAGGTTTGGCGATTTTGAAAAAATCCTTTATAAACCTCCTATAGAATCCTGCATGCCCCAGAAAGCTTCTGATTGCCTTAACATTGGCAGGTGGTGGTAATTTTTTAATTACCTCTACCTTAGCTTGATCCACCTCTATCCCCTTGTTCGAGATTTTGTGCCCAAGGACAATTCCTTCAGTCAGCATAAAGTGACACTTCTCCCAGTTTAAAACCAGGTTAGTCTCTTGGCATCTCTTTAGAACAAGTGCTAAATGGTTAAGGCAGGAGCTGAATGAGTCTCCAAATACTGAAAAGTCATCCATGAAGACTTCCAGGAATTTTTCCACCATATCAGAGAAAATTGAGAGCATGCACCTCTAAAAGGTTGCAGGTGCATTGCACAGGCCAAATGGCATCCTTCTATATCCAAATACTCCAGATGGGCAGGTGAATGCCGTTTTCTCCTGATCCTGGGGATCTACTGCAATTTGATTATAACCTAAATATCCATCCAGGAAGCAGTAGTATTCATGACCTGCTAGTCTTTCTAGCATTTGGTCTATGAATGGTAAAGGAAAATAATCCTTTCTGGTGGCTGTATTGAGCCTTCTATAATCAATACACATACGCCACCCTGTAACTGTTCTTGTAGGAACCAGTTCATTTTTTTCATTGTGAACCACTGTCATGCCTCCCTTCTTAGGGACGACTTGGACAGGGCTTACCCAGGGGCTGTCAGAAATAGGATAAATAATCCCAGCCTCTAGTAATTTAGTGACCTCCTTTTGCACCACTTCCTTCATGGCTGGGTTCAGCCGCCTTTGTGGTTGGACCACAGGCTTGGCGTCACCCTCCAATAGGATTTTGTGCATGCATCTGGCTGGACTAATGCCCTTAAGATCACTGATGGACCACCCAAGAGCTGTCTTGTGTGTCCTTAGCACTTGAATTAGTGCTTCCTCTTCCTGTGGCTCTAAGGTAGAACTTATAATTACAGGAAAGGTATCACCTTCTCCTAGAAATGCATATTTCAGGGATGGTGGTAATGGTTTGAGCTCGGGTTTAGGAGGTTTCTCCTCTTCCTGAGGGATTTTCAGAGGTTCTACTATTCTCTCTGATTCCTCCAGATCAGGCTGAACATCTTTAAAGATGTCCTCTAGCTCTGATTCGAGACTCTCAGCCATATTGACCTCTCTTACTAGGGAGTCAATAATATCAACACTCATGCAGTCATTTGGGGTGTCTGGATGTTGCATGGCTTTAACAACATTCAACTTGAACTCCTCCTCATTGACTCTCAAGGTTACTTCCCCTTTTTGGACATCAATGAGGGTTCGGCCAGTTGCTAGGAAAGGTCTTCCTAGAATGAGAGTTGCACTCTTGTGCTCCTCCATTTCCAGCACCACAAAGTCAGTAGGAAAGGCGAATGGCCCAACCTTGACAATCATGTCTTCAATCACGCCTGATGGGTATTTAATGGAGCCATCAGCAAGTTGAAGACATATCCTGGTTGGTTTGATTTCTTCAGTTAAACCAAGCTTTCTGATAGTAGATGCAGGTATTAGGTTGATACTTGCCCCAAGATCACATAAAGCTTGCTTGGTATAAGTGCCCTCTAATGTGCATGGTATCATAAAGCTCCCAGGATCTTTAAGCTTCTCAGGTAAGCTTTTCAGAATGACTGCACTGCATTCTTCAGTGAGGTAAACTTTTTCAGTTTCCCTCCAATCCTTCTTATGACTTAAGATCTCTTTCATGAACTTAGCACAAGAGGGTATTTGCTCAAGTGCTTCTGCAAACGGAATCTTTATTTCAAGAGTCCTGAGATAGTCTGCAAAGCGGGCAAATTGCTTATCCTGTTCCGCTTGGCGGAGTTTTTGAGGATAAGGCATTTTGGCTTTGTATTCCTCAACCTTAGTTGCTGCAGGTTTATTACCTACAGAAGTGGGTTGGGAAGCCTTTTTAGAAGGGTTGTCATCAGCACTTGTATGTGACTGATCCCCCACTGGCATTTGAATGCCAGGGGTGGAAGCTGGAGTGGCGTTAGACGCCACCTCCCCATTTGTTACTGGTGTCTGAACGCCAGAACTATGCTCCCTTTGGCCGTTCAACGCCGGATTCATGCTTGTTTCTGGCGTTGAACGCCAGGAATGAGCATGGGCTGGGCGTTCAGCGCCAGCATTATTCCTCTCTGGGCTCTGATTGTCCTTAGAGGGATTTTGAGTAGCCATTTGTTCATTTCTTGGCTTCCTGTTGCTTTGAAGTGAGGTATTTAATGTTTTCCCACTTCTTAGTTGAACTGCTTGGCATTCTTCTGTTATTTGTTTTGATAGTTGTTTTTCTGTCTGCTTTAACTGTACTTCCATATTCCTGTTAGCCATTCTTCTTTCTTGTAATATTTCCTTGAATTCGGCTAGCTGCTGAGTTAGAAAGTCTAATTGCTGATTGAATTCATTAGCCTGATCCACCGGACTGAGTTCAGCAGTTACTGTTTTAGCTTCTTCTTTCATGGAAGATTCACTGCTTAGGTACAGATGCTGATTTCTAGCAACTGTATCAATAAGCTCTTGAGCTTCTTCAATTGTTTTTCTCATATGTATAGATCCACCAGCTGAGTGGTCTAGAGAAATCTGAGCTTTTTCTGTAAGCCCATAGTAGAAGATGTCTAATTGCACCCATTCTGAAAACATTTCAGAGGGGCATTTTCTTAGCATCTCTCTGTATCTTTCCCAGGCATCATAAAGGGATTCATTATCTCCTTGTTTGAAGCCTTGGATGCTTAGCCTTAGCTGTGTCATCCGTTTTGGAGGGAAATAGTGATTCAGGAATTTTTCTGACAGCTGTTTCCATGTTTTTATGCTGTTCTTAGGCTGGTTATTTAACCACCTCTTAGCTTGATCTTTTACAGCAAATGGAAACAGTAATAATCTGTAGATATCCTGATCCACTTCTTTATCATGTACTGTGTCAGCAATTTGTAAAAATTGTGCCAGAAACTCTGTAGGTTCTTCCTGTGGAAGACCGGAATACTGGCAGTTTTGCTGCACCATGATAATGAGCTGAGGATTCAACTCAAAGCTACTAACTCCAATGGAGGGTATACAGATACTACTCCCATATGAAGCAGTAGTGGGGCTAGCATATGACCCCAAAGTCCTCTTGGACTGTGCATTTCCACTTAGTTCCATGATGGAGCAAGGGAGATGGTATAGATGTTGATATTGTCTATTTTATTATAAGAATAATTTTCGAAATAATAAAATAAAACAAAGACCGAAATAAAAATAAAATAAATAAAGAAAGAAAATTAAAAATTAAAAATTTGAAAACTTTTATGAAGATTTTCGAAAATTTGAGGAGAGAGAAAGTGGTTAGGATATTTTTGAAAAAGATTTTTTTTTTTGAAACTTAAAAAGATAAGAATTGAAAAATTTTGAAATTGAAATCTAAATTTTTATATAAAAATTTCGAAAATATAGTTTAAAATTAGTTAGAAAAGATATTTTTTTAATTTTGAATTTTATGATGAAAGAGAAAAACACACAAAAGACACAAGACTTAAAATTTTTAGATCTAATGCTCCTTATTTTCGAAAATTTTGGAGGGAAAACACCAAGGAACACCAAACTTAAAAATTTTAAGATCAAAACACAAGAAAGACTCAAGAACACTTTGAAGATTCACAAGAACACCAAGAACAAAAGAAAGAACACCAAACTTAAAATTTTTAGGAAACCAAGATAAATTTTCAAAAATTTAAGGAAAGATTAACAAGAAAACACCAAACTTAAAGTTTGGCACAAGATTAAGTCAAGAAAAATTATTTTTGAAAAAGATTTTCAAAAGAACTGGTGCCCAATCATCAAGAATATAAACCAATACTCTAGCCAATTGGGAGTAAATGTAACACTTGTTTCGAATAGGTATATTCCTTTTGGAAGATTAATGCTTTAAAAAGAACACAAGTGAAACAAGAAAAGACATAAAACAAGAAAAATTCAAGATCAACAAGAAAGATAAACAAGAATAACTTGAAGATCAATGAAGAAGAAAAGAACACAAGTTCGAAAATTTTAAAGAAAAATATCAAATATGTAATTGACACCAAACTTAGAACAAGACACTAAACTCACGAAAAACTTTAAAAATTTGATAAAGAAAAATAATATTTTTGAAAAATTTTTAAAAAGGGATAATAAAAGATGCAATTCTAGTAAAAAGAAAGGATAAATTCTTCCTAATCTAAGCAACAAAATAAACCTTTAATTGTTCAAACTCGAATAATCCCCGGCAACGGCGCCAAAAATTTGGTGCACGAAATTGCAATCACACTTTTGCAATCCGTACAACTAACCAACAAGTGCACTGGGTCGTCCAAGTAATACCTTACGTGAGTAAGGGTCGATCCCACGGAGATTATTTTTGTTGAAACGAGCTATGTTTATTTTATTATTCTTAGTCAGGATATTAGTTAAAATTATCAGTTGGAATTATTAGATTGGAAAAAAAGAAGGAATAAAATCGTTACTTGTTGTGCAGTAATGGGGAATATGTTGGAGTTCTGGAGATGCTTTGTCCTCTGAATTTCTGCAATGTAATATTCAACTCAATTGTTTGTAAAGCCCGTCTACGGCAAGCTGTATGTAGGGTGTCACCATTGTCAGTGGCTACCTCCCATCCTCTCAGTGAAAACGGTCCAGATGCTCTGTCACAGCACGGCTAATCAGCTGTTGGTTCTCGATCATGTTGGAATAGGATCCATTGATCCTTTTGCGTTTGTCATCACGCCCAGCAATCGCGAGTTTGAAACTCGTCACAGCCATCCGATCCTTGAATCCTACTCGGAATACCACAGACAAGGTTTAGACCTTCCGGATTCTCAAGAGTGGCCGCCATCAATTCTAGCTTATACCGCGGAGATTCTGATTAAGGAATCTAAGAGAAGCTCATTCAGTCTGGTGTAGAACGGAGGTGTTTGTCAGGCACACGTTCATAGATTGAGGGAGGTGATGAGTGTCACGGATCATCACCTCCTTCATAATTAAGCGCGAATAAACATCTTAGATCGGACCATACACGCGTTTGAGTGAAATAAAAACAATTGCATTAATTCATCGAGACGCTACAGAGCTCCTCACCCCCAACAATGGAGTTTAGAGACTCATGCTATCAAAAAGTATGTAATTCAGATCTGAAAATGTCATGAGGTACAAAATAAGTCTTTAAAAGTTGTTTAAATAGTAAACTAGTAGCCTAGGTTTACAGAAAATAAGTAAACTAAGATAATTGGTGCAGAAATCCACTTCTGGGGCCCACTTGGTGTGTGCTGGGGCTGAGACTAAAGCTATCTACGAGCTGAGGCTTTTCTTGGAGTTGAACTCCAAGTTATAACGTGTTTTGGGCGTTCAACTCCGGATCATGACGTGTTTCTGGCGTTTAACTCCAGACAGCAGCATGTACTTGGCGTTCAACGCCAAGTTACGTCGTCTATCTTCGCGCAAAGTATGAACTATTATATATTGCTGGAAAGCCCTGGATGTCTACTTTCCAACGCCGTTGAGAGCGCGCCAATTGGACTCCTGCAGCTCCAGAAAATCCATTTCGAGTACAGGGAGGTCAGGATCCAACAGCATTAGCAGTCCTTTTTCAGCCTAACTCAGATTTTTGCTCAGCTCCCTCAATTTCAGCCAAAAAATACCTGAAATCACAGAAAAATACACAAACTCATAGTAAAGTCCAGAAATATGATTTTTGCCTAAAAACTAATAAAATTTAACTAAAAACTAATTAAAACATACTAAAATCTACATGAAATTACCCCCAAAAAGCGTATAAAATATCCGCTCATCAATTAGCCATGCGGGAAACCGTATAGGGCCTTTTTCACTGAGAGGATGGGAAGTAGCCATTGACAACGGTGATGCCCTACATACAGCTTGCCATGTAAAGGAGTATGAACGATTGGATGAAGGCAGTAGAAAAGCAGAGATTCAAGAAGGATAAAGCATTTCCATACACTTATCTGAAATTTCCACCAATGATTTACATAAGTATCTCTATCTTTATTTTATGTTTAATTATATTTTAATTATTAAAACTCCATAACCATTTGAATCCGCTTGACTGAGATTTACAAGGTGACCAAAGCTTGCTTCAAGCCGACAATTTCCGTGGGATCGACCCTTACTCACGTAAGGTTTATTACTTGGACGACCCAGTGCACTTGCTTGTTAGTTGTGTAAAGTTATGAAAAAGAGTGATATTACAATTGTGCGTACCAAGTTATTGGCGCCATTGACATCACAATTTCGTGCACCATTAATCCTTGCAATTATCATGATGTGATTAGTGATGAGGATAGAGATCCTTGACCACCAAACCTTGCCAAGACCGCTTTATCATTAGATTTCCATCACCTTTTACTTTTCATGTCTCTCATCCAAAACCCCAAAATATACAACTCATGAGCAATAGCAAGAACACTACCCTGAAATTCCTTTGAGAAGAAGACCCGAGGTTTGAATACTTTGGTTATTAATTTTAGGGGTTTGTTACTTGTGACAACCAAATATTTGTTTGAAAGGATTCTTTGTTAGTTTAGAAACTATACTTGCAACGAGAATTTGTTGTGAAATTCTATACCACACAAAAGTCTGATCATCAAAATGGCGCCGTTGCCAGGGATTTACAATTGTGTACCTTGTTATTGTTTATTGTATATATGTGAATATTGTGAATATGTTTGTCTTTTGCTTGTTTGTTAGTTTTTTTACCATTAGAACTTAGTTTTGTTTTTGTTTTCACTATGAATTCTCACTTTGGCTATGAGTTTGGTTCTAATTGTGTTGTAGGAAATGTAAACCTCAATGACAACATGCATCAAGGATGGAACAATCAAGGTTGGAAGGAACGTCAAGCTTATGGACAACCTTCTTGGCAATAACTTCCTCCAGTCTCATATGGGTATAACTCCAATCCTAATACATACCAATCGAATAGATATGGTAGTTCTTGTATGTGTCACCAACCGTCTCCTCAATATAGTTCTCAACCATACTCACAAGCCCCTTTTCACCAAACACCTTCATATGACCCATGCCCACCATATCACCAATCACCCATATCCTATCCTTGTGACCATTATGAGCAAGAATCTTTAGAACCACCACAACCCTATTATGATTACCACTAAGAACCACCTCAATGCACATCATCTCCATACTCTTACCAAGAGGAACCACCTTCCTACTATAAACCCTTTCTCCAAAATGATGAACCTTCCTATCCACCTCAAGCCCCAATGGGAAATTCTCTCACTTTGCTACTACAAGGACAAGAGGCCATGCAAAGGAATGCATTAGAGTTTGTGACTAATTTGACCGAGGTAGTGCATACTTTAGCCTACCAATGCTTGAAGACTCAAGGTACTTCCGTGGCCAATGCGAAAGATCAAAAGAAGAGCATAGCATGAAGGAGAGATTAGAAACTCCGGTGGAGAATAAGGAGTTAGACTTTGTATTGGAACAATTGGAGGATGTAACGACCCAACTTTCAAAACATCATGATCGTACTGAAAGTAAGGCGTTACTAACCTGCTTTTCTTTATTAACTATTTACTATTGAGCCTTTAGTTCGATATTGTGTTTCAGTTTCTAAGAAAATTCCAGAAAATTTCGTTTTTGATTATCAAAATCATATATCAAACATTTCAAAGTAATAATAATCACATAATTATTAATAATAATATCTATCATACAAAAGATTTCAAATAAAACTCAGATACAAATCATATCCTCTGTATAAAATAAAAATCTTAAGCAATAAGTGCGAAGAAACTCTATGAAAGCAATTTAACTCATACATTTAACTCATAAATATAGTCCAACAATCGTCCGCAGCTTCAAATTGAGTCTTCGAACCTGTGTCATTGAAAGGGGGAAAGATTTTAGGGTGGGGTGAGAACAAACCACACGTTCTCAATAGGGAATGGGAATGCCGCAAAAGTAATGATTGACATGCAAATAATCAACTTTGCTTAATAAACCATCTTTGTCAAGGCCCTTTTGAAATACTTTTTAATCTTACTTTAGATAAATAATTACTTTCTTTAAATTTCTAAACCCAAAATAGATCTCAATCGCAAAACTGGTCATATTAAATATCTTTCAGCCACATAATTGATTCTCAGTCATAACAACAGATATTAATCATCTCTATCCATTCACAAACTACTAGCACAAGTAAAAAACTCAATTCAACACACAAACAAATCACAATAAGACAAACAACACAATCACAGAGAAGTAATATAGGCAAACACAACCAAATGTAAATGCACAACCAATATGATGCATGTCTGTCCTAAACAGGCCATGAGCTCACGTGTCGATTTACACCCTGCAGCCCAACATTACCTAGGAACAAGTCCCAGATATGGCTTCCCTTTGTGTCCTTAGTGCATATGTGTCGGTGGTAAGAATACCACTCCTTCGTGACTACCGGCAGCCGGCGCAAAGCCCGACCCCATAATATACGCACAAGGGGAAACAGTGATCCTCAGTTCGTGGGCGTCCCCGAGATCATTTCACAAACAAAACAGAGATCTTCAGTTCGTGGGTTATACCCCGAGATCAATACACAATAACATAGCGATCTTCAGTTCAGGGTTATACCCGAGATCAATACACAGCAAACAATGATCTTCAGTTCGTGGGTCATACCCGAGATCAACATATAGCAATTCATGGGTTATTCCCGTAATCAATGATTATCAGTCCGTGGGTTTTTCCCGCTTATAAAACAAATAACAATTTATAGGTTTCCCCAAGATCAATGATCATTCAGTTCGTGGGTACTTCCCGAATTTAACCAATTATCAGTTCATGGGTTTCCCCTGTAGTTAAACAACTAACAGCGCGTAGGGTATTCCTGCCTTTTATCATTTTCATTATCCTTTCTCAATCTCAACAATACACAAATCAATCTTCATTCTCTCTTTCCCTTTGAATCCTTAACACATCTTCTTAAACCTTTCTTAACTTTCTCAAGCATTTGTTCATGAAAATCTTAATCCTTATTTCAGTTCATAATCTCTACTTTGGCAATCTTGAGTCAAGCCAACTTTAAAACTATTTTTCAGTTTAGTTCTCTATCAAAAGACTTAAGAAAATTATTTATTTTAAATTCATTAAACATCTTTCAAAACATAACCTCTGATTAGAAGTAATCAAATAAAACTCTTTCTCAAGTTTACTAACTTTCCAAATACTCAAAAATCATCTCTCTTTACTATTCAAATTCAAATATTATAAATTCACCAAACTTCTAAAAAGTAACCCTTTATTTCAAGCTTAAAATATAATTCTTTTCATATTGAATCAATCTCAAAACATAGTTTCTTTCTTAAATAATTTAATTTTGAAACATAAACCTTTCTTTGGTAAATCGAATTTAAATTAGAATAATTCTTTTCTTAACTAAATAAAACTTAAATAATCATTTTCCAAATCCAAGTCTTCTAAAATAACTTCTCAAATAAAACCTCAGATTTTATAAAATTTCGGCAACACCTCCCCTAAAACTTGGACTTAGCCACCCTTACGGGTTCCTTCTTTTCAACATCTTATCAAACCTTTCTCAACAATTATCACAACAGGAGATTCTCAATCAATCAGAAACTCATAATTCGCAATAATCAACAATTAAATCATACTCCACAATTTCCACATAATCCATCTATCCAACTTCCATCTTATCAATTTATAACTATTTTCAACATATCATAGAATCCTTTCAAAATTAAACTCAATCAACCAGTAACCCCAAAAATCAGCCTTCCATAATTTAAAGTTATTTACTTGTTAACAAAGTAGCTATTTTGTTTTAGAAGTCATATTTCAAGAAAACAACTCGGTAATCAAACTTCAATCTTTTAGCAGTTCTCAAACATAATTCTGATTAATCACGAATCAATATTAGCAAGCATCAAAACCAATTCCAACCAGTCACAAGTCAATTTCACAGCCATTCTGACATATCAGATTACTAAAATCAACAACAAACGCTTATTCTCAATAATCAAAATATAGCCACAACTTAAACCATCATCACAATAATCCCAAACCAAACATAAATCCAACTCAGTTCATCAATTATCAATACGACAACTTTTCAATAGTTAACTCATCAAATTTTAGTGTAACAAGTATTATCAAATGAATCACCATTCACAGCCACATTCAACCAATTCAGCAATATCACATAGGTCAGAATTCTCAACAAATCCATCAAAATCAGAAAACCAATATCAGTCACAGCATTAACCAAAATTAAACTTGTCAAATTAATTACTCACAATAACAAAACCCAGTGACATTCTTAGCCATAACCTAAACTCAATAAACTAATTGAAACACCAGAATATCATCTCAGTACCAAACTTAATCCAAATTTCACAACCTCAATCCAAGCTTATTCCTATCAATTACTCACTAAACCTCATTGGCATTCATAAATTAAAATTGTTAATTTTGAAATAAATCCCCTACCTCAAAGTCGAAACTCGCAAAAATCACTAAACACAGCTGCTCCAATAGCAGTTTCCAGCACCTATTTCCATGGCAGCAACAATGACAAGGTTAAACGCCTCCTCTCCTCTCCGATCTGGGATTCCATAAGTAGCAGCCATTTTCAAACAGAGCCAGCAGCAACGTGAGGTGGTCACGGCTGCAATCAAAAATGGTGAATTAAAATAGGATAACAGTAAAAATTCTGGAAACTCCATGCTAACTCAAATTAGACAATAATAACAGAATGAGGAAACAGCGGCAGCAGGAATGGCAGCCTAGTGGTGATGGCGATGCGGCTCCACCACCAGTAACCAAGAAGCACAGCAGAGGCGTTTACCCCACTCAACGGCGTTCTCTCCCTCAACTGGCCATCCTCCACCCATGAGCTCCTCTCTCGGCAGACCAGAGAAGCACAAACAAAGCTCCATCGTGACTCTCTGCTTTGGATAGCGACGCATAGCAGTGAGACCCGGCGGCGGCGGCGCTAAGGCTCAGTAACGGTGGCGCAAACGGCAACGCGAACAGCTCGCCTTCCACCTCGCGCCACTCCACCTCTGTCTCCCTCAAACCCAACGTCGTTCTCCCTTGCTCCTTCGAGCTCGATGGCAAGGGACCTACGGCGACGCGGCGGGTTGCGCTCCTCCAGCATCACGCCTTCTCCCTCCTCCCCTTAGTGACAGCGGCGCGACTCATGGTTCCATGGACGGCGGTGACAAAGCCCTCAGCAGTAGCGATCTTGGGTTCAGCAACTGCACACTCTGTTGATCTCATTCTCCCTCAGACGTGGCAACGACAGCGACAGCGGCACCCACCCTGCCGACGCCATCCTTTTCTCCTTCTTCCTCTCTTGTCCGCGTGTGAGTTTGAGTGGGGCTGAGTGTGTTACGCTAAAGAGGGTGAAAGAGGGGTGAGGGTGCGGCTGAGGCAAAAGGGTTTAGGGTTAGGGTTTCTGATTAGGAACTTAGGTTTCCAATTTGAGAAATTAGGGTTTTTGAGTTGATTTGGGAATTTAGGTTTAGGAATTAGGGATTTTATAAAAGAATATGGATAGATATAAATAGATATTTTGATAAAATTAGAGGGTAAAGTAATTTTAAAATCAAATATGCTCTATTAAAAATATTTAGGAACATTATTTATCAACATATTTCTAGGCTCAATCAATTATTTCTAATTTAAAATATAAAATGAACATATTAATCACATATTTATAAAATATAACTTAAACTCAATATTAATTATTCAAATTAAATGATATAACTTTTTATCAAAACTCTAATTTCAATTTGTGTATAATAACTAATTATAATAAAAATTGTACTTGAACATTAATTAACTTAAACTTAAAGTATTTATAAAAATCAAACTAATCATTTCTAATAAATTAATCTCTAAGAGTACAAATTAATAAAATACAACATAATTCATTAAAAATTACTTAAATTGAACAGTACAATTCTTTCTTCTTTTTCAATTACTAAAATTATAATTTCAATTATACCAAATATCTAATAAAGTTTATATAAAAATTCTAATTAATTTAAACTTAAATTATCATGAAACTCTATTTAATTACTAGTGGACGAAATTGTGATCATCAACAATGGCTCCAAAGACTTGGTGCTCTCAAACATAAATCACACTTTTCCACAACTCCGCACAACTAACTAGCAAGGGTACTGGGTCGTCCAAGTAATACCTTACGTGAGTAAAGGTCGATCCCACAGAGATTGTTGGTATGAAGCAAGCTATGGTCATCTTGTAAATCACAGTCAAGCGGATTCAACTATATTAAGAGATTATTGGATTTTCGAATAATAATAATAAATTTAAACAGAAAATAAAGATAGAGTTACTCATGTAATTCAATGATGGGAATTTTAGATAAGTGTATGGAGGTGCTGTGTTCCTTCCGAATCTCTGCTTTCCTACTGCTTCTATCCAATCTTTGTCACTCCTTTCTATGGCAAGCTGTATGTAGGGCATCACCGTTGTCAATGGCTACATCCCATCCTCTCAGTGAAAATGGTCCAAATGCTCTGTCACAGCACGACTAATCATCTGTCAGTTCTCGATCATGTTGGAATAGAATCCCTTGATTCCTTTGCGTTTGTCATCACGCCCAGCAATTGCGAGTTTGAAGCTCATCACAGTCATTCAATTCTGGAATCCTACTCGGAGTACCACAGACAAGGTTAGACTTTCCGGATTCCCATGAATGCCGCATCAATTCTAGCTTATACCACGAAGATTCTGATTAAGGAATCCAAGAGATATGCGCCCGGTCTAAGGTAGAACGGAAGTGGTTGTTAGTCACGCATTCATAGGTGAGAATGATGATGAGTGTCACGGATCATCACATTCATCATGTTGAAGTGCAACGAATATCTTAGAATAAGAATAAGTCGAATTGAATAGAAAATAGTAGTACTCGCATTGAAACTTGAGGTACAGCAGAGCTCCATACCCTTAATCTATGGTGTGTAGAAACTCCACCATTGAAAATACATAAGTGATGAAGGTCCAAGCATGGCCGAATGGCCAGCCCCCAAAATATGATATGAAATTCGAAAATAGGGAGAAGGACCGGATATGTGGTCAAAAGACTAGATAGTCAAAGACATATAATAAACTAGTAAAAAGTTCTATTTATACTAAACTAGCTATTAGGGTTTACAGAAGTAAGTAATTGATGCATAAATTCACTTCTGGGGCCCACTTGGTGTGTGCCTGGGCTGAGCTTGATCTATCCACGAGCTGAGGCTTCTCTTGGAGTTGAACGCCAAGTTGTAACGTGTTTTGGGCGTTCAACTCTAATTCGTGACGTGTTTCTGGCGTTTGACTCCAGAATGCTACATGGAACTGGCATTGAGCGCCAGTTTATGTCGTCGAATTACGAATAAAGTATGAACTATTATATATTTTTGGAAAGCTCTGGATGTCTACCTTCCAACGCCGTTGAGAGCGCGCCATTTGGAGTTCTGTAGCTCCAGAAATTTCATTTTGAGTGCAGGGAGGTCAGATTCCAACAGCATTAGCAGTACTTTGTCAGCCTCCTATCAGAGTTTTGCTCAGGCCCCTCAATTTCAGCCAGAAAATACCTGAAATCACAGAAAAACACACAAACTCATGGGTAAGTCCAGAAATGTGAATTTAGCATAAAAACTAATGAAAACATCCCTAAAAGTAACTAGATCATACTAAAAGCTACCTAAAAACAATGCCAAAAACCGTATAAATTATCCGCTCATCGCAACACCAAACTTAAATTGTTGCTTGTCCCCAAGCAACTGAAGATCAATTAGGATAAGAAGAGAATATACTATAAATCCCAAAATATCAATGAATATTAATTCTAATTAGATGAGCGGGACTTGTAGCTTTTTGCTTCTGAACAGTTTTGGCATCTCACTTTTTCCTTTGAAGTTTAGAATGATTGGCTTCTATAGGAACTTAAAATTTCAGATAGTGTTAATGATTCTCCTAGTTAAGTTTGTTGATTCTTGAACACAGCTACTTTTATGAGTCTTGGCCGTGGCCCTAAGCATTTTGTTTTCCAGTATTACCACCGGATACATAATGCCACAGACATATGACTGGGTGAACCTTTTCAGATTGTGACTCAGCTTTGCTAGAGTCCCCAGTTAGAGGTGTCCAGAGCTCTTAAGCACACTCTTTTTGCTTTGGATCACGACTTTAACCACTCAGTCTCAAGCTTTTTACTTGGACCTGCATGCCACAAGCACATGGTTAGGGACAGCTTGATTTAGTTGCTTAGGCCTGGATTTTATTTCCTTGGGCCCTCCTATCCATTGATGCTCAAAGCCTTGGATCCTTTTTACCCTTGCCTTTTGGTTTTAAGGGCTATTGGCATTTTCTGCTTGCTTTTTCTTTCTCTTTCAAATTTTTTTTTCGCCATTTTTTTTCACAAGCTTTTGCTTTTTTACTGCTTTTTCTTGATTAAAAGAATCAATTTTATGATTTTTCAGATCATCAATAACATTTCTCTTTTTCATCATTCTTTCAAGAGCCAACAATTTTAACATTCATAAACAACAAGATAAAAAATATGCACTGTTTAAGTATTCATTCAGAAAACAAAAAGTATTGTCACCACATCATTATAATTAAACTAAATTCAAGAACAATTTTCAAAATTTATATACTTCTTGTTCTTTTGATTTAAAAAAATTTTTAATTTAAGAAAGGTGAAGGATTTATGGAATTATTTATAGCCTTAAGACATAGTTACTCAATACTAATGATCATGAGGTAGAGACATAAAACATAAACACACATATAGCATAAAAATCGAAAAACAGAGATAAGAACAAGGAAGTTAAGGAATGAGTCCACCTTAGTAGCGTCTTCTTCTTGAAGGACCAATGATGTCCTTAAGCTCTTCTATGTCCCTTCCTTGCCTTTGTTGCTCCTCCCTCATTGCTCTTTGATTTTCTCTAATTTCATGGAGAATGATGGAGTGCTCTTGATGTTCCACCCTTAATTGATCCACATTGTAACTCAAATCTTCTAAGGAAGTGTTGAGTTGTTCCCAATAGTTGTTGGAAGGAAAGTGCATCCCTTGAGGCATCTCCGGGATTTCTTGGTGATGAGCTTCCTCATGCGTCTCTTGGGTTCCATGAGTGGGCTCTCTTGTTTGCTCCATCCTTTTCTTAGTGATGGGCTTGTCCTCCTCAATGAGGATGTCTCATTCTATGATAACTCCAACTGAGTAACATAGATGGCAAATAAGATGAGAAAAAGCTAGCCTTGCCAAGTAGAGGGCTTATCGGCTATTTTGTAGAATTCATGGCAGATGACTTCATGAACTTCTACTTCCTCTCCATTCATGATGCTATGAATCATGATGGCCCGATCCACAGTAACTTCAGATCGGTTGCTAGTGGGGATGAGGGAGCGTTAGATGAACTCCAACCATCCTCTAGCCACAGGCTTGAGGTCCGGTCTTCTTAGTTGAACCGGCTTACCTTTGGAATCTCTTTTCCATTGAGCTCCTTCCACACATATGTCCATAAGGACTTGGTCCAACCTTTGATTAAAGTTGACCCTTCTAGTGTAGGGGCGTGCATCTCCTTGCATCATGGGCAAGTTGAACGCCAACCTCACATTTTCCGGACTAAAATCTAAGTATTTCCCCCGAACCATTGTAAGATAATTCTTTGGGTTCGGGTTTTTACTTTGATCATGGTTCCTAGTGATCCATGCATTGGCATAGAACTCTTGAACCATTAAGATTCTGACTTGTTGGATGGGGTTGGTTAGAACTTCCCAACCTCTTCTTTGGACCTCGTGTCGGATCTCCGGATACTCATTTTTCTTGAGCTTGAAAGGGACCTCGGGGATCACCTTCTTCTTGGCCACAACATCATAGAAGTGGTCTTGATGGGCTTTGGAGATGAATCTTTTCATCTCTCATGACTCGGAGGTGGAAGCTTTTGTCTTCCTTTTCCCTTTTCTAGAGGATTCTCCGGCCTTAGGTGCCATCAATGGTTATGGAAAAACAAAAAAGCTATGCTTTTACCACACCAAACTTAGAATATTGCTCGCCCTCGAGCAAGAGATGAAGGAAGAGAAGAAGAAGAAGAAAATATGGAGGAGAGGGGGAGAGGTGTATTCGGCCAAGAAGGAGAAGAGAGGTTTGTGTTGTGTGAAAATGAAGAAGAATGGAGGGGTTTATATAGTGAAGGTTGAGGGAGTAGGTTCGGCCATTTAGGGTAGGTTTGGGTGGGAAAGAAATTTGAATTTTGAAGGTAGGTGGGGTTTATGGGGAATAGTGGATGGGTGTGAGTGGTGAAGGGGGTGATTGGGAAGAGAGATTAAGGTGATTGGTGAAGGGTTTTGGGAAGAATGTTTATTGGAAAGAGAGGATGAATGTTGAGAAAAGGGGAGAATATGGTAGGTGGGGATTGGTGCACGAAATTGTGATCATCAATGGCACCATCAACATGGTATGCTCAATTGCAATCTCAACTCTTTATCACAACTTCGCACAACTAACCAGCAAATGTACTGGGTCGTCCAAGTAATAAACCTTACGCGAGTAAGGGTCGATCCCACGGAGATTGTTGGTATGAAGCAAGCTATGGTCATCTCGTAAATCTCAGACAGGAAAATTCAAATGGTTATGGATGATTTATGAATAAAACATAAAATAAAGTTAGAGATACTTATGTAATTCATTGGTGAGAATTTCAGATAAGCGTATGGAGATGCTTTGTCCCTTCCGTCTCTCTGCTTTCCTACTGTCTTCATCCAATCCTTCTTACTCCTTTCCATGGTAAGCTGTATGTTGGGCATCACCGTTGTCAGTGGCTACAGTCCCGTCCTCTCAGTGAAAATGTTCAACGTGCTCTGTCACAGCACGGCTAATCATCTGTCGGTTCTCAATCAGGTTGGAATAGAATCCATTGATTCTTTTGCGTCTGTCATTAACGCCCAGCCTTCAGGAGTTTGAAACTCGTCACAGTCATTCAATCCTTGAATCCTACTCAGAATACCACAGACAAGGTTTAGACCTTCCGGATTCTCTTGAATGCCACCATCAATTCTAGCTTATACCACGAAGATTCCGATTAAGGGATCCAAGAGATATCCACTCAATCTAAGGTAGAACAGAGGTGGTTGTCAGGCACGCGTTCATAGGTGAGAATGATGATGAGTGTCACGGATCATCACATTCATCAAGTTGAGGAACAAGTGATATCTTAGAACAAGAATAAGCTGAATTGAATAGAAGAACAATAGTAATTGCATTAATACTCGAGGTATTAATACATAAGAACAAGGTCTAGGCATGGTCGAATGGCCAGCCTCCCAATGATTTAAGAACTAGACATCCAAAGATGATCAAAAGATCTAAAATGATCCAAAGATCAAAATACAATAGCAAAAGGTCCTATTTGTAGAGAACTAGTAGCCTAGTGTTTACAGAAATGAGTAAATGACATAAAAACCCACTTCCGGGCCCACTTGGTGTGTGCTTGGGCTGAGCATTGAAGCTTTCATGTGTAAAGACTCTTCTTGGAGTTAAACACCAGCTTTTGTGCCAGTTTGGGCGTTTAACTCCCATTCTTGTGCCAGTTCCGGTGTTTAACGCCGGGCAGTTTTGAGCTGATTTGGAACGCCGGTTTGGGCCATCAAATCTCGGGCAAAGCATGGATACTGGAAAGCCCAAGATGTCTACTTTTTAACACAGTTCAGAGCGCGCCAATTGGGCTTCTGTAGCTCCATAAAATCCACTTCAAGTGCAGGAAGGTCAGAATCCAACAGCATCTGCAGTCCTTTTCAGCCTCTGAATCAGATTTTTGCTCAGATCCCTCAATTTCAGCCAGAAAATACCTGAAATCACAGAAAAACACACAAACTCATGGTAAAGTCCAGAAAAGTGAATTTTAACTAAAAACTAATAAAAATATAATAAAAACCAACTAAAACATACTAAAAACATACTAAAAACAATGCCAAAAAGCGTATAAATTATCCGCTCATCACAACACCAAACTTAAATTGTTGCTTGTCCCCAAGCAACTGAAAATCAAATGAATCCCAAAAACATCTATGAAGATCAGTATTAATTAGATGAGCGGGACTTTTAGCTTTTTGCCTCTGAACAGTTTTGGCATCTCACTCTATCCTTTGAAATTCAGAATGATTGGCTTCTATAGGAACTCAGAATCCAGATAATGTTATTGATTCTCCTAGTTAAGTATGATGATTCTTGAACACAACTACTTTATAAGTTTTGGCCATGGCCCAAAGCACTCTGTCTTCCAGTATTACCACCGGATACATACATGCCACAGACACATAACTGGGTGAACCTTTTCAGATTGTGACTCAACTTTGCTAGAGTCCCCAATTAGAGGTGTCCAGGGTTCTTAAGCACACTCTTTTGCCTTGGATCACAACTTTATTATTTTTTTTCTTTTTCTTTTCATTTTTTTTTGTATTCACTACTTTTTCTTGCTTCAAGAATCATTTTTATGATTTTTCAGATCCTCAGTAACATGTCTCCTTTTTCATCATTCTTTCAAGAGCCAACATTCATGAACAACAAATTCAAAAGGCATATGCATTGTTCAAGCATACATTCAGAAGTCAAAGGCATTGCCACCACATCAAAATAATTAATCTGTTATAAAATTTAAAATTCATGCAATTCTTCTCTTTTTCAATTAAGAACATTTTTCATTCAAGAAAGGTGATGGATTCATAGGACATTCATAACTTTAAGGCATAGACACTAAGACACTAATGATCATAAGACGCAAACATAGATAAACATAAGCATGAAAATTCAAAAAACAGAAAAATAAAGAACAAGGAGATTAAAGAACGGGTCCACCTTAGCGATGGCGGCTTGTTCTTCCTCTTGAAGATCTTATGGAGTGCTTGAGCTCTTCAATGTCTCTTCCTTGCCTTTGTTGCTCCTCTCTCATGATTCTTTGATATTCTCTAATTTCATGGAGGAGGATGGAATGTTCTTGGTGCTTCACCCTTAGTTGTCCCATGTTGGAACTCAATTCTCCTAGGGTGGTGTTGATTTGCTCCCAGTAGTTTTGTGGAGGAAAGTGCATCCCTTGAGGCATCTCAGGGATTTCATGATGAGTGGAATCTCTTGTTTGCTCCATCCTTTTCTTAGTGATGGGCTTGTCCTCATCAATGAGGATGTCTCCCTCTATGTCAATTCCAACTGAATAACAGAGGTGACAAATGAGATGAGGAAAGGCTAACCTTGCCAAGGTAGAGGACTTGTCCGCCACCTTATAAAGTTCTTGGGCTATAACCTCATGAACTTCTACTTCTTCTCCAATCATGATGCTATGAATCATGATAGCCCGGTCTATAGTAACTTCAGACCGGTTGCTAGTGGGAATGATTGAGCGTTGGATAAACTCCAACCATCCCCTAGCCATGGGCTTGAGGTCATGCCTTCTCAGTTGAACCGGCTTCCCTCTTGAATCTCTCTTCCATTGAGCGCCCTCTTCACAAATGTCTATGAGGACTTGGTCCAACCTTTGATCAAAGTTGACCCTTCTAGTGTAAGGGTGTTCATCTCCTTGCATCATGGGCAAGTTGAATGCCAACCTCACATTTTTCAGACTAAAATCTAAGCATTTCCCCCGAACCATTGTAAGCCAATTTTTTGGGTCCGGGTTCACACTTTGATCATGGTTCTTGGTGATCCATGCATTGGCATAGAACTCTTGAACCATTAAGATTCCGAATTGTTGAATGGGGTTGGTAAGAACTTCCCAACCTCTTCTTTGGATCTCATGTCAGATCTCCAGATATTCACTCTTTTTGAGTTTGAAAGGGACCTCGGGGATCACCTTCTTCATGACCACAACTTCATAGAAGTGGTCTTGATGCACCCTTGAGATGAATCTCTCCATCTCCCATGACTCGGAGGAGGAGGCTTTTGCCTTCCCTTTCGTCTTTCTAGAGGTTTCTCCGGCCTTCGGTGCCTGATGAGCGGATGATTTGTACGCTTTTTGGCATTATTTTTAGTATGTTTCTAGTAGGATTTAGTTAGTTTTTAGTATATTTTTATTAGTTTTTAGTTAAAATTCACTTTTCTGGACTTTACTATGAGTTTGTGTGTTTTTCTGTGATTTCAGGTGTTTTCTGGCTGAAATTGAAGGACCTGAGCAAAAATCTGATTCAGAGACTGAAAAGGACTGCAGATGCTGTTGGATTCTGACCTCCCTGCACTCGAAGTTGATTTTCTGGAGCTACAGGAGCCTAATTGGCGCGCTCTCAACGGCGTTGGAAAGTAGACATCCTGGGCTTTCCAGAAATGTATAAGAGTCCATACTTTGCCCAGGATTTGATGGCCCAAACCGGCGTTCCAAATCAGCCCAAGAATGCCCGGTGTTAAACGCCGGAACTGGCACAAGAATGGGAGTTAAACGCCCAAACTGGCACAAAAGCTGGCGTTTAACTCCAAGAAGAGTCTCTACACGAAAATGCTTCAATGCTCAGCCCAAGCACACACCAAGTGGGCCCGGAAGTGGATTTTTATGTCATTTACTCATCTTTGTAAACCTTAAGCTACTAGTTCTCTATAAGTAGGAGCTTTTGCTATTGTATTTTGTATCTGGGTAGCTATCTTTAGTCTTATGCTATCTTAGATCATTGGGAGGCTGGCCTCACGGCCATGCCTAGATCTTGTTCTTATGTATTTTCAACGGTAGAGTTTCTACACACCATAGATTAAGGTGTGGAGCTCTGCTGTACCTCGAGTATTAATGCAATTACTATTATTCTTCTATTCAATTCAGCTTGTTCTTATTCCAAGATATTCATTCGCACTCAAGAACATGATGAATGTGATGATTATGTGACGCTCATCATCATTCTCACTTATGAACAAGTGACTGACAACCACTTTTGTTCTACAAGCAAACAAGGCTCTAATGTTTATCTCTTGGATTCTTTAACCGGAATCTTCGTGGTATAAGCTAGAATTGATGGCGGCATTCAAGAGAATCCGGAAGGTCTAAACCTTGTCTGTGGTATTCTGAGTAGGATTCAATGATTGAATGACTGTGACGAGCTTCAAACTCGCGATTGTGGGGCGTTAGTGACAGACGCAAAAGAATCACTGGATTCTATTCCGACATGATCGAGAACCGACAGCTGGATAGCCGTGCCGTGACAGGGTGCGTTGAACATTTCCACTGAGAGGATGGGAGGTAGCCACTGACAACGGTGAAACCCTTGCATACAGCTTGCCATGGAAAGGAGTAAGAAGGATTGGATGAAGACAGTAGGAAAGCAGAGAGACGGAAGGGACAAAGCATCTCCATTCGCTTATCTGAAGTTCTCACCAATGAATTGCATAAGTATCTCTATCTTTATCTTTATGTTTTATTCATATATCACCCATACCCATTTGAGTCTGCCTGACTAAGATTTACAAGGTGACCATAGCTTGCTTCATACCAACAATCTCCGTGGGATCAACCCTTACTCGCGTAAGGTTTATTACTTGGATGACCCAGTGCACTTGCTGGTTAGTTGTGCGAAGTTGTGTTTATGCCATGGTATTGAACACCAAGTTTTTGGATTCATTACCGGGGATTATTTGAGTTGTGAAAAGTAGTGATCACAATTTCGTGCACCAAGTTTTTGGTGCCGTTGCCGGAGATTGTTTCGAGTATGGACAACTGACGGTTCATCTTGCTGCTTAGATTAGGTATTTTTCAGAGTCCTTAAGAATGAATTCTAGAGTTTCATGATGATCTGTTGAAATCTGGCTGGCTGTGAAGCCATGTCTAATCTTATTGGACCGAGGTTTCAACTGATCATCACAAGAGCTTGTTGATTTCTATCAATCTTGCTATTGGAGCAATGATCTGCTAAGGCTTGGCTGGCCATTGGCCATGTCTAGTGTTTTGGACCGAAGCTTTCTTTGAAAGCTTGGCTGGCTGTGAAGCCATGTCTAATTCCTGGACCGAAGTCTTAGACTAGCATTGCATGATTCCTGGAATTCTCATTAAGAATTTTGATACCTTTATTTTCTTTTCCACTTAATTTTTGAAAAATCCAAAAAAATTACAAAATCATAAAAAAACCAAAAATATTTTATGTTTCTTGTTTGAGTCTAGTGTCTAATTTTAAGTTTGGTGTCTTGCATGCATTGTTTATTTGATCTTAGTTCTGTTTTCAAGTCAATAATACAGGGAACTGAAGATTCAGTACATGCAGCAGAGGAATTATACAGAAAAAGCTGGGCGTTCAAAACGCCCAGTGAAGAAGGACAGACTGGCGTTTAAATGCCAGCCAGGGTGCCTGGCTGGGTGTTTAACGCCCAAAAGGGTAGAGCTTTGGGCGTTAAACGCCAGAATGTGCACCATTCTGGGCGTTTAACACCAGGATGGCACAAGAGGGAAGATTCTGTTTTTAATTCAGATTTTTTTTCAAGTTTTCAAAATTTTTCAAAATCAAATCTTTTTCAAATCAAATCTTTTCAATCAAATCTTTTTCAAAATCAATTTCTTTCCTTTTTCAAAAATACTTGCTATCAATTAATGATTTGATTGAACATTTCAAGTATGTTGCCTTTTCTGTTGAGAAAGGTTTAATGTTTGAATCATATCTTTTCTTGTTAGGCAAGTCATTAATTTTTAAAATCAAATCTTTTTAAAATTGTTTTTCAAATCATATCTTCTCAATCACATCTTTTTAAAAAAACCATAACTTTTCAATCATATCTTTTTGATTTCTAATTTCAAAATCTTTTTCAAAAATCACTTGATTTCTTTTCCACTTTTAGTTTTCGAAAATCAATTCAAGTTTTTCAAAATATTTTTAAAATCTTTTTAACTTAATTTTCAAAAAAATCTCTTCCCCTCTTCTCACATCCTTCTATTTATGGAGTGACACTCCTCCTCAATGCACAATTCAAACTCTATCTCACTAAGTTCGAATTCTTCTACCTCTTTCTTCTATTTTTCTGTTCCTCTGACACCTCAAGGAATCTCTATACTGTGACATAGAGGATTCCACATTTTCTTGTTCTCTTCTCTTTCATATGAGCAGGAGCAAAGACAAAGGCATTCTTATTGAAGCTGACCCTGAACCTGAAAGGACCTTGAAGTGAAAGCTAAGAGAAGCTAAGGCACAACTCTCTGTAGAGGACCTAACAGAAATCTTCAAAGAAGAAGAACCCATGGCAGCCAAAAACAACAACAATGCCAACAATGCAAGGAAGGTGCTGGGTGATTTTACTGCACCTACTCCCGACTTCTATGGGAGAAGCATCTCTATCCCTGCCATTGGAGCAAACAAGTTTGAGCTTAAGCCTCAATTAGTTTCTCTAATGCAACAGAATTGCAAGTTCCATGGACTTCCATTGGAAGATCCTCATCAGTTTTTAGCTGAGTTCTTGCAAATCTGTGACACTGTCAAGACTAATGGGGTTGAACCTGAGGTCTACAGACTTATGCTATTCCCTTTTGCTGTAAGAGACAGAGCTAGAATATGGTTGGACTTACAACCTAAAGACAGCCTGAACTCTTGGGAAAAGCTAGTCAATGCCTTCTTGGCAAAGTTCTTTCCACCTCAAAAATTGAGTAAGCTTAGAGTGGAAGTCCAAACCTTCAGGCAGAAGGAAGGAGAATCCCTCTATGAAGCTTGGGAAAGATACAAACAATTGATCAGAAAATGTCCTTCTAACATGCTTTCTGAATGGAGCATCATAGGTATTTTCTATGATGGACTCTCTGAACTATCCAAGATGTCTTTGGATAGCTCTGCTGGAGGATCTCTTCATCTGAAGAAGACGCTTGCAGAAGCTCAAGAGCTAATTGAAATGGTTGCAAATAACCAATTCATGTACACTTCTGAAAGGAATCCTGTGAACAATGGGACAAATCAGAAGAAAGGAGTTCTTGAGATTGATACTCTGAATGCCATATTGGCTCAGAACAAAATATTTACTCAGCAAGTCTATTTGATTTCTCAAAGTCTGTCTGGAATGCAAAATGCACCAGGCAGTACTAAGGATGCTTTATCTGAAGAAGAGGCTTATGATCCTGAGAACCCTTCAATGGAAGAGGTGAATTACATGGGAGAACCCTATGGAAACACCTATAATTCTTCATGGAGAAATCATCCAAATTTCTCATGGAAGGATCAACAGAGACCTCAACAATGTTTCAACAACAATAATGGTGGAAGAAACAGGTTTAGCAATGGCAAACCTTTTCCATCATCTTCTAAGCAACAGACAGAGAATTCTAAGCAGAACCACTCTGACTTAGCAACCATAGTCTCTGATCTAATCAAAACCACTCAAAGTTTCATAACTGAAACAAGGTCCTCCATTAGGAATTTGGAGGCACAAGTGGGACAGCTGAGTAAGAAAGTTACTGAACTCCCTCCTAGCACTCTTCCAAGCAATACAGAAGAAAATCCAAAAGGAGAGTGCAAGGCCATCAACATGGCCGAACTTGGAGAGGATAAAGAGGCCGTGAACACCACTGAGGAAGACCTCAATGGACGTCCACTGGCCTCCACTGAGTTCCCTAATGAGGAACCATGGGAATCTGAGGGTCACACTAAGACCATAGAGATTCTATTTGATTTACTTCTGCCATTCATGAGCTCTGATGAGTATTTTTCCTCTGAAGAGGATGAGTATGTCACTGAAGAGCAAGTTGCTAAATACCTTGGAGCAATCATGAAGCTAAATGACAAGTTATTTGGTAATGAGACTTGGGAGGATGAACCCCCTTTGCTCACCAAAGAACTGGATGACTTGTTTAGGCAGAAATTACCTCAAAAGAGACAAGATCCTGGGAAGTTTTCAATACCTTGTACCATAGGCACCATGACCTTCAAGAAGGCTCTGTGTGACTTAGGGTCAAGTGTAAACCTCATGCCTCTCTCTGTAATAGAGAAGCTAGGGATCTTTGAGGTACAAGCTGCAAGAATCTCACTAGAGATGGCAGACAACTCAAGAAAACAAGCTTATGGGCTAGTAGAGGATGTTCTGGTGAAGATTGAAGACCATTACATCCCTGCTGATTTCATAGTCCTAGAGACTGGGAAGTGCATGGATGAATCCATCATCCTTGGCAGACCCTTCCTAGCCACAGTAAAAGCTGTGATTGATGTTGACAGAGGAGAATTGATCATTCAAGTGAATGAGGAATCCTTTGTGTTTAAGGCTCAAGGATATCCCTCTGTCACCATGGAGAGGAAGCATGAAGAGCTTCTCTCAAAACAGAGTCAAACAGAGCCCCCACAGTCAAACTCTAAGTTTGGTGTTGGGAGGCCACAACCAAACTCTAAGTTTGGTGTTGAACCCCCACATTCAAACTCTAAGTTTGGTGTTGGGAGGTTCCAACATTGCTCTGAGTATCTGTGAGGCTCCATGAGAGCCCTCTGTCAAGCTACTGACATTAAAGAAGCGCTTGTTGGGAGGCAACCCAATGTTATATTTTATCTATTTTCCTTTGTAATTTTATGTTTTCTGTAGGTTGATGATCATGAGAAGTCACAAAATCAATCAAAAAAGCAAAAATAGAAAGAAAAATAGCACACCCTAGAGGAAGGTCTTGCTGGCGTTTAAACGCCAGTAAGGGTAGCAGTTGGGCGTTTAACGCCCAGTCTGGCACCATTCTGGGCGTTTAACGCTAGAAAGGGGCACCAGACTGGCATTAAACGCCAGAAAAGGGCAAGCACTTGGCGTTAAACGCCAGAAATGGGCACCAGCCCGGCGTTTAACGCCAGAATTGGCAAAAGAGTGCATTTTTGCACGCCACTTGGTGCAGGGATGACTTTTCCTTGACACCTCAGGATCTGTGGACCCCACAGGATCCCCACCTACCCCACCACCCTCTCTTTTCTTCACCCATTCACCAATCACCTCAACCACTCTTCCCCAAAAACCCCTCACCTATCAAATCCCATCTTTCTCTTCACCACTCACATCCATCCTTCATAAAACCCCACCTACCTCACCATTCAAATTCAAACCACTTTCCCTCCCAAACCCACCCATAATGGCCGAACCCTACCCCTCTCTCCACCCCTATATAAACCCATCTTCACTCCTTCATTTTTACACACACTAAACACTACTTCTCCCCCCTTTGGCCGAACCACAAAGCCATCTCCCTCTCCTCCATTTCTTCTTCTTCTACTCTCTTCTTTCTTCTTTTTGCTCGAGAACGAGCAAACCTTTTAAGTTTGGTGTGGTAAAAGCATTGCTTTTTGTTTTTCCATAACCATTTATGGCATCCAAGGCCGGAGAAACCTCTAGAAAGAGGAAAGGGAAGGCAAAAGCTTCCACCTCCGAGTCATGGGAGATGGAGAGATTCATCTCAAGGGTGCATCAAGACCACTTCCATGAAGTTGTGGCCTTGAAGAAAGTGATCCCCGAGGTCCCTTTCAAACTCAAAAAGAGTGAATATCCGGATATCCGACATGAGATCCGAAGAAGAGGTTGGGAAGTTCTTACCAACCCCATTCAACAAGTCGGAATCTTAATGGTTCAAGAGTTCTATGCCAATGCATGGATCACCAAGAACCATGATCAAAGTGTGAACCCGGACCCAAAGAATTGGCTTACAATGGTTCGGGGGAAATACTTAGATTTTAGTCCGGAAAATGTAAGGTTGGCATTCAACTTGCCCATGATGCAAGGAGATGAACATCCTTACACTAGAAGGGTCAACTTTGATCAAAGGTTGGACCAAGTCCTCACAGACATCTGTGAAGAGGGCGCCCAATGGAAGAGAGATTCAAGAGGGAAGCCGGTTCAATTGAGAAGGCACGACCTCAAGCCCATGGCTAGGGGATGGTTGGAGTTCATCCAACGCTCAATCATTCCCACTAGCAACCGGTCTGAAGTTACTATAGAATGGGCCATCATGATTCATAGCATCATGATTGGAGAAGAAGTAGAAGTTCATGAGGTTATAGCCCAAGAACTTTATAAGGTGGCGAACAAGTCCTCTACCTTGGCAAGGTTAGCCTTTCCTCATCTCATTTGTCACCTCTGTTATTCAGTTGGAGTTGACATAGAGGGAGACATCCCCATTGACGAGGACAAGCCCATCACTAAGAAAAGGATGGAGCAAACAAGAGATCCCACTCATCATGAAATCCCTGAGATGCCTCAAGGGATGCACTTTCCTCCACAAAACTATTGGGAGCAAATCAACACCTCCCTAGGAGAATTGAGTTCCAACATGGGACAACTAAGGGTGGAGCACCAAGAACATTCCATCCTCCTCCATGAAATCAGAGAAGATCAAAGAATCATGAGAGAGGAGCAACAAAGGCAAGGAAGAGACATTGAGGAGCTCAAGCACTCCATAAGATCTTCAAGAGGAAGAACAAGTCACCATCACTAAGGTGGACCCGTTCTTTAATTTCCTTGTTCTTTATTTTCCTGTTTTTCGAATTTTATGCTTATGTTTATCTATGTTTGTGTCTTGTGATCATTAGTGTCTTAGTGTCTATGCCTTAAAGTTATGAATGTCCTATGAATCAATCACCTCTCTTAAATGAAAAATGTTCTTAATTGAAAAAGAGAAGAATTGCATGAATTTTAAATTTTATAACAGATTAATTATTTTGATGTGGTGGCAATACTTTTGTTTTCTGAATGTATGCTTAAACAGTGCATATGTCTTTTGAATTTGTGGTTCATGATTGGTTGGCTCTTGAAAGAATGATGAAAAAGGAGACATGTTACTGAGGATCTGAAAAATCATAAAAATGATTCTTAAAGCAAGAAAAAGCAGTGAATACAAAAAAAAATTGAAAAAAACGAAAAAAGGGAGAAAGAGAAAAAGAAAAAAATAAAGTTGTGATCCAAGGCAAAAAGAGTGTGCTTAAGAACCCTGGACACCTCTAATTGGGGACTCTAGCAAAGTTGAGTCACAATCTGAAAAGGTTCACCCAATTATGTGTCTGTGGCATGTATGTATCCGGTGGTAATACTGGAAGACAAAGTGCTTTGGGCCACGGCCAAGACTCATAAAGTAGCTGTGTTCAAGAATCATCATACTTAACTAGGAGAATCAATAACACTATCTAGATTCTGAGTTCCTATAGAAGCCAATCATTCTGAATTTCAAAGGATAGAGTGAGATGCCAAAACTGTTCAGAGGCAAAAAGCTAAAAGCCCCGCTCATCTAATTAACACTGATCTTCATAGATGTTTTTGGAATTCATTGCATATTCTCTTCTCTTTATCTTATTTGATTTTCAGTTGCTTGGGGACAAGCAACAATTTAAGTTTGGTGTTGTGATGAGCGGATGATTTGTACGCTTTTTGGCATTGTTTTTAGTATGTTTCTAGTAGGATTTAGTTAGTTTTTAGTATATTTTTATTAGTTTTTAGTTAAAATTCACTTTTTTGGACTTTACTATGAGTTTTTGTGTTTTTCTGTGATTTCAGGTATTTTCTGGCTGAAATTGAGGGACCTGAGCAAAAATCTGATTCAGAGACTGAAAAGGACTGCAGATGCTGTTGGATTCTGACCTCCCTGCACTCGAAGTTGATTTTCTTGAGCTACAAGAGCCCAATTGGCGCGCTCTCAACGGCGTTGGAAAGTAGACATCCTGGGCTTTCCAGCAATGTATAATAGTCCATACCTTTCCCAGGATTTGATGGCCCAAACCGGCGTTCCAAATCAGCCCAAGAATGCCCGGCGTTAAACGCCGGAACTGGCACAAGAATGGGAGTTAAACGCCCAAACTGGCACAAAAGCTGGCGTTTAACTCCAAGAAGAGTCTCTACATGAAAATGCTTCAATGCTCAGCCCAAGCACACACCAAGTGGGCCCGGAAGTGGATTTTTATGTCATTTACTCATCTTTGTAAACCTTAAGCTACTAGTTATCTATAAGTAGGACCTTTTGCTATTGTATTTTGTATCTGGGTAGCTATCTTTAGTCTTATGCTATCTTAGATCATTGGGAGGCTGGCCTCACGGCCATGCCTAGACCTTGTTCTTATGTATTTTCAACGGTGGAGTTTCTACACACCATAGATTAAGGTGTGGAGCTCTGCTGTACCTCGAGTATTAATGCAATTACTATTGTTCTTCTATTCAATTCAGCTTGTTCTTATTCCAAGATATTCATTCGCACTCAAGAACATGATGAATGTGATGATTATGTGACGCTCATCATCATTCTCACTTATGAACAAGTGACTGACAACCACTTTTGTTCTACAAGCAAACAAGGCTCTAATGTTTATCTCTTGGATTCTTTAACCGGAATCTTCGTGGTATAAGCTAGAATTGATGGCGGCATTCAAGAGAATCCGGAAGGTCTAAACCTTGTCTGTGGTATTCTAAGTAGGATTCAATGATTGAATGACTGTGACGAGCTTCAAACTCGCGATTGTGGGGCGTTAGTGACAGACGCAAAAGAATCACTGGATTCTATTCCGACATGATCGAGAACCGACAGCTGGATAGCCATTCCGTGACAGGGTGCGTTGAACATTTCCACTGAGAGGATGGGAGGTAGCCACTGACAACGGTGAAACCCTTGCATACAGCTTGCCATGGAAAGGAGTAAGAAGGATTGGATGAAGACAGTAGGAAAGCAGAGAGACGGAAGGGACAAAGCATCTCCATTCGCTTATCTGAAGTTCTCACCAATGAATTGCATAAGTATCTCTATCTTTATCTTTATGTTTTATTCATATATCACCCATACCCATTTGAGTCTGCCTGACTAAGATTTACAAGGTGACCATAGCTTGCTTCATACCAACAATCTCCGTGGGATCGACCCTTACTCGCGTAAGGTTTATTACTTGGACGACCCAGTGCACTTGCTGGTTAGTTGTGCGAAGTTGTGTTTATGCCATGGTATTGAACACCAAGTTTTTGGATTCATTACCGGGGATTATTTGAGTTGTGAAAAGTAGTGATCACAATTTCGTGCACCAGTGCCATAAATGGTTATGGAAAAACAAAAAGCAATGATTTTACCACACCAAACTTAGAAGGTTTGCTCGTCCTTGAGCAAAAAAAGAAAGAAGAGAGTAGAAGAAGAAGAAATAGAGGAGATGGAGGGGGAGTAGTGTTTAGTTTGTGTGAAAATGAAGGAGTGAAGATGGGTTTATATAGGAATGGAGAGGGTGTGTATGGTTCGGCCATTATGGGTGGGTTTGGGAGGGAAAGTGGTTTGAATTTGAATGGTAGGGTAGGTGGGGTTTTATGAAGGATAGATGTGAGTGGTGAAGAGAATGGTAGGATTTGATAGGTGAGGGGTTTTTTTGGGAAAGAGGAGTTGAGGTAATTGGTGAATGGGTGAAGAAGAGAGAGAGTGGTGGGGTAGGTGGGGATCCTGTGGGGTCCACAGATCCTGAGGTCTCAAGGAAAATTCATCCCTGCACCAAGTAGCGAGCAAAAATGCTCTTTATGCCAATTCTGGCGTTAAACGCCGGGTTGGTGCCCATTTCTGGCGTTTAACACCAGCTTCTTGCCCTTTCCTGGCGTTTAACGCCAGTCTGGTGCCCCTTTCTGGCGTTAAACGCCCAGAATGGTGCCAGACTGGGCATTAAACGCCCATTTGCTGCCCTTACTGGCGTTTAAACGCCAGCAAGGTTTTCCTCCAGGGTGTGCTATTTTTCTTTCTGTTTTTCATTCTGTGTTTTGCTTTTTCAATTTTGTGACTTTCCATGATCATCAACCTACAGAAAACATAAAATAACAAAGGAAATTAGATAGGTATAACATTGGGTTGCCTCCCAACAAGCTCTTCTTTAATGTCAGTAGCTTGACAGTGGGCTCTTATGGAGCCTCACAGATGCTCAGAGCAATGTTGGAACCTCCCAACACCAAACTTAGAGTTTGAATGTGGGGGTTCAACACCAAACTTAGAAGTTGGTTGTGGGCTCCCAACACCAAACTTAGAGTTTGACTGTGGGGGCTCTGTTTGACTCTGTTTTGAGAGAAGCTCTTCATGCTTTCTCTCCATGGTGACAGAGGGATATCCTTGAGCCTTAAACACAAAGGATTCTTCATTCACTTGAATGATCAATTCTCCTCTGTCAACATCAATCACAGCCTTTGCTGTGGCTAGGAAGGGTCTGCCAAGGATGACAGATTCATCCATGCACTTCCCAGTCTCTAGGACAATGAAATCAGCAGGGATGTAATGGTCTTCAATTTTTATCAGAACATCCTCTACAAGTCCATAAGCTTGTTTTCTTGAATTGTCTGCCATCTCTAATGAGATTCTTGCAGCTTGTACCTCAAAAATCCCTAGCTTCTCCATTACAGAGAGAGGCATGAGGTTTATACTTGACCCTAAGTCACACAGAGCCTTCTTAAAGGTCATGGTGCCTATGGTACAAGGTATTGAAAACTTCCCAGGATCCTATCTCTTTTGAGGTAATCTTTTCCTAGTCAAGTCATCCAGTTCTTTGGTGAGCAAAAGGGGTTCATCCTCCCAAGTCTCATTACCAAATAACTTGTCATTTAGCTTTATGATTGCTCCAAGGTACTTGGCAACTTGCTCTTCAGCGACATCTTCATCCTCTTTAGAGGAAGAATACTCATCAGAGCTTATGAATGGTAGAAGTAAATCCAATAGAATCTCTATGGTCTCAGTGTGAGCCTCAGATTCCCAAGGTTCCTCATTAGGGAACTCATTGGGGGCCAGTGGACGTCCATTGAGGTCTTCCTCAGTGGCGATCACTGCCTCTCCCTCCTCTCCAAATTCGGCCATGTTGATGACCTTGCACTCTCCTTTTAGATTCTCCTCTGTATTGCTTGGAAGAGTACTAGGAGGGAGTTCAGTAATTTTCTTGCTCAGCTGTCCCACTTGTGCCTCCAAGTTTCTAATGGAGGACCTTGTTTCAGTCATGAAACTTTGAGTAGTTTTGATTAGATCAGAGACCATGGTTGCTAAGTCAGAGTGGCTCTGCTCAGAATTCTCGTTCTGTTGCTGAGAAGATGATGGAAAAGGCTTGCCATTGCTAAACTTGTTTCTTCCACCATTATTGTTGTTGAAACCTTGTTGAGGTCTCTGTTGATCCTTCCATGAGAGATTTGGATGATTTCTCCATGAAGGATTATAGGTGTTTCCATAGGATTCTCCCATGTAATTCACCTCTTCCATTGAAGGGTTCTCCGGATCATAAGCTTCTTCTTCAGATGAAGCATCCTTAGTACTGCCTGGTGTAGCTTGCATTCCAGACAGACTTTGAGAAATCATATTGACTTGCTGAGTCAATATTTTGTTCTGAGCCAATATGGCATTCAAAGTATCAATCTCAAGAACTCCTTTCTTCTGATTCGTCCCATTGTTCACAGGATTCCTTTCAGAAGTGTACATGAATTGGTTATTTGTAACCATTTCAATGAGTTCTTGAGCTTCTGCAGGCATCTTCTTCAGATGAAGAGATCCTCCAGTACAGCTGTCAAATGACATCTTGGACAGTTCAGACAGACCATCATAGAAGATACCTATGATGCTCCATTCAGAAAGCATGTCAGAGGGACACTTTCTGATCAATTATTTGTATCTTTCCCAAGCTTCATTGAGGGATTCACCTTCCTTCTGTCTGAAGGTTTGGACTTCCACTCTAAGCTTACTCAATTTTTGAGGTGGAAAGAACTTTGCCAAGAAGGCATTGACTAGCTTTTCCCTAGAGTTTAGGCTTTCTTTAGGATGTGAGTCCAACCATATCCTAGCTCTGTCTCTTACAGCAAAAGGAAATATCATAAGTTTGTAGACCTCAGGGTCAACCCCATTGGTCTTGACAGTGTCACAGATTTGCAAAAATTCAGCTAAAAACTGATGAGGATCTTCCAATGGAAGTCTATGGAACTTGCAATTCTGTTGCATTAGAGAAACTAATTGAGGCTTAAGCTCACATTTGTTTGCTCCAATGGCAGGGATAGAGATGCTTCTCCCATAGAAGTCGGGAGTAGGTGCAGTAAAGTCACCCAGCACCTTCTTTGCATTGTTGGCATTATTGTTGTTTTTGGCTGCCATGGGTTCTTCTTCTTTGAAGATTTCTGTTAGGTCCTCTACAGAGAGTTGTGCTTTAGCTTCTCTTAGCTTTCGCTTCAAGGTCCTTTCAGGTTCAGGGTCAGCCTCAACAAGAATGCTTTTGTCTTTGTTCCTGCTCATATGAAAGAGAAGGAACAAGAAACTATGGAATCCTCTATGTCACAGTATAGAGATTCCTTGAGGTGTCAGAGGAAAAGAAGAATAGAAGGAAGAGGTAGAAGAATTCGAACTTATCAAGAGGGATAGAGTTCAAATTGTGCATTGAGGAGGAGTGTTAGTCCATAAATAGAAGGATGTGAGAATAAGGGAAGAAATTTTCGAAAATTAAGTAAAAGATTTTAAAATCATTTTGAAAAATACTAATTGATTTTCGAAAACTAAGAGTGGAAAAGAAATCAAGTGATTTTTGAAAAAAGATTTTGAAATTAGAAATTAAAAAGATAAGATTGAAAACTATTTTGAAAAAGATGTGATTAATAAGATATGATTGAAAAGTTATGGTTTTAAAAAGACATGAATGAGAAGATATGATTTGAAAAACAATTTAAAAAGATTTGATTTTGAAAATTAATGACTTGGCTAACAAGAAAAGATATGATTCAAGCATTAAACCTTTCTCAACAGAAAAGGCAACATACTTGAATTGTTGAATCAAATCATTAATTGCTAGCAAGTATCTTTGAAAAAGAAAGAAATTGATTTTGAAAATCTATGATTGAAAATATATGATTTGAAAAAGATTTGATTTTGAAAACTTGAAAAAAAATTTGAATCAAAAACAAAATCTTCCCTCTTGTGCCATCCTGGCGTTAAACGCCCAGAATGGTACACATTCTGGCATTTAACGCCCAAAACACTACCCTTTTGGGCGTTAAACGCCCAGCCAGGCACCCTGGTTAGCGTTTAAACGCCAGCTTTCCTTCTTCACTGGGCATTTTGAACGCCCAGCTTTTTCTGTGTAATTCCTCTGCTGTATGTTCTGAATCTTCAATTCTCTGTATTATTGACTTGAAAAGACACAAAGAAAAATTTTTTTTGAATTTTTAATGATGAGGAATAATCAAAATGCAACTAAAATCAAATAAACAATGCATGCAAGACACCAAACTTAGAAGTTTGTATACTATTGACACTAACAAAATGAGAATGCATATGAGAAACAACAAAACACTCAAGACAAGAGAATTTAAAGATCAGAACAAGGAAATCATCAAGAACAACTTGAAGATCAATGAAGACACATGATTGAATTTGAAAAAAATGCAAGAAGAATAGAAACATGCAATTGACACCAAACTTAAAATGAGACACTAGACTCAACAAGAAACATAAAATATTTTTGGTTTTTATGATTTTGTAATTTTTTTGGATTTTTCGAAAATTGAGTGAAAAAGAAAATAAGGATATCAAAATTCTTAATGAGAATTCCAGGAATCATGCAATGTTAGTCTAAAGCTTCAGTCTAAATGAATTAGACATGGCTAGCCAAGCTTCAGCAGGACATTGCATTCAAGAGCTAAAATGATGAGAATCAATCAGCTTTGGTGATGATAAGAACATCACCTTGAAACACTAGAATTCATTCTTAAGAACTCTGAAGAAAAATACCTAAGCTAAGCAACAAGATGAACCGTCAGTTGTCCAAACTCAAACAATCCCCGGCAACGGTGACAAAAACTTGGTGCACGAAATTGTGATCATCAATGGCGCCTGATGTGCATAAACTTGATATGCTACGATTTAGGAAATTGCACGATCGGCAAAATTCCTTCCGGCAAGTGCACCGGTTATCGTCAAGTAAAAACTCACAATAGAGTGAGGTCGAATCCCACAAGGATTGGTTGAGTGAGCAATTCGGATTAGAAGTATGTTCTAGTTGAGCGGAATCAAGATTTAGATGAGAATTGCGGAATATAAAATTGCATGAATTAAAGAGCGAGAAGCTAAAGTGCTGAAATTAAAAATGGATGGGGGTGATTGCATGAATTGAAATTGCAGAATGTAAATAGAAAGTGTAGATCAGAAATGGGAGTTCATTGGGTGTTAGGAGATATTGAGATCTCCGAATCAAAACATTTTTATCTCTTCCTCAACCAATGCATTCATTGAATTTTGCTTGGCAATCTTATATGATTGGATCCCAATCCCTTGGCTCACCAATTCTCTCTAAAAACAAACAAATTCCCAATCCCTTGGTTTAAATGTTCATAAGAAGAGATGATGCTCGATCACTGATTATACCACACAGTTTCATGAACCACAATTTGGTAGGATTACATGTCACAATATCCATCCAAACCCCAATCCAATTCACTGTGAGAAAGCTTCTCTAGCATGAATCCTCCATTCCTTTCCCAAGGTTCCGAAGGATTCCAATTATGGGTAGTTTCTTTCCCAAGACAACTACCCAATGGAATTAGATCGAGAAGCTTTCTAACAAAATTTAAGAGAAAAGATTGAAGAAGAAGATAAAACTATTATTGATTCATTGAATTACAATAGAGCTCCCTAACCCAATGAAAGGGGTTTAGTGATTCATAGCTCAGAATTCAATTACAAAATTGATGAAAAATTCCCAAGTGTCTCCAAAAATCCTAACTAACTTCAATTCTATCCTATTTATACACTTTCTAAATTGAGCTTCTGATGTGTTTCTTGGGCTTTGAGGCTTTTCCTAGATTTCCTTTTGCTTTGGGTTTATGGTCCATAATCCTGATGAGGCTGTGATCCAATTCTGTAACATTCATTGAGAAAACTTAGTGAATAACAAGTAATGACACAAGACTCAACAAATTGAAGTTCCAGACTCATCAATTCTTCAGGCCCAATCCCATAAACCATGATATTCAATTGGGTTTCATACCATAATACGTTTAAGTTAATGTTTGTGCTCAAATGCTAACTTAAACTTCAATATATTTGGCCCAGAAACTCTTTCAAAAAGTGGCGTTTAAGTTGAAGTTTAAGTTTCAGTTTAAGGTTAAACTGAAATTTAAACGTGGAAATGGAAGAAAGCAACCCAGGAGTGTGACATGTCGAACACGTTTAAGGTTCAGTTTACGGTTAAACTGAAGCTTAAACGTGGAAATGAAGAAAACAACTCTGGAGGAGCAATTGGGTCGAACACGTTTAAGCTTCAGTTTAAGGTTAAACTGAAGCTTAAACGTGGAAATGAGAAAGCAACCCTGGAGGAGAGAAATAGTCGAACACGTTTAAGCTCCAGTTTAAGGTTAAACTAGAGCTTAAACGTGGAAATGCTCCTGGTGCCTTTCCTACTTCTGGCGTTTAACCTCCAGTTTAAGGTTAAACTGGAGGTTAAACGTGGAATTGCTTCCTGGTGAGAAATGGTGTCGAACACGTTTAACCTCCAGTTTAAGGTCAAACTGGAGGTTAAACGTGGAAATGCCCCCTTGGTGAAATTCTCATTCTGGCGTTTAACTTCCAGTTTAAGGTTAAACTGGAGGTTAAACGCCAGTTTCAGCATTTCTCAACTTCCATGATTCTGGCGTTTAACTTCCAGTTTAACCTTAAACTGGAGGTTAAACGCCAATTTAAGCTTTGGTGCATTTCTCATTCTGGCGTTTAACTTCCAGTTTAAGGTTAAACTGGAGGTTAAACGCCACTTTCAGCATTATATGGCTTGGCAGTTTAAGTTCCAGTTTAAGCTTAAACTGGAACTTAAACTCCACATGTGATCTTCAAGCTTCCTTTATTGATTTTGTTGCTTCCTTGCCTAGCCTCTTCTTCCCTGAAATCATCCAAACAATTGCATCAAGGTCTTGCAAAATTTCATGAGAAATCTTCTATTCATAGCATTCAAGTAATATAACTAAAAACTCATGAAATTTGCATCAAAATTATACTGTTTGGATGATTCATTACTTTGTTGTTCATTTAACCATTCTTGGTTACTTTAAGCTCAAGAAAATGCATAAAACAACTAAAACTAACAGGAAAATGCTAGTGAAACTAGCCTAAGATGCCTTGGCATCACAACACCAAACTTAATACTTGCTTGTCCCTAAGCAAGTCTTGAGTTATTTGAGAAGAAAGTATGAATCAAAAAGCAATTACATTGGCTATATTAGCAAGCATTTGAAGTTCATCAGAAGGGTTTTATGCAGAAAGTTGCAGCATCACTTTTTCATTCTTATCAGGTAGGATTATCACTTTTTTCATTGCATCCATCAAACACTGCTATGGCCTCTTGTTATTCTTATGTCCTTGGCACTTTTTCCTTTCTTTGTTTTTTTTTTCTTTTTCTTAGAGCTCCCTTGCTCCTTGTTTGCTCAGTGTCATGTGTTGCACAAGCCTTTGGCATTTTCTTTTTCTTGTCAGTGCACTACACATATCCACTACAGGCATTTTAGTTCATATTTCTTCTTGAGACATTGGTGCCCAGCACCTCTTTGTGTGACTAAATGTTTTGTATTTAGGCTGCTCTTGATAATGGACTTTTGGTTGATAATCCCGGGTTAGTTAACCCAAGTTACCAAGTGTTGAAACACTCCTCAGAACCTATTCATCCAAGCATATCCTTAATACATAAACACCACAGGCATTTGTCTCAGAAGTTCAAACCATTGGTGCCTAGCTTATTTTCTCAATTTTTTTGCTTTTTGGTTGCCCTTTTTCAGTGGCTTTTTCTTCTTCTTTTTCTTTCTTTTTCATGGCCAAAGACATTTATTCATCAAGATCCATAGACAGTATTCAACTTCTACACAAAAATGATAATTCTACACTCAATTTCCAGTGAGCTGACTAAACAATCAAGCATGCATACCACCACTTAATTTTACTTGATTTGTCACTAATTGAGCCAAGTTACTTTTGTTCAAACTTTTCTTTTATTTTTGGAAACAGAACAAGTATGGCAAGCATTTGTTTAAGAAGGTGAAGTTATATCCAAACATCTAGGCATTCACTTTATTCAAAGCAATAAACAGACAAACATACTAGAAATTTCACATAAAACTTAAATGACTTATAATGAAAGAAAGCTCATAAAGACAATTCACAAACTATCATTTGATTATTAAAGAACGAGACCACCTCTTATTTATTGCTTGGTTCTTCTTGATTCTTGGATCCTGCTTCTTCTTGCTTCTTACCTCTTTTTGACCACTTGTACTTCCCTTGTCTTTTCTTATGAGCTTTTTCCAGAATCCAGCCTTTTTCATTGTTTCTTCCACTCCTTTTTCAAGGACCATTGCCTTGTTTATTTCTCCTTCTTTTCTCCCTTTGAAATACTCATCAAAAGCTAGGAATGCTGGGTCCATCTTGTGTAGATGTTCCCCTATGTAGTTAAGCTTGATTTGAGAACTGATGTTGTAATCAGCTTGAACTGAGTATCTTGCATTCTGCAAAGTGGTGGCTTCCTTGATTGCCAAGATATTGGCATCTTGGTGTTGGCATATGTGGCTGAGGGATTCCTGTAATTGTGAATTCTGTTCCCTTTGCAGATCTAGAAATCTTGATTCAAAGTTCCTTTGCATATCCATCATTTTTAGGTGAAAGTCCTCTTGTCTCTCCTGAGACCTCATGTATTGTTGAGACATTCCTTCTATGATTTCCTGCATTCTGCTCATATCCATGGGGTCTCTGGGAACTTGTTGCCTTCTTCCTGGAATTCCTTACTCTTCTTGCTCTTCTTCTCCTTCTTCTCCTTCTTCTCATTCTTCTTGCTCTGCTTCTGCTTGTTGTCCTTCTTCATTTCTTCTTTTTGTATGTCTTGGAGCAATTGGGCCAAGAGTCATTCTGTACGCAGTTATGGCCATTCCAGGATATAGCCAATTAGGTTTTTCATCTTCAAGTGGTACTTGGGCATCGATGCATAGTCTAATGATGGTGCTAGGGAAGTGGAGCCAGGAGTCATGGTCACTTTTCTCACTAAACTCTTGTATCTGTTCAGCAATGAGTTTATGAACTTTGATCTCCCCTCCCACCATAATGCAATGTAGCAAGATGGCTCTTTTAGGGACTATTTCTGAAGAGTTTGCAGTGGGTAGGATGGATCTCCTAACTATTGCATACCACCCTTTAGCTTCAGGTGTTAGGTCTCCCCTTCTCAAGACTCTTGGAGCCCCTTTGTTTTTCTCACCCATTCAGCTCTGATGGCACAAAGGTCTTCAGCAATAGTCGAATAGTCAGGTTCTCCTATCATCCTTTCTTCATAACTTGCTTGGCTGAAACGTATGTTTTTCAGGCCAAGAGTTTTCATGATTGCTTTGGGGCTGAAGTCAACTTCCACCCCTCTCACATAGCTTTTGTATGTGGGTTCCACGGTTGGATCCTCCCTCACTGCATTTGCATAAAACTCCTTCACCAGGTTGATGTTGATTTTAGTGATTGGCTTAGTCAAGAGCTCCCACTTCCTCTTTTTGATCTTCTCCCAAATACCTGGAAACTCATCCTTTTCAAGGTCAAAGGGAACCTCAGCTAGTACCCTTTTAGGTCTCATCCATTCGGCTTGAATCTCATGGAAAACTGATTTGTATTTTCATGCATCAAATTCCCTTTCCTCCTCCATTGGCTCCTTATCCTTTCTTCTTTTGTGGCTAGATGAGGCTGCCATTGGTTCTTTAGTTTTGGCAAGTGACAAGCTAAAGTTGACAAGGTGAAGTAAGAAAGTGTTGTTAGAAGTGTGGTGAGGTTGTTTTCGGCAAGAGATAGTTATGCTATGATGAAAGAAAATGTGCAAGAAGGAGATTTGGTGGTGTGGAACTCGTTCCTCAAGTGGTTCTTTATAGTGCATGCAAGTGAAAAATGGATGGCTAGGGTGATTTGTGAAGTATGGCTTGATGGTAAATATATGAATTAGGGAGAAGGACGAATTGCTTTTCACTTTCTTGGAAGTATTCTGGGTGCATTAGGTTGTACATGTAGCTATCTTTTCATGCAGAACTTCCTTTTCCCATGTGTTAGTTTCAAAGACTTGTGAACTTCCTTTTTGACCAAGAACCGTACCTCCCCCCTTGTCTTCTTCCTCCATTTTTATCCTTCCTTTTGTACCTGCACAAACAAACAAATTTGCTATTATTTTTCGGTCCATGTGAATAATGAATAGTACTTGCACATGTTTTTTTTTATTCTTTTTGAATTGTAAATCAATGATTGTCTTCATGAGCTTATAGCCGTGACCTTTGTATGTATGCACACTTATTACTGGACACCAAACTTAGTGTTTGGTAATGTCTCCTGATGATATGAAATCCATGTTGGTTGTCCTTAATAATTGTGCATAATTCTAATAAATCATAGTCACTTTGGCTCTTTGATCCTAAACAATTTTACTACCTAAAATAATTGAAATCAAAGTATTAAAACGTGCAATGGTTTACTTGTCATGAATTTCTAAATCCAAAGGAACTTCTTGCTTTTCATTAACTGTGTTTAAAAGGAACACCAAACTTAATGTTTGGTTGTGCACCTTGAAAGATTGAATACAATTTGAATAAGATTTGGGGGTGCCTTCAGGTACACCAAACTTAGAGACCAATTGTATTTTACATTGCAATGTTTAGTGCACCTTATCAACAGTTGTCCTGAGGATTCAAGTTCATGCATAAGAAACCATGCTTTATTAGATGCAGAGCAAAACAATAAAGAGTAAGGATACTAAAACATAGGTTGCCTCCCATGAAGCGCTTCTTTAACGTCACTAGCTTGACGGTTGTCCCTTGTTAGGGTGGATTGTAGTGCTTGATGTCCTCTCCTCTCACTATGGAAACGTCCCCATTTAATTCCTTCATGATTTCCAAATGTTCCATAGAAAGAACTTTCCTGATTGTGCACACTTGAGGGAGCTGGGAAGGAATGGGTTTGAGGCCAGGTGGGATTGGCAGATAATGACTTGATATCACTTTGTCTCCCGGAGAGAAACCTTCAGTGGGAATTTTCTTGTTTCTCCACCCTCTTGGCAATTTCTTTACAATTCTTCCCTCTCTCTCGAGGATTTCTTCATTGACCCTTATGCTAGGAGGAACCTTCTGATCTGTTTTTATTGATTCTTGTGGCTTTAACTCTTGTAATTCTTGTTTGCCTTCAAAGGATTGTTTTAGAGTTTCAGCTGCTGAATTGCTTTCCTCCAAACACAGATTGCTACTATCATCCTTAGGCTTTTCAGGTTCTGGTTCAGGCTCAGATGCAGGTTTAAAAACATGGAAAATGAGCTGTTCATCATGTACTCTCAAAATTAGCTCTCCTTGTTCTATATCTATGAGCGCTCTAGCAGTGGCTAGAAATGGCCTTCCCAGAATGATAGGGTATAGGTAGCTTTCCTCCATGTCCAAAATGACAAAGTCTGTGGGGAAAAAATAATTTCCCACTTTCACCAGCACATTCTCAACTACCCCTTCAGCTTGCTTTTGAGTTTTGTCAGCCAGTTGTATGATTACATCAGTGGATCTCACCTCATTCAGTTGTAGCCTCCTCATAAGAGTCAGAGGCATCACATTTATGCTAGCTCCTAGATCACAGAATCCTCTGTCAATTTTTGTTTCCCCTATGATGCAGGGGATATGAAAACTTCCTGGGTCTGTTTTCTTAGAGACCATATCCTTCTTAATGAGTGCACTGCATTCCTTGTTCATTATTACAGTTTGTCCTCCCTTCAAAACTCTTTTCTTGCTCAGCAATTCCTTCAAATACTTGATGTGTGTAGGCATCTGCTGGAGGATCTCAAGAAAGGGAATATTGATATGGAGAGACTTAAATGTCTCTAAGAACCTTGAATATGTTTTCCCTTTTTCACCTCCTCCTAACCTCTGAGGAAATGGTGCTTTTGGTTGGTATGTTCCCAGCATGCCTTCCTTTTGCATTTCCTTGGCTTGCTCAGTTTCACTTTCCTGCTTAGCTTCTTCCACACCTTCTTTCAAGATTTCTGGCTCCTTTTCTGAGGGTCTGATTCCTTCTTCTTCTGAGACTTTCTTCAATATGGTGATGGCCTTGCATTCTTCCCATCTCACTCCCTTTTGTTCCCCTTTAGGATTCTTTTCTGTGTCACTAGGGAACACTGCAGTTGACTTGGGGGCCTGTTGAGATAGCTCTCCTACTCGAGACTCCATCCACTTGAGTTTTTCACCATGGTTCCTTAAGGTCGATCTCACATCTTCCCTAAAGCTTTTCAACTCATTTATGTCCTGACCCATGTTTGCTAGTATTCCTTCTATCCTGTTTAATTGATCTTGAAATTGTTGGTTCGGATTGGATTGGGCAGGTTGATTATTTTGGCCATGATATGGTGGTTGGGAGTAAGTGTTTTGTGTGGCTTGGTATGATCTTTGGTTGGAGTTTTGGTATGTGGAATTGTTATGTTGGTTGTGGTTGTAAGGTTTGTGGGTTTGTGGTTGGGTTTGCTGGTTTTCCCACCCAAAGTTTGGGTGGTTTTTCCATCCTGGGTTGTAAGTGTGGAATGTGGATCATATGATTGCTTTTGTTGGTTTCCCACATAGTTGGCCTCTTCCCAATCACCTCCTTCAATGCTTACTTCCTCTTGATCTTGTGTGTGTATTGCAGCCACTTGCTTTGTGTCTAATTTCCTGGTGAGCTCTGCTAGTTGCTTGGCAAACACCTTGTTTTGGGCTAGAATTGTATCAACATGGTTCAGCTCCATGACTCCCTTAGTGTTGTGCCTCTCTGAAGCATAGTAGTATTCATTCTCAGCCACTGTCTCAATCACTTCAATGGCTTCTTCCACAGTCTTTTTCCTGTTCAATGAACCTCCTGATGAATGGTCTACAGCCTTCCTTGATTCATAAGAAAGTCCATCATAGAAAATATGCAATTGCACCCAGTCATGGAACATATCTGGTGGGCATTTCCTTGTCAATTCTTTGAACCTCTCCCATGCCTCGTAGAGGGTTTCACCATCCTGTTGTCTGAAAGTCTGAACCTCAGATCGAAGCCTATTGACCTTTTGTGGGGGGTAGAAACGTGCCAGAAACTTGCTTTCCACCTCATCCCAGGTTGTTAGGCTCCCCCTTGGGAATGATTCCAGCCACTTAGCTGCCTTGTCCCTAAGTGAAAATGGGAACAAGAGCAGTTTATAGGCATCTTCCTGGACTCCATTGGACTTCACAGTGTCGCAAATTCTCAGGAATTTTGTGAGATGTTGGTTTGGGTCTTCATTAGCACTCCCACCAAATGAACAATGATCCTCCACCAATGATATTAGCTGTGGTTTGAGTTCAAAATTGTTGGCCTGAATGGGTGGTTTCTGGATGCTGCTACCACAATTCCCAGAGGTTGGATTTATGTATGAACCAAGAACCCTCCTCTCAGGAATGGCATTGTTTCCATCAGCCCTCTCATGGTTGTGAACTTCTCTATCCATGTTGAGATCTAGAGCTTCCTCAAAATTGTCCTCAGATTCTCCTTCCGATTCTTCTTCTCTCAGTACTCTCTTCCCTCTTGCTTCCCTTCTAAGTCTATGAAGGGTCCTCTCTGGTTCGGTATATGAAGGAGTTGATGTCTCTCCTCTCCTACCTGTCATACAAGAACACACCACAAGCAACAAACAAGTGGAATACTCTTGGTTAATGGAAAAGTATGGTTAGAGTAGTTGAGGAATTAATTCAAATAGTTAGTGGGTCAGTGAGTTAGTTGCTTGAATTGAAAGGCATAAGAAAGAAAAAGCAATTAACAGAGTGCAGAAATTAAGATTCAACAAGTAACTTGAACTAAATTAACAAAACAAGAAAAATGCTCAATCTAGTTAACTTCCAATTTGAGAATTGTCAATCGAAAACCAATCCCCGGCAACGGCGCCATAAACTTGATGTGCATAAACTTGATATGCTACGATTTAGGAAATTGCACGATCGGCAAAATTCCTTCCGGCAAGTGCACCGGTTATCGTCAAGTAAAAACTCACAATAGAGTGAGGTCGAATCCCACAAGGATTGGTTGAGTGAGCAATTCGGATTAGAAGTATGTTCTAGTTGAGCAGAATCAAGATTTAGATGAGAATTGCGGAATATAAAATTGCATGAATTAAAGAGCGAGAAGCTAAAGTGCTGAAATTAAAAAGGGATGGGGGTGATTGCATGAATTGAAATTGCAGAATGTAAATAGAAAGTGTAGATCAGAAATGGGAGTTCATTGGGTGTTAGGAGATATTGAGATCTCCGAATCAAAACATTTTTATCTCTTCCTCAACCAATGCATTCATTGAATTTTGCTTGGCAATCTTATATGATTGGATCCCAATCCCTTGGCTCACCAATTCTCTCTAAAAACAAACAAATTCCCAATCCCTTGGTTTAAATGTTCATAAGAAGAGATGATGCTCGATCACTGATTATACCACACAGTTTCATGAACCACAATTTGGTAGGATTACATGTCACAATATCCATCCAAACCCCAATCCAATTCACTGTGAGAAAGCTTCTCTAGCATGAATCCTCCATTCCTTTCCCAAGGTTCCGAAGGATTCCAATTATGGGTAGTTTCTTTCCCAAGACAACTACCCAATGGAATTAGATCGAGAAGCTTTCTAACAAAATTTAAGAGAAAAGATTGAAGAAGAAGATAAAACTATTATTGATTCATTGAATTACAATAGAGCTCCCTAACCCAATGAAAGGGGTTTAGTGATTCATAGCTCAGAATTCAATTACAAAATTGATGAAAAATTCCCAAGTGTCTCCAAAAATCCTAACTAACTTCAATTCTATCCTATTTATACACTTTCTAAATTGAGCTTCTGATGTGTTTCTTGGGCTTTGAGGCTTTTCCTTGATTTCCTTTTGCTTTGGGTTTATGGTCCATAATCCTGATGAGGCTGTGATCCAATTCTGTAACATTCATTGAGCAAACTTAGTGAATAACAAGTAATGACACAAGACTCAACAAATTGAAGTTCCAGACTCATCAATTCTTCAGGCCCAATCCCATAAACCATGATATTCAATTGGGTTTCATACCATAATACGTTTAAGTTAATGTTTGTGCTCAAATGCTAACTTAAACTTCAATATATTTGGCCCAGAAACTCTTTCAAAAAGTGGCGTTTAAGTTGAAGTTTAAGTTTCAGTTTAAGGTTAAACTGAAACTTAAACATGGAAATGGAAGAAAGCAACCCAGGAGTGTGAAATGTCGAACACGTTTAAGCTTCAGTTTACGGTTAAACTGAAGCTTAAACGTGGAAATGAAGAAAACAACTCTGGAGGAGCAATTGGGTCGAACACGTTTAAGCTTCAGTTTAAGGTTAAACTGAAGCTTAAACGTGGAAATGAGAAAGCAACCCTGGAGGAGAAAAATAGTCGAACACGTTTAAGCTCCAGTTTAAGGTTAAACTGGAGCTTAAACGTGGAAATGCTCCTGGTGCCTTTCCTACTTCTGGCGTTTAACCTCCAGTTTAAGGTTAAACTGGAGGTTAAACGTGGAATTGCTTCCTGGTGAGAAATGGTGTCGAACACGTTTAACCTCCAGTTTAAGGTCAAACTGGAGGTTAAACGTGGAAATGCCCCCTTGGTGAAATTCTCATTCTGGCGTTTAACTTCTAGTTTAAGGTTAAACTGGAGGTTAAACGCCAGTTTCAGCATTTCTCAACTTCCATGATTCTGGCGTTTAACTTCCAGTTTAACCTTAAACTGGAGGTTAAACGCCAATTTCAGCTTTGGTGCATTTCTCATTCTGGCGTTTAACTTCCAGTTTAAGGTTAAACTAGAGGTTAAACGCCACTTTCAGCATTATATGGCTTGGCAGTTTAAGTTCCAGTTTAAGCTTAAACTGGAACTTAAACTCCACATGTGATCTTCAAGCTTCCTTTATTGATTTTGTTGCTTCCTTGCCTAGCCTCTTCTTCCCTGAAATCATCCAAACAATTGCATCAAGGTCTTGCAAAATTTCATGAGAAATCTTCTATTCATAGCATTCAAGTAATATAACTAAAAACTCATGAAATTTGTATCAAAATTATACTGTTTGGATGATTCATTACTTTGTTGTTCATTTAACCATTCTTGGTTACTTTAAGCTCAAGAAAATGCATAAAACAACTAAAACTAACAGGAAAATGCTAGTGAAACTAGCCTAAGATGCCTTGGCATCAGCGCCATCAACATGGTACGCTCAATTGCAATCTCAACTCTTTATCACAACTTCGCACAACTAACCAGCAAGTGCACTGGGTCGTCCAAGTAATAAACCTTACGCGAGTAAGGGTCGATCCCACGGAGATTGTTGGTATGAAGCAAGCTATGGTCATCTCGTAAATCTCAGTTAGGCAGATTCAAATGGTTATGGATGATTTATGAATAAAACATAAAATAAAGATAGAGATACTTATGTAATTCATTGGTGAGAATTTCAGATAAGCGTATGGAGATGCTTTGTCCCTTCCGTCTCTCTGCTTTCCTACTGTCTTCATCCAATCCTTCTTACTCCTTTCCATGGCAAGCTGTATGTTGGGCATCACCGTTGTCAATGGCTACAGTCCCGTCCTCTCAGTGAAAATGTTCAACGCGCTCTATCAAAGCACGGCTAATCATCTGTCGGTTCTCAATCAGGTTGGAATAGAATCCATTGATTCTTTTGCGTCTGTCACTAACGCCCAGCCTTCAGGAGTTTGAAGCTCGTCACAGTCATTTAATCCTCGAATCCTACTCAGAATACCACAGACAAGGTTTAGACCTTCCGGATTCTCCTGAATGCCGCCATCAATTCTAGCTTATACCACGAAGATTCCGATTAAGGGATCCAAGAGATATCCACTCAATCTAAGGTAGAACGGAGGTGGTTGTCAGGCACGCGTTCATAGGTGAGAATGATGATGAGTGTCACGGATCATCACATTCATCAAGTTGAGGAACAAGTGATATCTTAGAACAAGAATAAGCTGAATTGAATAGAAGAACAATAGTAATTGCATTAATACTCGAGGTACAGCAGAGCTCCACACCTTAATCTATGGTGTGTAGAAACTCCACCGTTGAAAATACATAAGAACAAAGTCTAGGGATGGCCGAATGGCCAGCCTCCCAATGATCTAAGAACTAGACATCCAAAGATAATCAAAAGATCTAAAATGATCCAAAGATCAAAATACAATAGCAAAAGGTCCTATTTGTAGAGAACTAGTAGCTTAGAGTTTACAAAAATGAGTAAATGGCATAAAAATCCACTTCCTGGCCCACTTGGTGTGTGCTTGGGCAGAGAATTGAAGCTTTCATGTGTAGAGACTCTTCTTGGAGTTAAACGCCAGCTTTTGTGCCAGTTTGGGCGTTTAACTCCCATTCTTGTGCCAGTTCCGGCGTTTAACGCTGGGCAGTTTTGAGCTGATTTGGAACGCCGGTTTGGGCCATCAAATCTCGGGCAAAGTATAGACTATTATACATTGCTGGAAAGCCCAGGATATCTACTTTCCAACGAAGTTGAGAGCGCGCCAATTGAGCCTTTGTAGCTCCATAAAATCCACTTCGAGTGCAGGGAGGTCAGAATCCAACAGCATCTACGGTCCTTTTCAGCCTCTGAATCAGATTTTTGCTCAGATCCCTCAATTTCAGCCAGAAAATATCTGAAATCATAGAAAAATACACAAACTCATGGTAAAGTCCAGAAAAGTGAATTTTAACTAAAAACTAATAAAAATATAATAAAAACTAACTAAAACATACTAAAAACATACTAAAAATAATGCCAAAAAGCGTATAAATTATCCGCTCATCAGGGATCCTGTGGGGTCCACAGATCCTGAGATGATCCTGCGGGATCCACAGATCCTGAGGTGTCAAGGATTTACATCCCTACACCAATTAGGCATGTAAAATGCCTTTCCATGCAATTCTGGCATTTAAATGCCGAAGTGATGCATGTTCTGGGCGTTCAACGCCCATGTACAGCATGTTTCTGGCGTTGAACGACAGTTCCATGCTTGTTTCTGGCGTTCAGCGCCAGCTCTCCTCAGGGTGCATTCCTGGCGTTTGAACACCGGGATGTTGCTTGTTTCTGGCGTTCAGCGCCAGATCCATGCTCTGTTATGGCGTTGAACGCCAGCCAGATGCTCCTTACTGGCATTTAAACGCCAGTAAGTCATTCCTCCAGGGTGTATTTTTCTTCTGCTATTTTTTATTCTGTTTTTAATTTTAATATTTTTTCGTGACTCCACATGATCATGAACCTAATAAAACATAAAAGAACAATAAAATAAAAAATAAAATTAGATAAATAAAAATTGGGTTGCCTCCCAATAAGCGTTTCTTTAATGTCAATAGCTTGACAGTGGGCTCTCATGGAGCCTCACAGGTGATCAGGTCAATGTTGTATAGTCCCAACACCAAACTTAGAGTTTGGTTTCGGATTTTCAACACCAAACTTAGAGTTTGGTTGTGGGGATTCAACACCAAACTTAAAGTTTGATTGTGGGGGCTCTGTTTGACTCTGTACTGAGAGAAGCTCTGCATGCTTACTCTCCCTTGTTACAGAAGGATAGTCGTGTGCCTTAAACTCAAGGTAGTCCCCATTCAATTGAAGGACTAATTCTCCTCTGTTAACATCTATCACAGCTTCTGCTGTGGCTAAGAAAGGTCTTCCAAGGATGATGCATTCATCATCCTCCTTCCTAATGTCTAAGATTATGAAATCAGCAGGAATGTAAAGGCCTTTAACCTTTACCAACACGTCCTCTACTAATCCATAAGCTTGTCTTACTGACTTGTCTGCCAGTTGTATTGAGAATAAGGCAGGCTGTACCTCAATGATCCCCAGCTTCTTCATTACAGAGAGTGGCATAAGATTTATGCCTGACCCTAGGTCACACAGAGCTTTTTCAAAGGTCATGGTGCCTATGGTACATGGTATTAAGAATTTCCCAGGATCTTGTTTCTTTTGAGGTGAAGTTTGCTGAACCCATGTATCAAGTTCACTAATGAGCAAGGGAGGTTCACCTTCCAAAGTCTCATTACCAAATAACTTGGCATTCAACTTCATGATAGCTCCTAGATATTGAGCAACTTGCTCTCCAGTTACATCTTCATCTTCTTCAGAGGAAGAATAATCTTCAGAGCTCATGAATGGCAGAAGGAGATTTAATAGAATCTCTATGGTCTCTATATGAGCCTCAGATTCCTTTGGATCCTCAATAGGGAACTCCTTCCTGCTTGAGAGACGTCCCATGAGATCTTCCTCATTAGGATTCACGTCCTCTCCCTCCTCCTTGCATTCGGCCATATTGATTATATCAATGGCCTTGCACTCTCTTTTTGAATTTTCTTCAGTATTGCTTAGGAGAGTACTAGGAGGGGTTTCAGTGATTTTCTTACTCAGTTGGCCCACTTGTGCCTCCAGATTTCTGATGGAGGATCTTGTTTCATTTATGAAACTTAAAGTGGCCTTAGACAAATCAGAAACTAAATTTGCTAAGTTAGAGGTATTCTGTTCATAATTCTCTGTCTGTTGCTGAGAAGATGATGGATAAGGCTTGATATTGCTGAGCCTATTTCTTCCACCATTATTAAAGCCTTGTTGAGGCTTTTGTTGATCCTTCCGTGAGAAATTTGGATGATTTCTCCATGATGAATTATAGGTGTTTCCATAAGGTTCACCCATGTAATTTACCTCTGCCATTGCAGGATTTTCAGGATCATAAGCTTCTTCTTCAGAAGATGCCTCTTTAGTACTGTTGGATGCATTTTGCCATCCATTCAGACTTTGAGAAATCATGTTGACTTGCTGAGTCAACATTTTGTTCTGAGCCAATATGGCATTCAGAGCATCAATTTCAAGAAATCCCTTCCTCTGAGGCATCCCATTATTCATGGAATTTCTCTCAGAAGTATACATGAATTTGTTATTTGCAACCATGTCAATAAGTTCCCGAGCTTCTGCAGGCATTTTCTTTAGGTGAATGGATCCACCTGCAGAGTGGTCCAATGACATCTTGGAAAACTCAGATAGACTATATAGAATATATCTAATATGGTCCACTCTGAAAACATGTCAGAAGGACACTTTTTGGTCATCTGCTTGTATCTTTCCCAAGCTTCATAGAGGGATTCACCATCTTTTTGCTTGAAGGTCTGAACATCCATTCTAAGCTTGTTCAGCTTTTGAGGAGGAAAGAATTTATCCAAGAAGGCCGTGACCAGCTTATCCCAGGAGTCCAGGCTATCTTTAGGTTGTGAGTCCAACCATGTTCTAGCTCTGTCTCTTACAGCAAAAGGGAAAAGCATGAGCCTGTAGACTTCAGGATCTACTCCATTCGTCTTAACAGTCTCACAAATCTGCAAGAACTCAGTTAAAAACTGGTAAGGATCTTCAGATGGAAGTCCATGAAACTTGCAGTTCTGTTGCATTAGAGCAACTAACTGAGGTTTCAGCTCAAAATTGTTTGCTCCAATGGCAGGAATTGAGATGCTTCTTCCATCAAACTTGGACGTGGGTTTAGTAAAATCACCAAGCATCCTCCTTGCATTATTGTTGTTGGGTTCGGCTGCCTTCTCCTTCTCTTGTTCAAAAATTTTAGAAAGGTTGCCTCTGGATTATTGTAATTTAGCTTCTCTTAGTTTCCTCTTCAGAGTCCTTTCAGGTTCAGGATCAGCTTCAACAAGAGTGTTTTTTTCCTTGTTCCTGCTCATATGAAAGAGAAGAGAACATGAAAAGATGAGAAGTCCTCTATGTCACAGTAAAGAGGATCCTTATTATTAGTAGAAGAAGAAAAGAATAAAGAAAGGAGAATCCAAACACAAGGGTAAGGATAGAGGCTGTGATTGGAGATGAAGAGAGGTGAAGAGAAGTGTTAGTAAATGAATAAATAAATAGAAGAAGATGAGAGAGAGAAATCAAAAATTAATTTTGAAAAGGAGTTAATGATTTTCGAAAATTAAAGATAAGATAGAATTAAAATTAAAATTTAAAACAATTAGTTAATTAAAAAGAATTCTTTTGAAAAAGAGGGAGGTATTTTCGAAAATTAGAGAGGGGAGAGTAGTTAGGTGGTTTTGAAAAAGATAAGAAATAAACAAAAAGTCAAATAATTAGTTGGAAGAGATATTAAAATCAAATTTGAAAAGATAAGAAGATAAGAAGTTAGATAAGATATTTTAAAATCAAATTTTTGAAAAAAGATAAAATTAAAAAAAATATGATATAAAAGATAAAATAAAAAGATATGATTAAAAAGATATGGTTAGAAAAGATTTAATTTTTAAAATTAAAATTAATTGCTTAACTAACAAGAAACTAAAAGATAAGATTCTAGAATTTAAAGATTGAACCTTTCTTAACAAGAAATTAACAACTTCAAATTTTTGAACCAATCACATTAATTGTTAGCATAATTTTCGAAAATAAAGATAAAATTAAGAAAAAGATTTTTGAAAAATATTTTTAAAAAGAAAATTTCAAAAATTAATAAGAAAAGTAAAAAAGATTTGATTTTTGAAAAAGTTTTGAAAATATAAGATTTTTAAAATTGAAAATTTGACTTGACTTGTAAGAAACAACTAATTTTAAAATTTTTTTTGACTAAGTCAACTCAAATTTTCGAAAATTATGAGAAAATTAAGGAAAAGATAATTTTTTATTTTTGAATTTTTAATGATGAGTGAGAAAAACACAATTATGACCCAAAACATGAAAATTTTGGATCAAAACATATTATGCATGCAAGAATACTATGAATGTCAAGATGAACACCAAGAACACTTGAAGTTCATGATGAACATCAAGAACATATTTTTGAAAAAAATTTTGATGCAAAGAAAACATGCAAGACACCAAACTTAGAAATCTTTAATGCATGGACACTATGAATGCAAAAATGCATATGAAAATAATAAAAGACACAAAACAAGAAAACATCAAGATCAAATAAGAAGACTTACCAAGAACAACTTGAAGATCATGAAGAACACCATGAATGCATGAATTTTCGAAAAATAATGCATAAATTTTTAAAAACATGCAATTGACACCAAACTTAAAAATTGACTCAAGACTCTAACAAGAAATACAAAATATTTTTTATTTTTATGATTTTATGATTTCTTTGTATTTTTATTATTTTTTTTCAAAAATATTCTTTAGGAAAACGAAAATAAAGACAAATTTTTGAAAGATTTTTGAAAAAAATTTTTTTGAAAAGAAAATAAAAAGAAAATTACCTAATCTGAGCAACAAGATGAACCGTCAGTTGTCCATACTCGAACAATCCCCAGCAACGGCGCCAAAAACTTGGTGGACGAAATTGTGATCATCAACAATGGCTCCAAAGACTTGGTGCTCTCAAACACAAATCATACTTTGTCACAACTCCGCACAACTAACCAGCAAGTGTACTGGGTCGTCCAAGTAATACCTTACATGAGTAAGGGTCGATCCCACAGAGATTGTTGGTATAAAGCAAGCTATGGTCATCTTGTAAATCCCAATCAGGCGGATTCAACTATATTAAGAGATTATTGGATTTTCGAATAATAATAATAAATTTAAACAGAAAATAAAGATAGAATTACTCATGTAATTCAATGATGGGAATTTCAGATAAGTGTATGGAGGTGCTGTGTTCCTTCCGAATCTCTGTTTTCCTACTGCTTTTATCCAATCTTTGTCACTCCTTTCTATGGCAAGCTGTATGTAGGGCATCACCGTTGTCAATGGCTACATCCCATCCTCTCAGTGAAAATGGTTCAAATGCTCTGTCACAGCACGGCTAATCATCTGTTGGTTCTCGATCATGTTGGAATAGAATCCTTTGATTCTTTTGCATTTGTCATCACGCCCAGCAATCGCGAGTTTGAAGCTCGTCACAGTCATTCAATTCCGGAATCCTACTCGGAATACCACAGACAAGGTTAGACTTTCCGGATTTCCATGAATGCCACCATCAATTCTAGCTTATACCACGAAGATTCTGATTAAGGAATCCAAGAGATATGCGCCCGGTCTAAAGTAGAACGGAAGTGGTTGTCAGTCATGCGTTCATAGGTGAGAATGATGATGAGTGTCACCGATCATCACATTCATCATATTGAAGTGCAACGAATATCTTAGAATAAGAATAAGTCGAATTGAATAAAAAATAGTAGTACTCGCATTGAAACTTGAGGTACAGCAGAGCTCCACACCCTTAATCTATGGTGTGTAGAAACTCCACCGTTGAAAATACATAAGTGATGAAGGTCCAGGCATGGCCGAATGGCCAGCCCCCAAAATATGATATGAAATTCGAAAATAGGGAGAAGGACCAGATATGTGGTCAAAAGACTAGATAGTCAAAGACATCTAATAAACTAGTAAAAAGTTCTATTTATACTAAACTAGCTACTAGGGTTTATAGAAGTAAGTAATTGATGCATAAATTCACTTTCGGGGCCCATTTGGTGTGTGCTTGGGCTGAGCTTGATCTATCCACGAGCTGAGGCTTCTCTTGGAGTTGAACGCCAAGTTGTAACGTGTTTTGGGCGTTCAACTCTAGTTCGTGACATGTTTCTGGCGTTTGACTCTAGAATGCAGCATGAAACTGGCGTTGAGCGCCAGTTTACATCATCTAATTACGAATAAAGTATGGACTATTATATATTGCTGGAAAGCTCTGGATGTCTACTTTCTAACTCCATTGAGATCGAGCCATTTGGAGTTCTGTAGCTCCAGAAAATCCATTTTGAGTGAAGGGAGGTCAGATTCCAACAGCATCAGCAGTCCTTTGTCAGCCTCCTATCAGAGTTTTGTTCAGGTCCCTCAATTTCAGCCAGAAAATACCTAAAATCACAGAAAAATACACAAACTCATAGTAAAGTCCAGAAATGTGAATTTAGCATAAAAACTAATGAAAACATCCCTAAAAGTAACTAGATCATACTAAAAACTACCTAAAAACAATGCCAAAAAGCGTATAAATTATCCGCTCATCAATTACCTTTAGCAAAATAATTTTCTTAAAATAAATCACAAATAACTAATTATTTGATTTTCAAAAGCTAGGATTGTTACATTCTACCCACCTTAGAAAAATTTTCACCCTCGAAAATTATTCTAAGAAAATAAATTTAAACTCAAATCAAAGAAAACGGAATCTATGAACAAAAATTTAAGCATGGTCAAGAATGAAGATTTGAAAAAAGTCAGGTAAGCAATTAGATTCACAAGCAAGGAAAGGTATACAAGAACAATAAGATAAGGTTGAAAGATAAGCAAGTTATATGCTGACGAGGAAATCCAAAACAAGGAATTCAAATGAAAACAATGAAGAGATAGCACAAGTTCACATGGCACGAATAAAGATTATACGTCGAATCGAAGCTAACTTCATAACTTCTAACGCTCCCAAACCCCGTGAATCGCATTACCTATTCTTCTATTTCATCTATGACAACCCATTAGTGTTCCCATATACATAAATAATTAGTATTAAGTTGGCCAGACCTAATACCATGAGGCATGCAATGGTAAACCAACAGTGTTAATCATCAGACAATCATGCATATAAAACTCAAACTCTCGTTATCAGAACAAGTAACAAAGCATGACAAACACTCAGAGTATGCAATGAAGCATAGTGAGTCCATTCCCAATGCTCTAACAGGAACAAACTGCTCTAATACCATTTGTAACGACCCAACTTCCAGAACGTCATGATCGTACCGAAAGTAAGGCATTACTAACCTGCTTTCCTTTATTAACTATTTACTATTGAGCCTTTAGTTCGATATTGCGTTTCAGTTTCTAAAAAAAATTCTAGAAAATTTTGTTTTTGATTATCAAAATCATATATCAAAAATTTTAAAGTAATAATAATCACATAACTATTAATAATAATATCTGTCATACAAAAGATTTCAAATAAAACTCAGATACAAATCATATTCCTCTGTATAAAATAAAAATCTTAAGCAATAAGTGCGAGGAAACTCTATGAAAGCAATTTAACTCATATATTTAACTCATAAATATAGTCCAATAATCGTCCACAGCTTCAAATTGAGTCTTCAAACCTGTGTCACTGAAAGGGGGAAAGATTTTGGGGTGATAACAAACCACACATTATCAGTAGGGAATGGGAATGCCGCAAAAGTAATGATTGGCATGCAAATAATTAACTTTGCTTAATAAACCATCTTTGTCAAACCCCTTTGAAATACTTTTTAATCTTACTTTAGATAAATAATTACTTTCTTTAAATTTCTAAACCCAAAACAGATCTCAATCGCAAAACTTGTCATATTAAATATCTTTCAGCCACATAATTGATTCTCAGTCATAACAACATATATTAATCATCTCTATCCATTCACAAACTACTAGCACAAGTAAGAAACTCAATTCAACACACAAATAAATCACAATAAGACAAATAACACAATCATAGAGACGTAATACAGGCAAACACAACCAAATGTAAATGAACAACCAATATGATGCGTGTCTGTCCTAAACAGGCCATGAGCTCACGTGTCGTTTTACACCCTGCAGCCCGACATTACCTAGGAACAAGTCCCAGATATGGCTTCCCTTTGTGTCCTTAGTGCATATGTGTCGGTGGTAAGAATACCACTCCTTCGTGACTACCGGCAGTCGATGCAAAGCCCAACCCCATAATATACGCACAAGGAGAAACAGTGATCCTCTGTTTGTGGGCATCCCCGAGATCATTTCACAAACAAAACAGAGATCTTCAGTTCGTGGGTTATTCCCCGAGATCAATACACAATAACATAGCGATCTTCAGTTCATGGGTGTTACTCGAGATCAATACACAGCAAACAATGATCTTCAATTCGTGGGTCATATCCGAGATCAACATATAGCAATTCATGGGTTTTTCCCGTAATCAATGATTATCAGTCTGTGGGTTTTTCCCGCATATAAATCAAATAACAATTTATAGATTTCCCCGAGATCAATGATCATTCAGTTCGTGGGTACTTCCCGAATTTAACCAATTATCAGTTCATGGATTTTCCCTGTAGTTAAACAACTAATAGCTCGTGGGGTATTCCCGCCTTTTATTGTTTTTCATTATCCTTTCTCAATCTCAATAATCCACAAATCAATCTTCATTCTCTCTTTCCCTTTAAATCCTTATCACATCTTCTTAAACCTTTCTTAACTTTCTCAAGCATTTGTTCATGAAAATCTTAATCCTCATTTCAGTTCATAATCTCTACTTTGGCAATCTTGAGTCAAGCCAACTTTAAAACTATTTTTCAGTTTAGTTCTCTATCAAAAGACTTAAAAAAATCATTTATTTTAAATTCATTAAATAGCTTTCAAAACATAACCTCTGATTAGAAGTAATCAAATAAAACTCTTTCTCAAGTTTACTAACTTTCCAAATACTCAAAAATCATCTCTCTTTACTATTCAAATTCAAATATTATAAATTCATCAAACTTTTAAAAAGTAATCCTTTATTTCAAGCTTAAAACATAATTCTTTTCATATTGAATCAATCTCAAAACATAGTTTCTTTCTTAAATAATTTAATTTTGAAACATAAACCTTTCTTTGGTAAATCGAATTTAAAATAGAATAATTCCTTTCTTAACTAAATAAAACTTAAATAATCATTTTTCAAATCCAAGCTTCTAAAATAACTTCTCAAATAAAACCTCAGATTTTATAAAATTTTGGCAGCATCTCCCCTAAAACTCGGACTTAGCCACCCTTACGGGTTCTTTCTTTTCAACATCTTATCAAGCCTTTCTCAACAATTATCACAACAGGAGATTCTCAATCAATCAAACACTCATAATTCGCAATAATCAACAATTAAATCATACTCCGCAATTTCCACATAATCCATCTATCCAACTTCTATCTTATCAATTTATAACTATTTTCAACATATCATAGAATCCTTTCAAAATTAAACTCAATCAACCAGTAACCCCAAAAATCAGCCTTCCATAATTTAAAGTCGTTTACTTGTTAACAAAGTAGCTATTTTGTTTTAGAAGTCATATTTCAAGAGAACAACTCGGTAATCAAACTTCAATCTTTTAGCAGTTCTCAAACATAATTCTGATTAATCATGAATCAATATTAGCAAGCATCAAAACTAATTTCAACCAGTCACAAGTCAATTTCACAGCCATTCTGACATATCAGATTGCTAAAATCTACAGCAAACGCTTATTCTCAATAATCAAAATATAGCCACAACTTAAACCATCATCACGATAATCCCAAACCAAACACAAATCCAACTCAGTTCATCAATTATCAATATGATAACTTTTCAATAGTTAACTCATCAAATTTTAGTGTAACAAGTATTATCAAATGAATCACCATTCACAGCCACATTTCAACCAATTCAGCAATATCACATAGGTCAGAATTCTCAATAAATCCATCAAAATCAGAAAACCAATATGAGTCACAGCATTAACCAAAATTAAACTTGTCAAATTAATTACTCACAATAACAAAACCCAGTGACATTCTTATCCATAACCTAAACTCAATAAACTAATTGAAACACCAGAATATCATCTCAGTACCAAACTTAATCCAAATTTCACAACCTCAAACTAAGCTTATTCCTATCAATTAATCATATTTATGAATTATTTGCAATTACACACTAAACCTCGTTGGCATTCATAAATTAAAACTGTTAATTTTAAAATAAATCCCATAACTCAAAGTCGAAACTCGCAAAAATCACTAAACGCAGCTGCTCCAATAGCAGTTTCCAGCACCTATTTCCATGGCAGCAACAATGACAAGGTTAAACGCCTCCTCTCCTCTCCGATCTGGGATTCCAGAAGTAGCAGCCATTTTCAAACAGAGCCAGTAGCAACGTGAGGTGGTCACGGCAGCAATCAGAAACGGTGAATTCAAATAGGATAACAGTAAAAATTCTGGAAACTCCATGCTAACTCAAATTGAAGCAAGAGCCAGAATGCCTTACCTCAATTAGACAATAATAACAGAATGAGGAAACGGCGGCAGCAGGAACGGCAGCCCAGGGGTGACGGCGATGCGACTCCACCACCAGTGACCAAGAAGTACAGCAGAGGCGTTTACCCCACTCAACGGTGTTCTCTTCCTCAACTGGTCTTCCTCCACCCATGAGCTCCTCTCTTGGCGGACCAGAGAAGCACAAACGGAGCTTCATTGTGACTCTCTGCTTTGGACAGCGACGCACAGCAGTGAGACTCGGCGGCGGCGGCGCTATGGCTCAGCAACGGTGGCACAAACAGCAACGCGAACAGCTCGCCTTCCACCTCATGCCACTCCACCTCTGTCTTCCTCAAACCCAACGTCGTTCTCCCCTGCTTCTTCGAGCTCGATGGCAATTGACCAACGGCGGCGCGGTGGGTCGCGCTCCTCCAGCATCACGCCTTCTCCCTCCTCCCCTTAGTGATAGTGGCGCGACTCATGGTTCCATGGATGGCGGCGACAAAGCCCTAAGCAGCAGCGATCCTGGGTTCAGCAACTGCACTCTCTGTTGATCTCTTTCTCCCTCAGACGTGGCAACGACAGCGATGGCGGCACTCAACCCGCCGGCGCCATCCTTTTCTCCTTCTTCCTCTCTTGTCCGTGTGTGAGTTTGAGTGGGGCTGAGTGTGTTACGCTGAAAAGGGTGAAAGAGGTGTGGGGGTGCGGCTGAGGCAAAAGGGTTTAGGATTAGGGTTTCTAATTAGGAACTTATGATTTTCAATTTGAGAAATTAGGGTTTCTGAGTTGATTTGGGAATTTAGGTTTAGGAATTAGGGATTTTATAAAGAATATGGATAGATATGATTAGATATTTTGATAAAATTAGAGGGTAGAGTAATTTTAAAATCAAATATGCTCTATTAAAAATATTTAGGAACATTATTTATCAACATATTTCTAGGCTCAATCAATTATTTCTAATTTAAAATATAAAATGAACATATTAATCACATGTTTATAAAATATAACTTAAACTCAATATTAATTATTCAAATTAAATGATATAACTTTTTATCAAAACTCTAATTTCAATTTGTGTAGAATAATTAATTATAATAAAAATTATACTTGAACATTAATTAACTTAAACTTAAAGTATTTATAAAAATTAAACTAACCATTTCTAATAAATTAATCTCTAAGAGTACAAATTAATAAAATAGAACATAATTCATTAAAAATTACTTAAATTGAACAGTACAATTCTTTCTTCTTTTTCAATTACTAAAATTATAATTTCAATTATACCAAATATCTAATAAAGTTTATATAAAAATTCTAATTAATTCAAACTTCAATTATCATGAAACTCTATTTAATTACCTTTAGCAAAATAATTTTCTTAAAATAAATCACAAATAACTAATTATTTGATTTTCAAAAACTAGGGTTGTTACAGAGGAAGCCATGATTGTGGAAGAAGAGGAATGAGTGGTTGAAGATTTAGGAGATGCGGAACCACCATGGGAATTTCAAGAACCTCTCTCCAAGAAACTTAATATTGATGTTGAGGAGGGTGTACAACCTCCAAAGCATACCATAGTCGGAAACTTTGAAGAGGGTAATCAAGAGGAAGACTCCATCATTAATGAATTCTTATCCAAAATGGAATCCTCTCCCATGGAATTTGAAGTTGAAGTTATTGAAGACAACTCACCATCAAGAAACGTTGATACTCTTGTTGAAGATTCTTTCAATGAATGTGAAGCCGATGTTGAAGTAGATTTCACACAACCTCCCAAGTTTGACTCGATTGAGGATGAGGAGGAATTGGAAGAAGTCAACAAGCAAGAAGAATTTGAATAAAGTTATCAAGAGGTAGTAGCAACCAAGGAAGAGCATAAGGAAGTCGACCTTGCATTGTCTAAGTGTAGGGAAGTCACCCTTCCTAAGTCACCATCCAACACAACATTCAAGTGGGTAAAATTCCTATCCCTAAGCTTTATTTTCTCACTTGAATATGGTTTAATTGAAAATGATGGGCAACTTAGAGCTCTTTGTGGAACTAAGAGTAAGAAAGAGTTATGTAGTGGTTAGAAGTTTGGAATTAGGCTCATCGAGGTCAAGTTTTCAAGACATAGGGACCATGATTGGATAAATGCTACTTTGTATGGGTCTAAAAGGAAGATTTGGTGTGCTAAAGAGAATTCTATGTGTCAACCACCCGGATGGAAGAACCATGATGCTCAACTTGAAGACGGGTGTGAAAATAAAACATGGGATCTCGGTTCGGAGCATGAAAACCAACTATGGGAGCTCATATCTTGGGTAGAACTTTGCCAAAGCTTGATGAAGATGGTTGGAATTTCTTTCAACCATTTGAGAAGCAAAGATCCTTGGAGATTTAAGGATGAATATAAGCACAAGCCACCATAACAAAGAGCTTCCGAAACGTCCAACTTAAGGACTTAAACTAAAAGTGCTAGGTGGGAGACACCCCACCATGGTAAACTCTTTCCACTCTCTTGTAGCTTTGATTAATAAGTGATTTGAGTTACCATTGTAGGTAGTTTCCTTTTTATATATGCCTGTTTCAATAATTTGGTTGTTGAGTGGTTAACATATAATTTATACTTGTTAGTAGTTGGAAAACCTCAAAACCATAATAAGATTTTGTTAATGTTGCATTTGTAGTTGGTTGTATATTGTAGGTAGTGTTAGGGAGATTTTAGGCTGTTTTTAGTGTTCCCGAAAAAAAAAAGAAAAAAAAGGGGGCAGGGACGCGTACGCACGCTATACGCATACGCGTCAATACACAGAGGTAACATCATACTTAATACCCGAGAGTTAGGCGCACATCGCGCCAACACTAAGCTTCTCGCACAAGCCGCAACCCACACGGACGTGCATAGTACTGGTGCACGAAATTGCAATCACACTTTTGCAATCCCGCACAACTAACCAGCAAGTGCACTGGGTCGTCCAAGTAATACCTTACGTGAGTAAGGGTCGATCCCACGGAGATTGTCGGCTTGAAGCAAGCTATGGTTATCTTGTAAATCTTAGTCAGGATATCAGAAATTATCAGGATTGATTGTGAAAAGCAAAAGAACATGAATTAAGTACTTGTTTTGCAGTGATGGAAAATAGGTTGAGGTTTTGGAGATGCTCCATCTTCTGAATCTCTACTTTCCTACTGTCTTCTTCTTCAAGCACGCAAGGCTCCTTCCATGGCAAGCTGTATGTAGGGTTTTGCCGTTGTCAATGGCTACCTCCTATCCTCTCATTGGAAATGTTCAACGCACCCTGTCACGGCACGGCTATCCATCTGTCGGTTCTCAATCAGGCCGGAATAGAATCCAGTGATTCTTTTGCGTTTGTCACTAACGCCCCGCCTTCAGGAGTTTGAAGCTCGTCACAGTCATTCAATCATTGAATCCTACTCAGAATACCACAGACAAGGTTTAGACCTTCCGGATTCTCTTGAATGCCGCCATCAGTTCTAGCTTATACCACGAAGATTCCGGTTAAAGAATCCAAGAGATATCTACTTAATCTAAGGTAGAACGGAGGTGGTTGTCAGGCACACGTTCATAGTTGAGAATGATGATGAGTGTCACGGATCATCACATTCATCCGGGTTAAGAACAAGTAATATCTTAGAATGGAAGCAAGCATGATTGAATGAAAAACAGCAGTAATTGCATTAATCCATCAAGACACAGCAGAGCTCCTCACCCCCAACCATGGGGTTTAGAGACTCATGCTGTAAGAAGTACACAAAGAAACGTGTAAAGTGTCATGAGGTACAGATACAATGTCAAAAGATCCTATTAATAGTGAACTAGTAACCTAAGGTTTACAGAAATGAGTAAATGACAGAAAAATCCACTTCCGGGCCCACTTGGTGTGTGCTTGGGCTGAGCATTGAAGCTTTCATGTGTAGAGACCTTTTCTGGAGTTAAACGCCAGCTTCCATGCCAGTTTGGGCGTTTAACTCCAATTTTTATGCCAGTTCCAGTGTTAAACGCTGGGATTTCTGAGGCTGATTTGCAACGCCGGTTTGGGCCATCAAATCTCGGGCAAAGTATGGACTATTATACATTGTTGGAAAGCCCAGGATGTCTACTTTCCAATGCCGTTGAGAGCGCGCCAATTGGGCTTCTGTAGCTCCAAATAATCCACTTCGAGTGCAGGGAGGTCAGAATCCAACAGCATCTGCAACCCTTTTCAGCCTCTGAATCAGATTTTTGCTCAGATCCCTCAATTTCAGCTAGAAAATACCTGAAATAATAGAAAAACACACAAACCCATAGTAAAGTCCAGAAAAGTGAATTTTAACTAAAAACTAATAAAAATATACTAAAAACTAACTAAATCATACTAAAAACATACTAAAAACAATGCCAAAAAGCGTATAAATTATCCGCTCATCACAACATCAAACTTAAATTGTTGCTTGTCCTCAAGCAACTGAAAATCAAATAAGATAAAAAGAAGAGAATATACTATAAACTCCAAATTATCAATGAAACTTAGCTCCAAATTAGATGAGCGGGACTAGTAGCTTTTTGCCTCCGAACAGTTTTGGCATCTCACTTTATCCTTTGAAATTCAGAATGATTGGCTTCTTTAGGAACTCAGAATCCAGATAGTGTTATTGATTCTCCCAGTTAAGTATGATGATTCTTGAACACAGCTACTTTATGAGTCTTGGCTGTGGCCCAAAGCACTCTGTCTTCCAGTATTACCACCGGATACATAAATGCCACAGACACATAATTGGGTGAACCTTTTCAGATTGTGACTCAGCTTTGCTAGAGTCCCCAATTAGAGGTGTCCAGGGTTCTTAAGCACACTCTCCTTTGCCTTGGTTCACAACTTTTATTTCTTTCTTTTTCTCTTTTTTTTCGAAATTTTTTTTTTGTATTCACTGCTTTTTCTTGCTTCAAGAATCATTTTTATGAATTTTCAGATCCTCAGTAACATGTCTCTTTTTCCATCATTCTTTCAAGAGCCAACAATTTTAACATTCATGAATAACAAATTCAAAAGACATATGCACTGTTCAAGCATACATTCAGAAAACAGAAAGTATTGTCACCACATCAAACCAATTAAGCTAGTTTCAAGGATAGATTCGAAATCTTGTACTTCTTGTTCTTTTGTGATTAAAGCAGTTTTCATTTAAGAGAGGTGATGGATTCATAGGACATTCATAGCTTTAAGGCATAAGCTTTAAATTTTATTAATTATGAATTAAGAACAAGACTCAAAAATAGATATAAAATGAAACTAAAAATAGAAAAAAAATAGAAAACAGAAAATTTAAATAGGCTCCTAATGATAGAGGTTATCACAGAGTTAGGACTCAACAACCTTGATTTTGAGAAGTGGATGCTCCCTCAAATTGAGGGGAGAACTTTTGGCGTTTCCATTCTTGAAGCTCACGCCCCTGCTTCTCTTGTTCCTTCAGCAATTTGCAGAGCATGCAGTTCTGATTCTGCTGTTCTTCCTTAAGTTGCTCCATAGTCTCTTGCAACTTGGTGATAGATGCTTCCAGGCTGGCCCAGTAGCCAATTTCAGGAAATTCAGGGAGGAACTCCTGCGCCCTCCTTTTGATAGAGTTGTCTTGTGTTTGTCCTTCCATTGACTTCTTGGTGATTGGATGTTCAATGGGTATGAATTCATCTACTCCCATCTTTACCCCAGCCTCTTTACAGAGCAAGGAGATCAGGCTTGGGTAAGCCAGTTTGGCTTCAATGGAATTCTTATTTGCAATTGTGTAGATCTCACAAGCAATCACATGATGGACCTCCACTTCTTTTCCAAGCATAATGCAATGAATCATCACTGCTCTCTTGATAGTGACCTCAGAACGGTTGCTAGTGGGCAATATGGAACGCCCAATAAAGTCTAGCCAACCTCTTGCAATTGGTTTGAGGTCTCCCCTCTTGAGTTGGTTTGGGACACCCTTTGAATTGGTTATCCACTTAGTTCCAGGGAGGCATATGTCCTCTAGAACTTGATCCAACCCTTTATCTGCTCTCACCATTCTCCTATTAAAGGATTCAGGATCATCTTGCAGTTGAGGTAACTTGAAGATCTCTCTTATTTTGTCCAGATGGAAGTACATAACTTTCCCTCTGACCATGGTTCTGTAGGTATGGTAAGCAGTTCCAGTCATTCTCTGCTTATCTGTTAGCCACAGATTTGAGTAGAATTCCTGAACCATATTCCTTCCAACCTTTATCTCAGGATTGGTTAGAACTTCCCATCCTCTGTTTCGAATTTGCTCTTGGATCCCCAGATATTCATCTTCTTTCAGATCAAATTTAACTTCCGGGATCACTGACCTCAGACCCATTATTTTGTGATAATGGTCTTCATGTTCTTTAGTTAAGAACTTCTCTTGATTCCAAAGATTCTTTGGATTATTCTCTTTCTTTCCTCTTAAATTGGTTTGTTTTCCCTTAGGAGCCATGATCTTGATGAATCTTGGCTTAGTGATCACAGAAAAGCACACCAAACTTAAAGGTTTGCTTGTCCTCAAGCAAAAGAAAGGAAAGAAGAGAGAGAGAGGAGAAGAGCAAATTTGAATGGTGCGGGGGAATGAGGAGGCCGAACGTGTTTTTATAAGGGAGGAGGAGATTTCGAAAAAATTTAGAAGAGATTTGAGAAGATATGGAGAGAATTTGAGAGAAGGGTGGTTGTTTGTTTTTTTTTTGAACAAGATTTGGGGTTGATTTGAGTAAGATTTGAAGAATGATTTTAATTTTTGAAGATTTGAAAGTGAATGATGAAAGGTTGAAGTGTGTTTATGTAGAAAAGTATGGGTAAGAAAAGGAAAGTTTGAAAAAAATTTGATTGGAAAACAAAATCTGGGTCCCCCACCTTTCTGGCGTTAAACGCCCAGAATGGCACTCATTCTGGCGTTTAACGCCCATTTGTTGCCCCTTTTGGGCGTTTAACGCCCAGCCAGGTGCCCTGGCTGGCGTTAAACGCCAGAATCCCCTTTGTCACTGGGCGTTTTTCTAAACGCCCAGGATGCTGCACACCTGGCGTTAAACGCCCAGAATGGTGCCCATTCTGGCGTTTAACGCCCAAAATGCCCCTTACTGGCGTTTTTTCGCCAGTAAGTTCTTTTTGTCTGCTTTTTGCGCTGAATCCTTCTGTAACTCTGTGAATTCCTTCATTTTTGATACTTGCCTCTGTAAAAACAAAACATATGACCTACTAATGACTGGGTTGCCTCCCAGCAAGCGCTTCTTTACTGTCTTTAGCTGGACCTTTACTGAGAATAACTCAAGTCTCAGTTTTGAGCATTCCTGCTCAAAATTGCCTTCAAGATAATGCTTGATTCTTTGTCCATTAACAATGAACTTTTTGTCAGAATCAATATCCTGAAGCTCAACATATCCATATGGTGACACTCCTGTAATCACATACGGACCCCTCCACCGGGATTTAAGTTTTCCTGGAAACAATTTGAGCCTAGAGTTGAAGAGCAGAACTTTTTGTCCTGGCTCAAAGACTTTGGTTGACAACTTCTTGTCATGCCATTTCTTTGCCTTTTCCTTATAAATTTTTGCATTTTCAAAGGCATTGAGTCTGAACTCTTCTAGCTCATTCAGCTGGAGCAATCTTTTTTCACCAGCTAACTGAGCATCCATGTTTAGGAATCTGGTTGCCCAGTAGGCTTTATGTTCCAGTTCCACGGGCAGATGACAGGCCTTCCCATACACTAGTTGGTATGGAGAGGTTCCTATAGGAGTCTTGAATGCTGTTCTGTATGCCCACAGAGCATCATCCAAACTCTTTGCCCAATCCTTTCTTCGGGCTATCACAGTCCGTTCTAGGATTCTTTTTAATTCTCTGTTTGAGACTTCAGCTTGCCCATTTGTCTGTGGATGATAAGGAGTTGCCACCTTGTGGCTAATTCCATATCTGACCATAGCAGAGTATAGCTGTCTACTGCAGAAATGAGTGCCCCCGTCACTGATTAGTACTCTGGGAACACCAAACCTGCTGAAGATGTGTTTCTGGAGGAATTTCAGCACGGTCTTGGTATCATTAGTGGGTGTAACAATTGCTTCTACCCATTTAGATACATAGTCCACTGCCACCAGAATGTAAGTGTTTGAGTATGATGGTGGGAATGGACCCATGAAGTCAATTCCCCATACATCAAACAATTCTATCTCTAATATCCCTTGTTGAGGCATGGCATATCCGTGAGGCAAGTTACCAGCTCTTTGGCAACTGTCACAGTTACGCACAAACTCTCGAGAGTCTTTATAGAGAGTAGGCCAGTAGAAGCCACATTGGAAGACTTTAGTGGCTGTTCGCTCACTTCCAAAATGTCCTCCGTACTGTGATCCATGGCAGTGCCATAGGATCCTTTGTGCTTCTTCTCTGGGTACACATCTGCGGATCATTCCGTCTGCACATCTCTTAAAGAGATATGGCTCATCCCATAGGTAGTACTTGGCATCTGAAATTAATTTCTTTCTTTGCACTCTGCTGTACTCCTGGGGTATGAACCTCACAACTTTATAGTTTGCAATATCTGCAAACCATGGAGCTTCCTGAATGGCAAAGAGTTGCTCATCTGGGAAAGTCTCAGAGATCTCAGTAGAAGGGAGGGACGCCCCAGCTACTGGTTCTATTCGGGACAGATGATCAGCTACCTGGTTCTCTGTCCCTTTTCTGTCTCTTATTTCTATATCAAACTCTTGCAGAAGCAACACCCATCTTATTAGCCTGGGTTTTAAATCCTGCTTTGTGAGTAAGTATTTAAGAGCAGCATGGTCAGTGTACACAATCACTTTGGATCCCACTAGATAGGATCTAAACTTGTCAATGGCATAGACCACTGCAAGTAACTCTTTCTCTGTGGTTGTGTAATTCTTCTGTGTGTCATTTAGAACACGGCTGGCATAATAAATGACGTGCAGAAGCTTGTTATGCCTCTGTCCCAACACTGCACCAATGGCATGGTCACTGGCATCACACATTAATTCAAATGGCAATGTCCAATCTGGTGCAGAGATGATTGGTGCTGTGACCAGCTTAGCTTTCAGGGTCTCAAACGCCTGCTGACACTGTGTGTCAAACACAAATGGTGTGTCAGCAGCTAGCAGGTTACTCAAAGGTTTTGCAATTTTCGAAAAATCCTTTATGAACCTTCTGTAAAATCCTGCATGCCCCAGAAAGCTTCTGATTGCCTTAACATTGGCAGGTGGTGGTAATTTTTCAATTACCTCTACCTTTGCCTTATCCACCTCTATTCCCCTGCTTGAAATTTTGTGCCCAAGGACAATTCCTTCAGTCACCATAAAGTGACATTTTTCCCAGTTTAAAACCAGGTTAGTCTCTTGGCACCTTTTCAGGACAAGTGCTAGGTGATTAAGACAGGAGCTGAATGAGTCTCCATATACTGAGAAGTCATCCATTAAGACTTCCAGGAATTTCTCCACCATATCAGAGAAGATGGATAACATGCATCTCTGAAAGGTTGCAGGAGCATTACACAGACCAAAAGGCATCCTCCTGTAGGCAAACACGCCAGAAGGGCAAGTAAATGCTGTTTTCTCTTGGTCCTGAGGATCTACTGCAATTTGGTTGTAACCTGAATAGCCATCCAAAAAGCAGTAATAATCATGACCAGCTAGTCTTTCTAGCATTTGGTCTATGAATGGTAAAGGAAAATGATCCTTTCTGGTGGCTGTATTGAGCCTTCTGTAGTCAATACACATACGCCACCCTGTGACTGTTCTTGTAGGAACCAGTTCATTTTTTTCATTATGAACCACTGTCATGCCTCCCTTCTTGGGGACAACTTGTACAGGGCTCACCCAGGGGCTATCAGAAATAGGATAAATAATCCCAGCCTCTAGTAATTTAGTGACCTCTTTCTGCACCACCTCCTTCATGGCAGGATTTAGCCTCCTCTGTGGTTAGACCACTGGTTTGGCATTATCCTCCAACAGGATCTTGTGCATGCATCTGGCTGGGCTAATGCCCTTAAGATCACTTATGGACCACCCAAGAGCTGTCTTGTGTGTCCTTAGCACTTGAATCAGTGCTTCCTCTTCCTGTGGATTTAAAGCAGAGCTTATAATCACTGGAAAAGTGTCACCCTCTCCCAGAAATGCATACTTCAGGGATGGTGGTAGTGGTTTGAGTTCAGGTTTGGGAGGCTTATCCTCCTCATGAGGAATTTTCGAAAATTCCTTTGTTTCCTGTGGTTCTTCTTGATCAGGTTGAACATCCTTGAAGATGTCTTCAAGCTCTGATTCTAGGCTTTCAGTCATATTGATCTCTTCTACCAGAGAGTCAATAATGTCAGTGCCCATGCAGTCATTTGGTGTGTCTGGATGCTGCATAGCTTTTACAGCATTCAACTTGAACTCATCCTCATTGACTCTCAGGGTTACTTTCCCTTTGTGTACATCAATGAGAGTTCGTCCAGTTGCTAGGAAAGGTCTTCCTAGAATGAGAGTTGCACTTTTGTGCTCTTCCATTTCCAGCACCACAAAGTCAATTGGAAAGGCAAATGGCCCAACCTTAACAATCATATCCTCTATTATGCCTGATGGATGTTTAATGGAGCCATCAGCAAGTTGGAGGCATATCCGGGTTGGTTTGACTTCTCCAGTCAACCCAAGCTTTCTGATAGTGGATGCAGGTATTAGATTGATGCTTGCTCCAAGATCACATAGGGCTGTCTTGGTGCAGGCACCTTCTAATGTGCATGGTATCATAAAGCTTCCTGGATCTTGAAGCTTTTCTGGTAAACTTTTCAGAATGACTGCACTGCATTCTTCAGTGAGAAACACTTTTTCAGTTTCTCTCCAATCCTTCTTATGACTTAGGATCTCTTTCATGAACTTAGCATAAGAAGGTATTTGCTCAAGTGCCTCTGCAAACAGAATCTTTATTTCAAGAGTCCTTAAATAGTCTGCAAAGCGGGCAAATTGCTTATCCTGTTCCGCTTTGCGGAGTTTTTGAGGATAAGGCATCTTGGTTTGATATTCTTCAACCTTAGATGCTGCAGGTTTATTCCTTACAGAAGTGGTTGAAGAAGCCTTTTTAGAGGGATTACTGTCAGCACTCTCAGGTGTCTGATCCTCCCTTGGCGTCTGAACGCCAGGAATGGGTGAAGATTGGGCGTTAAACGCCAACTTCTCTCCATTTTCTGGCGTTTGAACGCCAGAACTGGGTAAGGAATGGGCGTTTAACGCTAGCTTTCCTTCCCCTTCTGGCGTTTGAACGCCAATAGCATTCCTCTCTGGGCTCTTACTGTCCTCAGAGGGATTTTGAACAGTGGTTTGGTTGTCCTCTGTCAATTGTTTCTTATTTGGCTTTTTGCTCTTTTGAGCAGTGTTATTCAGTGTCTTACCACTCCTCAGTTGAACTGCTTGACATTCCTCTGTTATCTGTTTAGATATTTGCTGTTTTGCTTGATTCAACTGCAGTTCTATGTTCTTGTTAGCAACTTTAGTTTCATGGAGTATCTCTTTAAATTCTGCTAACTGTTCTGTCATCAGGAGCAATTGTTGATTAAGCTCAATCATCTGTTCTTGAGGATTAGGATCAGTGACTACTGCCATGACTTCCTCTTTTGGAGAGAACTCATTGCTAGAGTACAAATATTGGTTTCTAGCAACAGTGTCTATAAGCTCTTGAGCCTCTTCAATAGTCTTCCTCATGTGTATAGATCCACCAGCTGAGTGGTTTAAAGACATCTGAGCTTTTTCTGTAAGCCCATAGTAGAAGATGTCTAACTGTACCCACTCTGAAAACATTTCAGAGGGGCATTTTCTTAGCATACCTCTATACCTCTCCCAGGCATTGTAAAGGGATTCATTATCCTCTTGTTTAAAGCCTTGGATGTCCAGCCTTAGCTGTGTCATCCTCTTTGGAGGGTAAAAATGATTCAGGAATTTGTCTGATAACTGTTTCCATGTCTTTATGCTTGCTGTAGGTTGGTTATTCAACCACCTTTTAGCTTGAACTTTTACAGCAAATGGAAACAGTAATAGTCTATAGACATCCTGATCCACCTCTTTATCATGTACTGTGTCAGCAATTTGTAAGAACTGTGCCAGAAACTCAGTAGGCTCTTCTTGAGGAAGACCGGAATACTGGCAATTTTGCTGCACTATGATAATAAGTTGAGGGTTTAGCTCAAATCTGCTTGCTTTGATGGGAGGTGTACAGATGCTACTCCCATATGCAGCTGTAATGGGGTTAGCATATGACCCCAGAGTCCTTCTGGACTGATCAATTTCACTTAGGTCCATAGTGGATAAAGGGAATTGATATGGATTGCAAATAGATAAATTTTGTTTTTTTTTTTGAATTAACCGAAAAAAAATAAAATTAAAATAAAACAAAAGGAAAATAAAATAAAAAAATTCGAAAATTAAAAGAAAATAAGAACAAAGCAAATTGAAAACTGAATCAATTAGTTAATTAAAAAGATTTTGAGATTAGGAATTAGAAAGATATGATTGAAAAATTTTTATGAAAAAGATTTGATTTTTGAAATGAAGAAAGAGAAAAACAACAAAATGACACCAAACTTAAAATTTTTAGAAAATCAAACACAATTTTTCGAAAATTTTAAAGGAAAAACACAAAGAGGACACCAAACTTAGAATTTTTACGGATAAAAAAAAGGACTAAAGACATGCAAATTCGAAAATTAGAAGAAAAACAAAAGCATGCAATTGACACCAAACTTAAAATATGAAACTAGACTCAACTAAAAAACTCTAAACCAACAAAAATAAAACAGTCCTAATCTAAGCAACAAGATAAGCCGTCAGTTGTCCAAACTCGAACAATCCCAGGCAAGGGCGCCAAAAACTTGGTGCACGAAATTGCAATCACACTTTTGCAATCCCGCACAACTAACCAGCAAGTGCACTGGGTCGTCCAAGTAATACCTTACGTGAGTAAGGGTCGATCCCACGGAGATTGTCGGCTTGAAGCAAGCTATGGTTATCTTGTAAATCTTAGTCAGGATATCAGAAATTATCAGGATTGATTGTGAAAAGCAAAAGAACATGAATTAAGTACTTGTTTTGCAGTGATGGAAAATAGGTTGAGGTTTTGGAGATGCTCCATCTTCTGAATCTCTGCTTTCCTACTGTCTTCTTCTTCAAGCACGCAAGGCTCCTTCCATGGCAAGCTGTATGTAGGGTTTCGCCGTTGTCAATGGCTACCTCCCATCCTCTCATTGGAAATGTTCAACGCACCCTGTCACGGCACGGCTATCCATCTGTCGGTTCTCAATCAGGCCAGAATAGAATCCAGTGATTCTTTTGCGTTTGTCACTAACGCCCCGCCTTCAGGAGTTTGAAGCTCGTCACAGTCATTCAATCATTGAATCCTACTCAGAATACCACAGACAAGGTTTAGACCTTCCGGATTCTCTTGAATGCCGCCATCAGTTCTAGCTATACCACGAAGATTCTGGTTAAAGAATTCAAGAGATATCTACTTAATCTAAGGTAGAACGGAGGTGGTTGTCAGGCACACGTTCATAGTTGAGAATGATGATGAGTGTCACGGATCATCACATTCATCCGGGTTAAGAACAAGTAATATCATAGAATGGAAGCAAGCATGATTGAATGAGAAACAGCAGTAATTGCATTAATCCATCAAGACACAGCAGAGCTCCTCACCCCCAACCATGGGGTTTAGAGACTCATGCTGTAAGAAGTACACAAAGAAACGTGTAAAGTGTCATGAGGTACAGATACAATGTCAAAAGATCCTATTAATAGTGAACTAGTAACCTAAGGTTTACAGAAATGAGTAAATGACAGAAAAATCTACTTCCAGGCCCACTTGGTGTGTGCTTGGGCTGAGCATTGAAGCTTTCATGTGTAGAGACCTTTTCTGGAGTTAAACGCCAGCTTCCATGCCAGTTTGGGCGTTTAACTCCAATTTTTATGCCAGTTCCAGCGTTAAACGCTGGGATTTCTGAGGCTGATTTGCAACGCCGGTTTGGGCCATCAAATCTCGCGCAAAGTATGGACTATTATACATTGTTGGAAAGCCCAGGATGTCTACTTTCCAATGCCGTTGAGAACGCGCCAATTGGGCTTCTGTAGCTCCAGAAAATCCACTTCGAGTGCAGGGAGGTCAGAATCCAACAGCATCTGTAGCCCTTTTCAGCCTTTGAATCAGATTTTTGCTCAGATCCCTCAATTTCAGCCAGAAAATACCTGAAATCACAGAAAAAACACACAAACCCATAGTAAAGTCCAGAAAAGTGAATTTTAACTAAAAACTAATAAAAATATACTAAAAACTAACTAAAACATACTAAAAACATACTAAAAACAATGCCAAAAAGCGTACAAATTATCCGCTCATCAGCGGTTATGGAGGTTCTGTGAAAAGGGGAGACGAAGAGGGAGAGACGTGGTGAAGGAGAAGGGGATGCACGCGACTTCGCTAGGGTACTCCAGTCCTTGGGGTTATATTTTTTAATCCACGCGTGCGCGCCCCGTGCGCGTCTGCGTGGGTGAGCGAAAAAAGGATGGACGCGGAAGCTTCATGCGCGCTGAAGCGTAGAATGAAGATGCGTGCATTGACGCGGGCGCGTACCCTGGGCATCCGCATGGATGGAGAGTTGGGCTAAAGGCATAATGTTGGCCCAGAGTTAGCGCAACTCTCGGGTTACAAGTATTGGTGCCGCACCAATGCATCAACGCGTACGCGTACTTGATGAGCGGATAATTTATACGCTTTTTGGCATTGTTTTTAGTATGTTTTTAGTATGATTTAGTTAGTTTTTATTATATTTTTATTAGTTTTTAGTTAAAATTCACTTTTCTGGACTTTACTATGAGTTTGTGTATTTTTCTGTGATTTCAGGTATTTTCTGGCTGAAATTGAGGGACCTGAGCAAAAATCTGATTCAGAGACTGAAATGGACTGCAGATGCTGTTGGATTCTGACCTCCCTGCACTCGAAGTGGATTTTCTGGAGCTACAGAAACCCAATTGGCGCGCTCTCAACGACGTTGGAAAGTAGACATCCTGGGCTTTCCAGCAATGTATAATAGTCCATACTTTTCCCGAGATTTGATGGCCCAAACCGGCGTTCAAAATCAGCTCAAGAATGCCCGGCGTTAAACGCCGGAACTGGCACAAGAATGGGAGTTAAACGCCCAAACTGGCACAAAAGCTGGCGTTTAACTCCAAGAAGAGTCTCTACACGAAATGCTTCAATGCTCCCCCAAGCACACACCAAGTGGGCCCGAAAGTGGATTTTTCTGTCATTTACTCATTTCTGTAAACCTTAGGCTACTAGTTCTTTATAAATAAGACCTTTTGCTATTGTATTTTCATCTTTGGACATCTAGTTCTTAGATCAGATCTTTGGATCTTAGATCATCTTTAGATCTTTGAATCTTTTGATCACGTTTTGGGGGCTGGCCATTCGGCCATGCCTAGACCTTGTTCTTATGTATTTTCAACGGTGGAGTTTCTACACACCATAGATTAAGGTGTGGAGCTCTGCTGTACCTCGAGTATTAATGCAATTACTATTGTCTTCTATTCAATTCAGCTTGTTCTTATTCCAAGATATTCATTCGCACTCAAGAACTGATGAATGTGATGATTATGTGACGCTCATCACCATTCTCACTTATGAACGCGTGCCTGACCAACCACTCCGTTCTACAAGAAAACAAGGCTTGAATGTTTATCTCTTGGATTCTTAATCGGAATCTTCGTGGTATAAGCTAGAATTGATGGCGGCATTCAAGAGAATCCGGAAGGTCTAAACCTTATCTGTGGTATTCTGAGTAGGATTCAATGATTGAATGACTGTGACGAGCTTCAAACTCCTGAAGCTGGCGTTAGTGACAGACGCAAAAAGAATCAATGGATCTATTCCAACCTGATTGAGAACCGACAGATGATTAGCCGTGCCGTGACAGGGTGCGTTGAATATTTTTCACTGAGAGGACGTGATTGTAGCCACTGACAACGGTGATGCCCAACGTACAGCTTGCCATGGAAAGGAGTAAGAAGGATTGGATGAAGACAGTAGGAAAGTAGAGAGACGGAAGGGACAAAGCATCTCCATTCGCTTATCTGAAGTTCTCACCAATGAATTACATAAGTATCTCTTATCTTTATCTTTATGTTTATTCATATATCATCCATAACCATTTGAATCTGCCTGACTGAGATTTACAAGATGACCATAGCTTGCTTCATACCAACAATCTCCGTGGGATCGACCCTTACTCGCGTAAGGTTTATTACTTGGACGACCCAGTGCACTTGCTGGTTAGTTGTGCGAAGTTGTGTTTATACCATGGTATTGAGCACCAAGTTTTTGGATTCATTACCGGGGATTATTTGAGTTGTGAAAAGTAGTGATCACAATTTCGTGCACCAAGTTTTTGGCGCCGTTGCCGGGGATTGTTGAGTTTGGACAACTAACGGTTCATCTTGTTGCTTAGATTAGGTATTTATCTTCAGAGTTCTTAAGAATGAATTCTAGTATTTCAAGGTGATGTTCTTATCATCACCAAAGCTAATTGATTCTCATCAATTTAGCTCTTGAATGCAATGTCCTGCTGAAGCTTGGCTAGCCATGTCTAATTCCTTTAGACTAAAGCTTTAGACTAACATTTGCATGATTCCTGGAATTCTCATTAAGAATTTTGATACCTTTATTTTCTTTTCCACTTAATTTTCGAAAAATCCAAAAAAATTTACAAAATCATAAAAACCAAAAATATTTTATGTTTCTTGTTTGAGTCTAGTGTCTCATTTTAAGTTTGGTGTCAATTGCATGTTTCTGTTCTTCTTGCATTCATTCATGTGTCTTCATTAATCTTCAAGTTGTTCTTGATGATTTCCTTGCTCTGATCTTTAAATTCTCTTGACTTGAGTGTTTTATTGTTTCTCATATGCATTCTCATTTTGTTAGTGTCAGTAGTACACAAACTGCTAAGTTTGGTGTCTTGCATGCATTGTTATTTGATTTTAGTTGCATTTTGATTATTCCTCATTATTAAAAATCCAAAAAAAATTTAATTTGTGTCTTTTCAAGTCAATAATACAGAGAATTGAAGATTCAGAACATTCAGCAGAGGAATTACACAAAAAAAGCTGGGCGTTCAAAACGCCCAGTGAAGAAGGGCAAACTGGCGTTTAAACGCCAGCCAGGGTGCCTGGCTGGGCGTTTAACGCCCAAAAGGTTAGAGCTTTGGGCGTTAAACGCCAGAATGTATACCATTCTGGACGTTTAATGCCAGGATGGCACAAGAGGGAAGATTCTGTTTTCAATTCAGATTTTTTTCAAGTTTTCAAAATCTTTTCAAAATCAAATCTTTTTCAAATCAAATCTTTTCAATCAAATCTTTTTTAAAATCAATTTCTTTCCATTTTCAAAAATAATTGCTATCAATTAATGATTTGATTCAACATTTCAAGTATGTTGCCTTTTCTGTTGAGAAAGGTTTAATGTTTGAATCATATCTTTTCTTGTTAGCCAAGTCATTAATTTTTAAAATCAAATCTTTTTAAATTGTTTTTCAAATCAAATCTTCTCAATCACATCTTTTTAAAACCATAACTTTTCAATCATATCTTCTTAATCAAATCTTTTTCAAAATAGTTTTCAAATCATATCTTTTGATTTCTAATTTCAAAATCTTTTTCAAAAATCACTTGATTTTTTTTAAATCTTAGTTTTCGAAAATCAATTAGTATTTTCAAAATGTTTTTAAAATCTTTTACTTAATTTTCGAAAATTTCTTCCCCTCTTCTCACATCCTTCTATTTATGGACTAACACTATTCCTCAAGGAACAATTCGAACTCTATCTCTTTTGATAAGTTCGAATTCTTCTACCTCTCCTTCTATTTTTCTTTTCCTCTGACACATCAAGGAATCTCTATACTGTGACATAGAGGATTCCATATTTTCTTGTTCTCTTCTCTTTCATATAAGCAGGAGCAAAGACAAAAGCATTCTTGTTGAGGCTGACCCTGAACCTGAAAGGACCTTGAAGTGAAAGCTAAGAGAAGCTAAGGCACAACTCTCTGTAGAGGATCTAACAGAAATCTTTAAAGAAGAAGAACCCATGGCAGCCGAAAACAACAACAATGCCAACAATGCAAGGAAGGTGCTGGGTGACTTTACTGCACCTACTCCCGACTTCTATGGGAGAAGCATCTCTATCCCTGCCATTGGAGCAAACAACTTTGAGCTTAAGCCTCAATTAGTTTCTCTGATGCAACAGAATTGCAAGTTCCATGGACTTCCATTGGAAGATCCTCATCAGTTTTTTCCTGAATTTTTGCAAATCTATGACACTGTCAAGACTAATGGGGTTGACCCTGAGGTCTACAGACTTATGCTATTCCCTTTTGCTATAAGGGACAGAGCTAGGATATGGTTGGACTCACAACCTAAGGAAAGCCTGAACTCTTGGGAAAAGCTAGTCAATGCCTTCTTGGCAAAATTCTTTCCACCTCAAAAATTGAGTAAGCTTAGAGTGGAAGTCCAAACCTTCAGACAGAAGGAAGGAGAATCCCTCTATGAAGCTTGGAAAAGATACAAACAATTGATCAGAAAGTGTCCCTCTGACATGCTTTCTGAATGGAGCATCATAGGTATTTTCTATGATGGTCTGTCTGAACTGTCCAAGATGTCTTTGGATAGCTCTGCTGGAGGATCTCTTCATCTGAAGAAGACGCCTGCAGAAGCTCAAGAACTAATTGAAATGGTTGCAAATAACCAATTCATGTACACTTCTGAAAGGAATCCTGTGAACAATGGGACAAATCAGAAGAAAGGAGTTCTTGAGATTGATACTTTAAATGCCATACTGGCTCTGAACAAAATATTGACTCAGCAAGTCAATTTAATTTCTCAAAGTCTGTCTGGAATGCAAGCTGCACCAGGCAGTACTAAGGATGCTTCATCTGAAGAAGAAGCTTATGATCCTGAGAACCCTTCAATAGAAGAGGTGAATTACAAGGGAGAACCCTATGGAAACACCTATAATCCTTCATGGAAAAATCATCCAAATCTCTCATGGAAGGATCAACAGAGACCTCAACAAGGCTTCAACAACAATAATGGTGGAAGAAACAGGTTTAACAATGGCAAGCCTTTTCCATCATCTTCTCAGCAACAGACAGAGAATTCTAAGCAGAGCCACTCGGACTTAGCAACCATGGTCTCTGATCTAATCAAAACCACTCAATGTTTCATGACTGAAACAAGGTCCTCCATTAGAAACTTGGAGGCACAAGTGGGACAGCTGAGCAAGAAAATTACTGAACTCCCTCCTAGTACTCTTCCAAGCAATACAGAAGAGAATCCAAAAGGAGAAGTGCAAGGTCATCAACATGGCCGAATTTGGAGAGGAGGAAGAGGCAGTGAACGCCACTGAGGAAGACCTCAATGGACGTCCACTGGCCTCCAATGAGTTCCCTAATGAGGAACCATGGGAATCTGAGGCTCACATTGAGACCATAGAGATTCCAATGGATTTACTTCTGCCATTCATGAGCTCTGATGAGTATTCTTCCTCTGAAGAGGATGAGTATGTCACTGAAGAGCAAGTTACTAAATACCTTGGAGCAATCATGAAGCTAAATGACAAGTTATTTGGTAATGAGACTTGGGAGAACGAACCTCCTTTGCTCACCAAAGAACTGGATGACTTGTCTAGGCAGAAATTACCTCAAAAGAGACAAGATCCTGGAAAGTTCTCAATACCTTGCGCCATAGGCACCATGACCTTCAAGGAGGCCTTGTGTGACCTAGGGTCAAGTGTGAACCTCATGCCTCTCTCTGTAATGGAGAAGCTAGGGATCTTTGAGGTGCAAGCTGCAAGAATCTCACTAGAGATGGCAGACAATTCAAGAAAACAAGCTTATGGACTTGTAGAGGATGTTCTGGTAAAGATTGAAGACCATTACATCCCTGCTGATTTTATAGTCCTAGAAACTAGGAAGTGCATGGATGAATCCATCATCCTTGGCAGACCCTTCCTAGCCACAGCAAAGGCTGTGATTGATGTGGACAGAGGAGAATTGATCATTCAAGTGAATGAAGAGTCCTTTGTGTCTAAGGCTCAAGGATATTCCTTTGTAACCATGAAGAGGAAGCATAAAGAGCTTCTCTCAAAACAGAGTCAAACAGAGCCCCCACAGTCAAACTCTATGTTTGGTGTTGGGAGGCCACAACCAACTTCTAAGTTTGGTGTTGAACCCCCACATTCAAACTCTAAGTTTGGTGTTCGGAGGTTCCAACATTTCTCTGAGTATCTGTGAGGCTCATTGAGAGCTCTCTGTCAAGCTACTGACATTAAAGAAGCGCTTGTTGGGAGGCAACCCAATGTTATATTTTATCTATTTTTCTTTGTTATTTTATGTTTTCTGTAGGTTGATGATCATGAGAAGTCACAAAATTAGTTGAAAAAGCAAAAACAAAATGAAAAACAGGAAGAAAAACAGCACACCCTGGAGGAAGAACCTGCTGGCGTTTAAACGCCAGTAAGGGCAGCAAATGGGCGTTTAACGCCCAGTCTGGCACCATTCTGGGCATTTAACGCCAGAAAGGGGCACCAGACTGGCGTTAAACGCCAGGAAAGGGCAAGAAGCTGGCGTTAAACGCCAGAAATGGGCACCAGCCCAGCGTTTAATGCTAGAATTGGCACAGAGAGCATATTTGCTCGTCACTTGGTGCAGGGATGACTTTTCCTTGACACCTCAGGATCTGTGGACCCCACAGATCCCCACCTACCCCACCACTCTCTCTTTGCTTCACCCATTCACCAATCACCTCAACACCTCCTCCCCAAAAACCCCTCACCTATCAAATCCCATCTTTCTATTCACCACTCACATCCATCCTTCATAAAACCCCACCTACCTCACTGGTGGACGAAATTGTGTTCCTTGATATTGGCCCTTTGGTATGTACACAAAAACTATTGTGTCTCTTGGTTAAATTCACAACTCCGTTCAACTAACCAGCAAGTGTACTGGGTCGTCCAAGTAATAAACCTTACGTGAGTAAGGGTCGATCCCACAGAGATTGTTGGTATGAAGCAAGCTATGGTCACCTTGCAAATCTCAGTCAGGCGGATTAAACATGATACTTGATTAGATTCAAATAATAAAATAGAAATAATAAAAGGGATAGAATACTTATGCAGATTCATTGGTAGGAATTTCAGATAAGTGAATGGAGATGCTGTATGACCCAAGGACGCCTGCTCTCCTACCGCTTCTACTCAGTCCTTCTTACTCCTTTCCATGGCAAGCTGTGTATAGGGGTTCACCATCAGCGGTGGCTACTTTCAATCCTCTCGGGAAAATGGTCCTCTGCGGCTGTCACTCGCATGGCTAATCGTCTGGAGGCATCACCCATGGTTGATGGCTACATCCCATCCTCGCAGTGAAAATTAATGCTCACGCACTCTGTCACAGTACGGCTAATCACTGGTTGGTTCCTGCGCCTACTGGAATAGAATCCCTTGATTCTTTTGCGTCTGTCACTAACGCCCAGCACTTGCAAGTTTGAAGCACGTCACAGTCATTCATTACCGAAATCCTACTCGGAATACCACAGACAAGGTTAGACTTTCCGGATTCCCAGGATCCTACTCAAAATACCACAGACAAGGTGAGACTTTCCGGATCCTCATAAATGCCGCCATCTATCTAGCTTATACCACGAAGATTCTGTTGGGGAATCTAAGAGATATACATTCAAGCTCGGTTGCATGTAGAACGGAAGTGGTTGTCAATCACGCGCGTTCATAAGTGAGAATGATAATGAGGGTTATCTGACTCATCACATTCATCATGTTCTTGAGTACGAATGAATATCTTGGAATAAGAATAAAAGAGGAATTGAATGAAAGAAAATAGAACTTCATTAATACTTGAGGTACAGCAGAGCTCCACACCCTTAATCTATGGTGTGCAGAAACTCCACCGTTGAAAATACATAAGTGAAAGAGGTTCAGGCATGGCCGAATGGCCAGCCCTCTCCATGATCAAGTGACCGAATGATTAAAGAGTTAAAGTGGTCAAAAGATGTCTAATACAATAGATAAATGTCCTATATATACTAGACTAGCTACTAGGTTTACATGAGTAAGTAATTGATGCATAAATCCACTTCCGGGGCCCACTTGGTGTGTTTGGGCTGAGCTTGATCAATCCACGAGCTGAGGCTTCTCTTGGAGTTGAACTCCGAGTTATGACGTGTTTTGGGCGTTCAACTCCGGATCATGACGTTTTTCTGGCGTTTAACTCTAGACAGCAGCATGTACTTGGCGTTCAACGCCATGTTACGTCGTCATTCTTTGAATAAAGTATGGACTATTATATATTGCTGGAAAGCCCTGGATGTCTACTTTCCAACGCCGTTGAGAGCGCGCCAATTGGAGTTCTGTAGCTCCAGAAAATCCATTTCGAGTGCAGGGAGGTCAGATTCCAACAGCATCAGCAGTCCTTTTGTCAGCCTTCTTCAGAGTTTTGCTCAAATCCCTCAATTTCAGTCAGAATTTACCTGAAATCACAGAAAAACACACAAACTCATAGTAAAGTCCAGAAATGTGAATTTAACATAAAAACTAAGGAAAACATCCCTAAAAGTAGCTTGAACTTACTAAAAACTATCTAAAAACAATGCCAAAAAGCGTATAAATTATCCGCTCATCACAACACCAAACTTAAATTGTTGCTTGTCCCCAAGCAACTGAAAATCAAATAGGATAAAAAGAAGAGAATATACTATAAATTCAGAAATATCAATGAATATTAATTATAATTAAATGAGCGGGACTTGTAGCTTTTTGCTTCTGAACAGTTTTGGCATCTCACTTTTTCCTTTGAAGTTTTGAATGATTGGCTTCTCTAGGAACTTAGAATCTCAGATAGTGTTATTGACTTTCCTAGTTAAGCATGTTGATTCTTGAACACAGCTACTTATGAGTCTTGGCCGTGGCCCTAAGCATTTTGTTTTCCAGTATTACCACCGGATACATAAATGCCACAGACACATAACTGGGTGAACCTTTTCAGATTGTGACTTAGCTTTGCTAAAGTCCCCAGTTAGTGGTGTCCAGAGCTCTTAAGCACACTCTTTTGCTTTGGATCATGACTTTAACCACTCAGTCTCAAGCTTTTCACTTGGACCTTCATGACACAAGCACATGGTTAGGGACAGCTTGATTTAGCCGCTTAGGCCTGGATTTAATTTCCTTGGGCCCTCCTATCCATTGATGCTCAAAGCCTTGGATCCTT